>NC_138726.1:64372023-64444523 GCF_965113295.1 Leuciscus leuciscus | reverse complement strand
AGGGTAAAAATATCAACTTAATTCAAAGTGAAAACAAGTTTGTTGGCATATTTTTGCTCTCCTTTATCTTAATTTATGAACTGTCTCAGAAAACAAAGACTCCAGTGTCTGAGGGTTAAAGTGACAGCAGCCTAATCAAGATCTACCTGAAAAACCTGAAAAGCAATGTTTATTTTTATCTTTGTTCTACGGTATTTAATTATTTGTGCTATTGTATATATCTATGTATAAATGTATAGGATAATGCAATGTAAGTCGCTTTGGATAAAAGCGTCTGCCAAATGCATAAATGTAAATGTAAATGTATTGCTTTTAGTTTGATTTATTTAGATTTTTTTATCAATAACTGGTTACTTGTCTTTAATAATGTTCAAAATGTATATTAGTAGTTTTAGCTGTGGCATTGAAATTGGAATCGAGAATTGTGAAATTTCACCTTATTTATTACAATACAAGGATACATGGGTCAAACACAAGATTTACGACAGTTTTAAGTTGGAAATGTAATTTTCAGGTCTATGCTCCAAAAAGTGAATAAATGGATTATAAATACAGCGTAAATATATATATATATATATATAGTACATTAATTTTATTCAAATAAAGTTTAGTTAATTTTTGACTGAGACTCAAAGAGCACCAGTCCATATACAGGAGATTCATGTGTGTGTGTGTGTGTGTGTGCAGGTCAGCGAGTCAGCAGCCACAGGAGTGTTTCCTCTATCAGCTGTTTCCTCCGTCGGTCTCGGCGTCTCCTGCGTCTCCTCTTCTCTCTCCCGTGTCTCCGCTCGCGTCTCCGGCACTCCAGCGAGTGGCAAACGTTCAGGCCCTGCTGGAGTCCTCCTTCATGCACTCTGGTCTCAAGCTCACAGAGGTGAGACACACACACATACTAACCCGAGCCCTAAACCTACCCAACACACACACACACACACACACACACACACACACACACACACACACACACACACACACACACACACACACACTAACCCGACCCCTAAACCTACCCATCACACACACGTACACACACACACTAACCCGACCCCTAAACCTACCCATCACACACACGTACACACACACACTAACCCGACCCCTAAACCTACCCATCACACGCACACACACTAACCCGACCCCTAAACCTACCCATCACACACACGTACACACACACACTAACCCGACCCCTAAACCTACCCATCACACACACACACACGTCACTGTTATACTGAATCGCTGAATCCCGCTGGTTTTCCTCAGGCTCCGTCCTGTTTGCCGCTCCTCATGCCCAGATTCGGGAAAGAGTTCAAGATGTTTGACGCCATTTTGCCCTCGCTGACCCTCGACGTCACAGACCTGCTGGACGAGGGTGATTATTCATTATTTATTACGTCATCATTATTTTATTTATTTATTTATTTTTGAGTGATTTATATACATACATTTTTAAAGTTAATCAATATTAGTATCTCAGTTCATTTTTATTATTTCTTCACTTGTTATTTTGTAGTATTTTATACCTTAGAAAATGTATGTAATAAAATATTTATACATTCATTCATTTGATATTTTTGTCTGTTGTTCGTCTGTAATTTGTCTCTGTCTTTTCTGTCTATTTTTGTCTGTTTGTCTGTCGTTCGTCTCTGTCTGTTTGTCTGTCTGTCTTTTGTCTGTCTGTCCACCTGTAGCTCTTCGGCAGTGCAGTATCTGTCAGCTGGTGGCGCAGTGGGAATGTCTGCAGTGTTATGAGGATGTCGACATCACACCCGGCCAGTTAAAGCAGTATTGCAGCACCTGTAACACACAGGTGATAGCACGCACACACACACACACACACACACACACACACACACACACACACACGCACGCTTTAATGCTCCACTACAGGGAAAGAGGAGAACAGACAGGAGATCCAGCATTTCCGTTGATGAAACCGGCTCGGTGTTTGACCATGAATTGGAAGTCTTGAAGAGCCAGGAATCATCTGGTGACTCTAGCATTGCTGTCCTTTGCCCTTGCCATCCACTGCAGAGGGGCATGGTCTGTCACCAGGGTGAAGGAACGACCTAGAAGACAGTACCTGAGCTCCTCGACAGCATATTTCATGGCCAGGGCCTCTTTCTCGACGGTTGTTTCGCCGGGGTACATTTTCGGCTGATGAACGTTACCGGATGTTCTTCTCCTTGGACCATTTGAGCTCCGAGGCCCGAGTCAGAGGCATCCGTTTGAAGGATGAATGGCAGGGAGAAGTCTGGGACATGTAGCGCAGGCGGCGAGGTCAGCGCTGTCTGTAGTCTTCGGAAGGCTCTCTCGGCTGCAGCATCCCACTGTAGTACCGCAAGAGGATAAGGGCCGGAGATACTCCCTGATGGCCTTTACTTTTTCACAGGACACAGAATGTATTCGAATGAATCCCCACTCGGCTGCAAAGGGCAAACAACTCTTGGGCGATGGCAGTGGCTTGTCAGAGAGGAACGGCCTCAGGATAGAGGGTGGCATAATCCACCAGGACCAGAATGTATTCGTGGTCCCGTGTAGACTTTGGCAGCGGCCCCACGATGTCCATCCCAATGCACGAGAACGGCACCTCTATAACCTGTAGTGGAATCGGGGGGCGGGGCCGTGTCTCTGAGGAGCAGTTCGTTGGCATACTGCATAGGCCTGGCACTACCGCCGCAGTTCAAAATTCATCCCTGGCCAGTGAAAGTGATCTCTAATCCCCTGCAATGAGTTCTCTGGGGCGAGGTGGCCAGCAAGCGGTAGGCAGTGTGCCAGGTGGAGGACCATCTCCGTTTTGCTCCTTGATAGTATGAGCTGTTCCTTTTAGTTCCCCCTGCCTTTCTTCTACACAGTATAAAAAGTAATTTTTTACAATGAAGTGTGGAGAGGGGTGTGGGGGTGGCTGGTGTTCGGTGCCATTGACTACCCTTTACTTGTGACCAGCAGTATTTCAAGCGATCGTCCTTTCGTTGTTCTCTTCCTAGGGAACCCCGCTCCCTGTGATCTGCTGAAAAAGATCAGAGAATACTTCATGATTAGGTTGAGAAGACTCACCAGCTCTCTCATTCTCTGATGCGTGGTAACCCTGACGAGCTCTCGGTCCTAGCCAATCTCGCCATCCATCCAGGAACCTGGGGAAGCAGAAATTTAGACGGTTTGGGCCGGCACATACCTTGTGTCACCGTGAATGCAGGTAATTGGGAGGAGGGAGGACCGTTCTCCCCGACTTTCTCCTCCGGGGCTGCGGCGGGGACATTATGGTGCAAAATGCATTCCGCCATCCAGTCTTGGGCTTCGGGTGGATTTGGGTCGGTCGGCATCATCCTGTCCAGGTGCTCGAGAAGGGCTCGCCAGGCTCACCGACTTGTGGGGGCCGTTCATCCCTCGGCGCTCCCCAATACTCCTCCGGAGAAAGCTCTCTCTCCCGATTCCCTTGCCACTGCGGCCTCAGACAGCTCCACTGCCTCCACCAGCTCTGTTAACGTTTTGTAGCCCGGCAGTGCATCGGTGTTGGCGGGGTAGGGCGCGTAGCAGTTCATCCACTGTGACCTTCTCTACGATCTCAGTCACGGTGACATCATCTGTCAACAACCAAAGCTAAACGAGCCGGGTCAGTTGGGCAACTTCTTATGCGGATGGGTACCTGCGCATCATACACCCAATCATGGGCCTTCTGGCTGCACAGACAGGGGGTAGTCCTACCTGAGCCAGGATTTCTTTCTTCAGAAAATCATAGTCATCCAGGTGGGTTGGTGGGAGGGAGAGATAAACTTGTTGGGGTTCCCTGGTTAAAAGGGGCTGGAGTTTATATCTCCTTGCCTCATCGTCCGAACCTGGGATCGGCAGGTGTTCTCCATGATTAGCGTTGCCAGGGGTGACGAGTGGGGAGCCAGCGATATCTCATCACAACGCTCACACAGACACACACGCACAGACTCTCACACACACACACACACGATGTGATGGCTATACACTGCCACACACTCCGTTCACACTCCGCATGTCTCCGTCTCACACAGGTTCACACACACAAGAAGCGTCAGACGCACCGGCCGGCTCCGATCCGGGTGCCGCAGGGCTCCTGGGAGCAAGGGCCAGTTCACGGGACTCGGCAGCTCATGGATCTGTGCGCAGTCACATGCATCGAGACCAGCCACTACGTGAGCTTCGTCAAGTACGGCCCTGAGCCCACAGACTGGCTCTTCTTCGACAGCATGGCAGACAGAGAGGGTAACCCTGCATTACATCAGTCTCATTATTTTTAATATTAGTGTGTGCGTGAATATTAGTGTGTGCGTGCGTGTATGTCTGTGTGTTCGTGTATTTATATATTGGTTTTAAAATGATTGTGTATAATGTGTGTGTGTGTGCAGGAGGAGAGAATGGCTTTAATGTGCCACAGGTACGAGCGTGTCCGGAGGTGGGCCGGTACCTGAGTCTCTCCTCAGAAGAGTTTGCTCGCCTCGACTCCTCCTCGCTCCGGGATCCCGTGCGTCGTCTGCTGTGTGATGCCTACATGTGTCTCTACCACTGTCCCCAACTCAGCCTCTACAAGTGAACCTTAATCTCCACCACTGTCCCCAACTCAGCCTCTACAGGTGAACCTTAATCTCCACCACTGTCCCCAACTCAGCCTCTATAAGTGAACCTTAATCTCCACCACTGTCCCCAACTCAGCCTCTACAAGTGAACCTTAATCTCCGCCACTGTCCCCAACTCAGCCTCTACAAGTGAACCTTAATCTCTACCACTGTCCCCAACTCAGCCTCTACAAGTGAACCTTAATCTCCACCACTGTTCCCAACTCAGCCTCTACAAGTGAACCTTAATCTCCACCACTGTCCCCAACTCAGCCTCTACAAGTGAACCTTAATCTCCACCACTGTTCCCAACTCAGCCTCTACAATTGAACCTTAATCTCCACCACTGTCCCCAACTAAGCCTCTACAAGTGAACCTTAATCTCCACCACTGTCCCCAACTCAGCCTCTACAAGTGAACCTTAATCTCCACCACTGTCCCCAACTCAGCCTCTACAAGTGAACCTTAATCTCCACCACTGTCCCCAACTCAGCATCTACAAGTGAACCTTAATCTCCACCACTGTCCCCAACTCAGCCTCTACAAGTGAACCTTAATCTCCACCACTGTCCCCAACTCAGCCTCTACAAGTGAACCTTAATCTCCACCACTGTCCCCAACTCAGCCTCTACAAGTGAACCTTAATCTCCACCTCTGTCCCCAACTCAGCCTCTACAAGTGAACCTTAATCTTTACCACTGTCCCCAACTCAGCCTCTACAAGTGAACCTTAATCTCTACCACTGTTCCCAACTCAGCCTCTACAAGTGAACCTTAATCTCCACCACTGTTCCCAACTCAGCCTCTACAAGTGAACCTTAATCTCCACCTCTGTCCCCAACTCAGCCTCTACAAGTGAACCTTAATCTCCACCACTGTCCCCAACTCAGCCTCTACAAGTGAACCTTAATCTCCACCACTGTCCCCAACTCAGCCTCTACAAGTGAACCTTAATCTCCACCACTGTCCCCAACTCAGCCTCTACAAGTGAACCTTAATCTCCACCACTGTCCCCAACTCAGCCTCTACAAGTGAACCTTAATCTCCACCACTGTCCCCAACTCAGCCTCTACAAGTGAACCTTAATCTCCACCACTGTTCCCAACTCAGCCTCTACAAGTGAACCTTAATCTCCACCACTGTTCCCAACTCAGCCTCTACAAGTGAACCTTAATCTCCACCACTGTTCCCAACTCAGCCTCTACAAGTGAACCTTAATCTCCACCACTGTCCCCAACTCAGCCTCTACAAGTGAACCTTAATCTCCACCACTGTTCCCAACTCAGCCTCTACAAGTGAACCTTAATCTCCACCACTGTCCCCAACTCAGCCTCTACAAGTGAACCTTAATCTCTACCACTGTCCCCAACTCAGCCTCTACAAGTGAACCTTAATCTCCACCACTGTCCCCAACTCAGCCTCTACAAGTGAACCTTAATCTCCACCACTGTTCCCAACTCAGCCTCTACAAGTGAACCTTAATCTCCACCACTGTCCCCAACTCAGCCTCTACAAGTGAACCTTAATCTCCACCACTGTTCCCAACTCAGCCTCTACAAGTGAACCTTAATCTCTACCACTGTCCCCAACTCAGCCTCTACAAGTGAACCTTAATCTCCACCACTGTTCCCAACTCAGCCTCTACAAGTGAACCTTAATCTCCACCACTGTCCCCAACTCAGCCTCTACAAGTGAACCTTAATCTCCACCACTGTTCCCAACTCAGCCTCTACAAGTGAACCTTAATCTCTACCACTGTCCCCAACTCAGCCTCTACAAGTGAACCTTAATCTCCACCACTGTTCCCAACTCAGCCTCTACAAGTGAACCTTAATCTCCACCACTGTTCCTGTCTTTTAACACAGCGCAACCTATGTATGTTTACAAATGTAAATGCTTTATTTTATATAAAGAAACATGAACTGTATCCCATGTTATGTTGTTTTATTTTTCTCTGATGTAAAAAAAAAAAGGATATTATAATCAACTTACAAATAATCAAAAATACTCTTGTAAAATTCTGTCTCTTGTTTGATTCTTTTATTAATAAAATGCGTTTTTTAATAAATAATTAAAAAGAAATGTTTTTGTGTAGTAAAATCCTAAATATGTAAATAATACAAAGTAGATGACACACAACTCTACCTCTCAGTCCAGCCAGATGATCCGACGGGAGCTGCTCGCATCTCAGCCTGACAGACATTTCTGACTGGATGAAGGACCACCACCTTCAACTAAACCTTGATAAGACAGAGCTACTTGTGGTCTCTGCCAAATATTTAAATAATATCTAAATATGTGTTAAATATATTCAATTTTGGCATTAAAAAATAAATATTTACTCTTAAGAGAGAAATTAAATAATAAAGTTATGAATTTGCAGATTTATTGGGTGTCAGTCGCTGAATTGTGTATAATATATTGACTATAGATGATGGGCATCAAAATCCTATAAACTAAAACACTATGTTACTATAACTAAACACACGTTCAAAGTTATCAGTAATACTCGTCTGAAGTTCTTGTTCTTATATGATTCTGATATTTATGATATATCATTCTATGTGATAAATATCGAACAGTGGCGTTTTTGTTTGTTTTTTGGTTTACTTTATATTTTCTTGCAAAACATACCGAGATGACATGTGTATGATATACAACTTTGTTTACAATATCAAAATGTATTAATATGTATGTCCGATCAGCGTTCACTCCCAATAACTCACGCTGGAGCGTTATCTCTGACGTCATGTGTCGGGGCCGGAAGTGCTGCTGTCCGCGTGACGTCATCTGCAGGTGCCTGCGAGCAGAGCAGCAACACTTTTGATATTGCGTTATTTCCTATTTTTTACAGTCTATGGTTATTTCATTTAATTATTAAATCTGAATCAGTCTGATAATTATCTGCGCCATATACACATCTTCTGCTTGTTCTCGCTGATCGAAGAGCTTGGAAAGGTGAGACGATCTGACGATCATCGACATTCACATCAAATAAGCAGATATTCCGACAACACTAGTGCTCTTATTAAACATTATAAACATTACTATAACATTCTAAGACCAGACGTCGATGTATACGTTTATGCATATACATTTTTATGCTAAATTTAAGTTTTAATCAATCTTTACGATATCAAATAGGCTATGTCCCAAAAAGTGGTAATTACTTATATTTATGGACAAACATAATGTCACAAATAGTTTTTAAATGATTATCTTTTAGTATAATGTAATATATTTTGGTTTAGTTAAATAATAAATACATATATCACGCAAATAAAATATTAGATATTAAATAAATTTGGTTTTGCTGTTTAAAGTTTTAGAGAGAATTGTTTGAAATAAAATAAAAGGCTTTTAATTTGCGTATTTATTGGGTGTCCATCGCTGATATATTTATGCAATATATTGACTATATATATATATATATATATATTATATATATACATATATATATATATATATATATATATATATATATATATAGTTTAGAAGTGTGCAAAGATATGATGCTGTTTATTATTATAAAGTGATTGACAGTTCACGTTTTTTTTTTTTTACATGTAAGCCAGGGGTTCAGGGACAGCCAAATATTACATCACATTTGAATTGAGAGAATTAATAATACAAAATTATAAAAATAAATAAAGCAGAAAATAAATATAAATTATATCAATAAAAAAAAGTGGAAATATTGATTAAACCGATCACATAAATATAACAATCCTCCCCACAAAATATAAAATAATAATATTAAATAAGTGAGCATGCATTTAAAGTTTTAGTCAGCCTTTCTGTTACAGGATGTAGACAGAGATGCAATATAGACTTTAACATCTTGAAAGTGAGAAAAACTGGGAGTCAATTGTGGATAAAGTATTTTGCAAGCAGAATAATGAAGTAATAAAGAAGATAAACATTATCTGACGGGTGTCTCGGTCAGGATGACATCACCGGGCGGCCAGGGGGGCGGAGCTCTGTCGGTGAGGGGCGGAGCCACGAGCAAGAGGATGAAGTGGGCCGTCGAGCTGAGCCTCGGCAACAGCAGGTAATCATCACTGCAACCCTAGCAACACCCTAGCAACCGTGCACAACGCTCACAGCTCTGTGTGTGTGTGTGTGTGTGTGTGTGTGTGTGCATGTGTGTGTGTGTGCAGGAGTCGCAGTGACCGGCAGAGTAAAGACGGAGATGTCATGTATCCCGTGGGATTCTCGGATAAACCCGTGCCGGACACCAGCGTTCAGGAGGCCGACCGCAACCTGGTGGAGAAGGTGAACAGAGATAATAATATAATCCAGTGGTTCCCAATCCCGGTCCTGGGGACCCACAGCTCTGCACAGTTTGCATGTCTCCCTCATTTAACACACCTGATTCAGATCATCATCTCGTTAGGAAAGAGCTCTGAACTGAACTGGGTGTGTCAGATAAAGGAGACATACAAAATGTGCAGAGCTGTGGGTCCCCAGGACCAGGATTGGGAACCACTGATATAATCTATCTAAGTGACGAGATATAATCTTCTGATCGCCTGTCCGTCTTGCTTGGTTCACACGTTGAGTAAGGGATAAAGTACATCTAGTGTGGGGTAGAGCGAGGCTTGGAAACACCCCACACCGTCTCCATGGCGACCCCTAGTGCTCAGAACAGTGTAAATGCAACACACACACCCTTTACACATCTATTGCAATTTTTTTATTGAAAGTAAAATCTTTCAAATGCAATTATCTAATCATCTAATAAGATAACCAAGTGTCTATGTGTTCTTTTATCAATTGTCAGGGTTTGTTTTGTTTGTTCTATGAGTGGCTCAGCTAAACAGACCCTTACTCTTAACTACCATTATTCATGTGAGTTATACTAATGTCTCGTTAAAGTGTCTACAGATGTATAACACTGATCAGAGACTGTTTTAAAATCGTGCCTGTTTGTGTCTTATAATCCAACAGTGAACAAAACAATGGCACAAAATGGCCGCCGCTGCGTTTGTATGAAACGAGAGAGAGCGAGTAATTCTAATTAAATAACTGTACACACAATCTTTGACCAGAACATGTCACCGCTGTCCTATAAAGACCTCAGGAACTGTGTTAAACATGATGATGAGATGATCAGTGTAACTTCACAACAACTACAGAAATGTCTCAGAAACTCTATGGAATTAATTTTGTTCCAATTATAATGAGCGTAGCTTTTCAAGAAACTAATTAAAATATAAATTGAAACTGAATAAAATATCTTTGAAACTGAAAAAGAATAAATCGCAGGCAAATTTTTTGACTTCATTTTTAATACACTGCATGTTTTGCGAACTATTGCTCATATTTCAATCGCTGATCTGAACTTACAAATGCGCTTCCAGAGATTTCATTTACGCTTCTGACACATTTCTCTCGTGGGGGCGGGGCTAGTAGCAGTGTGTTCTTATTGGCTACTGATGTTTTGATTGACAGCTTCTTCACCTGGAAGTGAAGACGTCAGTGCTGTGTTTATGTGTGGATGTGAGCGTCTGTAAGCGCAGCTTTCTATTTCATTTTAGTGATATTAAGTTAGGTTTGTTTTTTAATTTGATCTGTATTTATCTGCTGCTACTACTTTGTCGACAGAAGCTTTTAGGAGCACAAGAGATCTATTCAGTCTATTCAGGTGTAATTGTACATTAAAGTACTGTATAATACTTAAAATATTGTATAGTGTCCAATGTTTTCGGAGAATATTTGTTTATTCCTGATGATTATTCTCCATGTTAGGCTCTGATTAGGTTCAGCTGTTACAATCTAAAGAGAATACTAGCAAACGTGATATATTCAGCCGTCAAGAAAGTTTCACTTCAGGTAATGTTAATCAAGGTTGGCAACCATGGCCATCACACTACTCATTGTTAGCATGATATACATTTACACCATCAAAATTAATTATCACTTAAATAAGAGGAATTTAAACAATATGAAAATTACAGTCGTGTCCTGCTGTCAGATATAGACCTCAGAGGGCATTTCACTACATATGTCACTCAAAGAATGTTCTTGTTGCCATTTTTTTTAACTGATAATTGTATTTAGTTATTTCATTTAATTAATACTATCTTCTAAGATTTAAAATTGTAAATATATTTTAACAATCATCAACCATTTCAATGGTGACTTATACAACCAGTTAAATGAATGTAATTGAAATTATGAATTCAATTAAATTTACATTCTTTATTGTCAGTAAAGCATATACACAAGTATCAGAGTGAAGATCTTGGATGGGATTATGTTGTGACAGGAAAGACCAGAATTCACAAAACATTAACTGCATAAAATAGGCCTACATGTACAGTATTCTCATATACATTACTATACAAAATGAAAAATTACAAATACAGAATACATTTTAAAAATTCATATACATTGTAAATGTTGCAATGATTCTTTGAGCAGTTCCTGTTGCAGTTCCTCAAGTAACAAACCAGTGCCTGGATACAAGCAGAACAAGGATAGTCCACCCAAAACATGAGGATTCTCTCATCATTTACTCTCCTTCATGCCATCCCAGATGTATATGACTTTCTTCTTCACATAAACATAGACAAAGATATTTAAGGAAATAATCCATCTCTGTGACTCCATATAATACAAGTGGATTGTAACCCATGTACGTAAGACAGTTGGTCAGAAGTGATTTTTTAATAGTTAAAACAGTTTACATTATTAGTATTTCTTTTATCGGTGACACTTTATTTCGATAGTCCATTTTAGACATTCTACTAACTATAAGTAACTTTGCAACTACATATCAACTAACTCTCATTAGAGTATTAGTAGACTGTCTGCTTAATATCTGCTAACACTTTATTTTGTTGGTCCCCCAACAGATATTCTACTAACTATAAGTAACATGGCAACTACAAGTCAACTTATTCTACTAACCCGAACCCTAACACCTAACCATAACCTACCAGTCTACTGACAGTCAACTACAGTCTACTAATACTCTAATGAGAGTTAGTTGACATGTAGTTGAAAAGTTACTTATAGTTAGTAGAATGTCTAAAATGGACTATCGAAATAAAGTGTAACCCTTTTATCAAGCCTGTTGTTTGACTTCAGAAGGCATTGATTCATCCACTGAAGTCGCATGGATTACCGTCACGCTCACTGTGTGTGGTTTATAGGACTCGCAGAGATGGATTACTTTCCTTACAATCTTAATTTGTGTTTATCTGTAGAAAGAAAGTAAAATGCATCTGGGACAGCATGAGGGTGAGTAAAATAAGTGAGAATAGTATTTTTGGGTGAACTATGCCCTTAACATTCATATGCTGTTGGTATGCTAATCCAAGATCAGCATAGATAGACTAATAAGAATAAAGTGCAAGGTGTCTGAAGATCAAGATCCCAGTCATTCAAAGGTGATGTGTCTGAACAAAGTAAGATTATTGTCTGATAGGGACATCTCTGGTACTATCACTCCATCCTCTGTGTCAGCATCACAATTATGTTTATGGAAAAGTTGCTCCACTCCTGGAAAATGAGAGGAAATGAATTATAATCTAACAATACAAACTACTTTGAACTCCCACATACAGTAACAAGTAGCAGATTTACAATATTTTTTCCAAACAAATTATATAAATGTTTTAAGGGATTTTACAGTACTAGCTTAAATATTTACCTCGGGAGTCATGAAGCATTTATCATCTGTAATACTGTTGTGTAACCAGTAGATGGCTGTATACCCCTATAAACATATATCCATGGCTGTGTATTCCCCAGTTGCTGGATGTTTTCAGTCATAATTACTTGCACTTTAATTTGGACATATATTTATTATTAAAGATTAAACATTTTTCTCAGAAATGTTCATTTGAAGTGCAATTTTTGGCATTATTATTAGTCAAATATGGACACAGAAAAAGCATTTACTCATACTAGCTACATATAATAGCTTTATCTATCAGTCATCTTTATCACACAAAAGTAATTAAATAATTTTCAAGATACTTCAAAATAATTGAGTGTTTATTATTATGAACAGAGACGTGTTCTGTGGTCGAGTCGTTTCTCTCCTCTTTCAAAAACTCTGCATCGCAAATTAATCAGCAATTGAGAAATTCAGGTTTAAATAGCTTTATCGGCATGGTAAACAAGGCTTTACATTGCCAAAGTTGAATCAGGCAGTGATTGACAGCGCTCTGGTCCAATGGCATCATTTTTTGTACTGTAGGCTACAGTACATATACTGTACAGTACTCTAGCACAATGATGTTTGGGATGGCTGGGGGGAAATATGATCTAATCGAAGACTGTAACCGAATGTAGATAAACAAGTCATGTAATGATTGGGCTAAGTTAAATCAAGACAACACAGCTGTATAATGTTATGGGCTCTCACCTGAAAAAAGCCAGTACTGTATTATAAATAGTATTAGTAGGCTATAGTATTGATTAAAAATAAATAAATCTGACTTACCACGAGTAGGCTATCCAGTAACCTTATAGCGACGATGGCTAATGATAATGATATCATTCGTCTGTACTATTCCTTCTATAAGAAATCATCTCAACAATATAGTGTAGCAGCAAAAAAATACAGATATAAACTTAATATCATTAAAATGAAATAGAAAGCTGCGCTTACAGACGCTCACATCCACACATAAACACAGCACTGACGTCTTCACTTCCAGGTGAAGAAGCTGTCAATCAAAAACTCAGTAGCCAATAAGAACACACTGCTACTAGCCCCGCCCCCACGAGAGAAATGTGTCAGAAGCGTAAACGAAAACTCTGGAAGCGCATTTGTAAGTTCAGATCAGCGAACGCAATATGAGCAATAGTTAGCAAAACATGCAGTGTATTAAAAATGAAGTAAAAAAATTTGCCTGCGATTTATTCTTTTTCAGTTTCAAAGATATTTTATTCAGTTTCAATTTATATTTTAATTAGTTTCTTGAAAAGCTACGTTCATTATTATTGGAACAAAATTAATTCCATAAAACTCTTCCTGAGTCTCTCCGTAAGGCTGCACTCGCTACTGGTTATTCTGGGATTCTGGATGAGTGAGATTGGCCTGTGTTGTTATTGCCGGAGTTTCAGAAGCTCGTGTAGAGGCGCCGCCCTCTTCTGAACGGAGGTGGAGCTAAAGCTCATTTGCATTTAAAGGGACACACACAAAAACAAGTTTTTGCTCGTACCCAAAAAGGGGCAAATTTGACAAGCTATAATAAATGAGTTTGATCTGAACACCATAGATTTATATTACATCTCATGAAAAAGGGCATGTAAATATTTGTATAGTTTTATTTATAAACAAATGGTGCACATTTTAAAGGTAAATATTGTCTAGTACCAAGACACAAAATATAGCCGATTAATGTCATTAAAAAAATCGTGTGTGTGTGTGTGTGTGTGTGTGTGTGTGTGTGTGTGTGCGTGCGTGCGCGTGCGCGTGTGTGCGTGTGTGTGTGTGTGTAGAGATGCTGGGACGTGGCTCTGGGACCGTTGAAGCAGATTCCCATGAACCTCTTCATCATGTACATGTCTGGAAACACCATCTCCATCTTCCCCATCATGATGGTGTGTATGATGGCGTGGAGACCAATCCAGGCACTGATGTCCATGTCAGCCAGTGAGTAACACACACACACACACACACACACACACACACACACACACACACACACACACACACACACACACACACACACACACACACACTCACACTCAGGCCATCCTTAAAAATATTTTGGTTTGCAGTAACAGCAAAAAAAAAAGAAAAAAAGGGTCGGTAGGTAGGTCTATATTTTTTTTTTCAAGATTCAATGAAAAAAAAAAAATTTGTCATGGTGATTACATAGGTATGAATTTAAACTAATTTGCATATCGTGACGTCACTGACTGGGTCTTCAAACCTCATTCTGGTGCAGGTTATAGGCTATAGACCACAAACAATTTGAAATCTTTATCAAAAAACATGTTTATTGCATTAATTCCAGCTGCATTCATTGAATGAGAATCAAGAAAGAAGCCACTAGATATCAACTAAAGTGGATTTTCAGAGGGAAACAAATAAATTAAATTGGTTTTAGAATTCACAAAATGACAGTTAATTGCATTAACATGCAATGTAATACCTATGAAAAAAACATGTTAATGTGTTACATTAACAGTGCATCTCTATTCAGTTTTTCACCGATGTCTAGGGGTTTACACCCGGCCACTTCATGCGTTTTCTCAGATCGGATTGCTGTCTGATTTATCAAAACGATTCCATTTACACCTGGTCACATAAATGTGTTTTTTTTTTGTTTTTTTTTATATAAATCCAATCTTCAATTCCCGCTATATGCAGATTTAAAGGGCACCTATTATGCAAAATTCACTTTTACATGGTGTTTGAACATAAATGTGTGTTGGCAGTGTGTGAGCAAAACCACCCTAGAATGATAAAAATCCACCCAGTAGTTTTTTTATCATCTCAATAAATCACAAGCACTGTCTCAGAACGCCCTGTTCTAGATTTCCCTCACTGTGACGTAGAAATGCGCTAAGCCCCACCGACTGTTTGATTGACAGTCTGGTTTTGGCATAGACCCCGCCCTCGGTGATCTGCATCCTCCATTGTTTCAACGACAGCCGGTGTGTAATGTCTCATAAGAAGTGTAACTTAGGTGTTCTGTTGTGGAATTTAAGAATGGACATAGTAGTCTTCACTGACATCAGAGCCACTGAAAACGCAGCGGATGGATTTTATTTATGAAGAAACGGCGCCACTTAAACTTCCTTCATTTTCTGACTGACTGTTTAGTGAACGAGGGTCAAAGTTAATCAAGTGTGGATCATTGCCTACAGTTCGCGATTCAACGTCACCTCCAGAAGTAAGTGTATTTTATGATTTTTGAGCAAATAGTCATTTCAATCGATGTCAGCCAGTTCAACAACAAATGCGTCTAAAGTTATTTATTGTCGTCGTCATAGATGTCTCAACAAACAACGTCAGACAGTTTGATGTCACGTAGGCTATCATTTTTGCAGCAATTACAAATGTAAATAAATTAAGGTCTGCCCTATCTCCATAGACAGTATATAAACGTCTATCTCCCTCCCCTTAAGAAAAAAATAAATAAATCGTTTGTACTTAGCAAACGTTATCACAGTATTTGTGTGTGTGTGTGTGTGTGTGTGTGTGTGTGTGTGTGTGTGTGTGTGTGTGTGTAGTGTGTGTAGTAAAAAAAAAAAAACGGTCGGTCTTAACGCAAGTTTACAACCGGTAAGTCGGTCGGACTAAAAGGGAAAAAAATTATAATTGGGTCAGTACTAAATTGACAGGGTCGGTCGGGTTACGGCAAACAAGAATATTTTTAAGGATGGCCTCACACTCACTCACTCACACTCACTAACTCTCCATCAAAGTCTCACTCACTCACTCTCACTCTCTCTTTCACACTTGCTTGCTCACTCACTCTCACTCACTCACTCACTCACTCACTCTCTCCCTCACTCTCTCTCGCTCACTCACTCACTCACTCACTCCCTCACTCTCTCCCTCACTCACTCCCTCCCTCACTCTCTCCCTCACTCACACTCACTAACTCTCTCTCTCGCTCACTCACTCCCTCACTCTCTCTCTCCCTCACTCTCTCACTCTCTCCCTCACTCATTCCCTCCCTCACTCTCTCCCTCACTCACTCACTCTCTATCAAAGTCTCTCTCTCACTCTCTCTCTTTCACACTTGCTTGCTCACTCACTCTCTCACTCACTCTCTCCCTCACTCACTCACTTTCACTCACCCTCACTCACTCACTCACTCACTCACTCACTCACTCACTCACTCACACACTCACTCACTCACTCACTCACTCACTCACTCACTCACTCACTCTCTCCCTCACTCACTCACTCACTCTCTATCAAAGTCTCACTCTCTCTGTTTCACACTTGCTTGCTCACTCCCTCACTCTCTCCCTCACGCTGTCACTCGCTCACTCACTCTCTCCCTCACTCGCTCACACACTCACTCACTCACTCACTCACTCTCTCCCTCACTCACTCACACTCACTAACTCTCTCACTCACTCACTCACTCTCTATCAAAGTCTCACTCACTCACTCTCACTCTCTCTCTTTCACACTTGCTTGCTCACTCACTCTCACTCACTCTCTCCCTCACTCACTCACTCACTCTCACTCACTCACTCACTCTCACTCACTCACTCTCACTCACTCTTTCCCTCACTCACTCTCTCCCTCACTCACTCTCTCCCTCACTCACTCTCTCCCTCACTCACTCTCTCTCTCCCTCACTCTCTCGCTCGCTCACTCTCTCTCACTCACTCTCTCCCTCACTCTCTCACTCACTCTCTCTCTCCCTCACTCTCTCGCTCGCTCACTCACTCTCTCTCTCCCTCACTCTCTCACTCACTCTCTCCCTCACTCGCTCACACACTCTCACTCACTCTCTCACTCACTCACACACACACACACACACACATACACGTCTATATTACTAACAGGGGACTATCGCTCTACACTGGCCAAGAGGGGACTAGTGTTTCTGGTAATTTTGAAGAAACAAAAATGACATACAAAATTTTCTTTTAAGCTCTTTTTTCATAATATAACTTCAAATATGCATTTTTTTATTTTTAAAAAAACATGCCAAGTGGGGACCTGAAACTCTGAACGATCTCTATCTATACTAGTGGGGACTTGATAGCCTGCAATGGAGCTGTGTGTGTGTGAACAGTGAAGTGAACTGGCAGTGAAGTCTGCCTTCATTATGTAACTATATATATATATATATATATATATATATATATATATATATATATATATATATATATATATATATATACACTGTATATATAACCCATCAGTTATCAAAAAATAAAAAATATGATTTTTTTTAGGAAAGACCATTTAAATCTACAACGGGGTAAAAAATACAGACGGCCCGACGGCAACTGTTCAAAAGCAGAGGCGCTCTTATCATTCATAATATTATTTTTCTTATTTAACGCTCTCTCTTCATAGATACTTTCTATGCTTGGTTATGCAGTCCCTAACAATTTATTGTTACTACTTTTCTTAATAATTTCGTCTGTACCTCAGTAGCAGTTCCATACCAATAAATAATACAGAATATTATTTGATATTTTTCATTTTCTTTCATTTTCACACTTTCAATGAAAGCACTATAAAACATCAGAAGCGTTATGTTGTGGACATTACAGCAAAGTTATTGCTTTAAGAAATTCATTCTCTGTTGTGGCCTATTAATTAAAACATAATTTCTACTCTAATAAAATCAATAGACATGCCAACAGTGGACCTTTCTTTAAGATCTAATTCAAAACTTTTGAGGTGACTTGCTGCATCTGGTCATTTAGAGGAAACAAAATGAAATACAAAATTTTATTTTAAGGTCTTTTTTCATAATATAACTTCAAATATGCAAAAAAAATAAAATTAAATAAAATATATATTTATAGGCCTAGGCATCAGAGATCACAATATGCATAGTAAAAAAAAGAAAACAATGACGAACAACATCAGTTATCAAAAATTGAATTGCTTGAGGAAAGACCATTTAAATCTACAACGGGGTAAAAAATACAGACCGTCCGGCAGCAACAGTTCAAAAGCAGAGGCGAGAATATCCTCTTATCATTCATAATATAATTTTTTTACTTTCTATGCTTGGTTATGCAGTCCCTAACAATTTACTTGCCATTGTTATGTGTCATTGCACACACACATACATATCTATATTACTAACAGACCAATGTCGCTCTACACTTGCCGAGTGGGGACTCAATGAACGATCTCTATCTATACAAGAGGGGACTTGGCTGCAATGGAGCTGTGTGTGTGTGTGTGTGTGTGTGTGTGAACAGTGAAGTGAACTGGCAGTGAAGTCTGTCTTCATTATGTAACTATATATATATATATATAGTATATTATATAGTATATTATATATTACGCCTTTTATCATTCATAACATTATTTTTCTTATTTAACGCTTATTTTCTCTCTTCATAGATACTTTCTATGCTTGGTTATGCAGTCCCTTTAGGGTTTATAGGATTAATCAAACAGAAATAGCTCTTTAAGGTAACGATTTCAGGTCACTATAGTGACCTATATTTAGTATAGCGTAAAGCATACTTTATACAGTGAATAATGATTTTATTAATCAAAATGAACTTCGCGTCCCCAGTTGGATGGTAAAGAACGATACGTGTTTGGCTGCTTTGTACATTTCTTGCCATCCCAAACACACTGTAAAGATTTTGGAGGTCAATCTCAAAATGTTATGTCGACTTGCTGCACTGAACATTTTTAGTTGGTTCAGTTGAAATATATGAAGTAGGGATGTTCATTTAACATTTTGTTTTCTGACTGAAAGCTGATGGTTGTTACCCAGTCATCATTAACTGACATGATTTGAAGGTTAGATTAGAATTAAATGGACTTAGAATAGAATAGTCTGTGACCGATTCAAATACCTAAAAAATGTAGATTTACATGTGCAAATAGCAGCATAAACAACAGAACATGAGGATTCACACATCAAGCACCCGCAGTGCTTCTGTGAACACAGTAAACCAGAATAAAAGTGTATATATAACTGTATATATAATAAATAGGCCAACTTAAATGAACAATTAACAAAACTAAAGTGCAATAAATAATACACACTTTAGGGTCTGTTTACACGACATCATTTTCAACTGAAAACTGAAAACGTTTTGGCCGTTCATTTCAACGAAAATGCCATTTTGGGGGCCTGACAATGAACGCTTTTGAAAACGAGTTTTTGTGAGCTCATCTAAAGTGAGGACTAGTTATGCCTTGTAAAGCATTTATAAAGGAGATTTAAAGGCTGTTAATATTTCTATGTTCTCTATCGTGTTGTGTTTGTTTCCTTTTTCTGTTTAGAAGATAACTGAGTCTTTAAATCTCCTTTATAAATTATTTACAAAGCATAACTAGTCCTCACTTTAGATGAGCTCGCAAAATAGTGAACTGACCACTACTAAATGCTTTATAACTGCCTGAATCTACTACATTTACTCACACTTTCTAAGTGATCTTATTAATCACTGTAAACACCTAAATAACTGGTTTGTAAATAATGCTATACTTCATTTAGAAATGATAAATTGATAATTAATATTTAATGAAGTATGAAAATGCAATTATTAAACACATTATAGATATGCTTCTAACTCAATAATACAGCGTTTAAAGGTGTATTTATAAACTGCTTATTAATGTCTGCTTTATGAATTATGATTTATCTGTTTACCAATGCTTAACTAATGATTAATAGGATGCAGTTATTATAAAGGGTTACCATATATATTATATTATATTTCTCATAATATAACTTCAAATATGCATTTTTTTATATATATATAAAAAAAAAACATGCCAAGAGGGGATCTGCAACTCAATGTCATAATTATAATGTAATTATTATTATATTATTAAGATATTAATAATGTGACTGATAGTATTGGCTGCCTATTAATTAAAACATAATTTCTACTCTTAAAAAAAAAATCAATAGACATGTCCTTATTTTTCTGTTTCCTTTGTTTCTAGGATGTTGATGTACAGAGAAAGTCAGTGTTTGAAATATTGCTCAATTTAAATGCAACCAAACATATGTCGTTCGGTACCATCCAACAGTGGACCTTTCTTTAAGATCTAATTCAAAACTTTTGAGTTGACTTGTTGCATCTGGTCATTTTGAAGAAACAAAAATGAAATACACAATTTTCTTTTAAGGTCTTTTTTCATAATATAACTTCAAATATGCAAAAAATAATAATATTTTAAACATGCCAAGATGGAATATCATCTCTGAACGATTTCTACCTATACAAGAGGGGACTCGCAATAGCCTGCAATGGAACTGTGTGTGTGTGTGTGTGTGTGTGTGTGAACAGTTAAGTCTGTCTTTATTTTGTAACTATAGTTACAAAATAAAGACAGACTTAATTGAATTGAATTGCTTGAGGAAAGACCATTTAAATCTACAACGGGGTAAAAAATACAGACCGTCCGGCAGCAACAGTTCAAAAGCAGAGGCGAGAATATCCTCTTATCATTCATAATATAATTTTTTTACTTTCTATGCTTGGTTATGCAGTCCCTAACAATTTACTTGCCATTGTTATATGTCATTGCACACACACATACATATCTATATTACTAACAGACCAATGTCGCTCTACACTGGCCGAGAGGGGACTCAATGAACGATCTCTATCTATACAAGAGGGGACTTGGCTGCAATGGAGCTGTGTGTGTGTGTGTGTGTGTGTGAACAGTGAAGTGAACTGGCAGTGAAGTCTGTCTTCATTATGTAACTATATATATATATAGTATATTATATAGTATATTATATATTACGCCTTTTATCATTCATAACATTATTTTTCTTATTTAACGCTTATTTTCTCTCTTCATAGATACTTTCTATGCTTGGTTATGCAGTCCCTTTAGGGTTTATAGGATTAATCAAACAGAAATAGCTCTTTAAGGTAACGATTTCAGGTCACTATAGTGACCTATATTTAGTATAGCGTAAAGCATACTTTATACAGTGAATAATGATTTTATTAATCAAAATGAACTTCGCGTCCCCAGTTGGATGGTAAAGAACGATACGTGTTTGGCTGCTTTGTACATTTCTTGCCATCCCAAACACACTGTAAAGATTTTGGAGGTCAATCTCAAAATGTTATGTCGACTTGCTGCACTGAACATTTTTAGTTGGTTCAGTTGAAATATATGAAGTAGGGATGTTCATTTAACATTTTGTTTTCTGACTGAAAGCTGCTGGTTGTTACCCAGTCATCATTAACTGACATGATTTGAAGGTTAGATTAGAATTAAATGGACTTAGAATAGATAGGTGTCTGTGACCAATTCAAAAACCTAAAAAATGTAGATTTACATGTGCAAATAGCAGCATAAACAACAGAACATGAGGATTCACACATCAAGCACCCGCAGTGCTTCTGTGAACACAGTAAACCAGAATAAAAGTGTATATATAACTGTATATATAGTAAATAGGCCAACTTAAATGAACAATTAACAAAACTAAAGTGCAATAAAGAATGGACACTTCAGGGTCTGTTTACACGACATAATTTTCAATTTTCACCTGACAATGCAAGCTTTTGAAAACGAGTTTCAAAGTGCAAGGTTTTGAAAACGATGCCTTTACCATCTGCATGTAAACAACATAAACGTGAATTTGTGAAATTGGTATGTCATTCCAACCCGGTCACACTAAATGTGTCTCTATAGCACACATTGTGTTTATTGTACAATTTATACGCGAAAAGGAGTTTCTGTGTGCATATGATACGCATGGGTGGGTTTAGGGTAGGTTTAGTAATGGTGTGTAATATGTAATATGTATTATATGTTTGGTTAGGATTAGTGTTGTAGGGTGCATGACGTGTGTATTCACCTTATTTTCCACGAGGGTGACGCCATTACGTTCGTTTTGTCATCTTACTTCCGGCTGAGAGGGACCTCAACTTCCGTCTGAAAGGACGCTAGTTTCTAGACGTAATTCTATTGTTCTAACGGTAAAATATGTCAAGTATTATATGCTCAGTTAGGGGCTGCCATAACAATTGGATTAAGAGGATAGAACAATTTAACCAACAGTGTTGCGAACACAATGTAAAGCGATCGGAATGTTGTGGAGTACTTTACGATTTACACCCGGATGTGCCGTGTCAGTTTAGCGGAAGTCGGATGACAAATTGCGGAAGCGCAAAGTATTAAAAGTGGGCGGGGCGGAATAAGGTGAATTACACGCAATAAAGTGCTATCATATGAATGTATTGAATGCATGAATAAGCCTTTCTGCATCTGACAGGGATAAAGAAGTTTGAATTCAGGCAATATTTTTAAGATGGAAAAATGCAGATTTTGAAAACATTTTGATATGGGCATCAAATGACAAATGCGGATCAAAGATAACACCTAGATTTCGCACTTGTGATGCTGGAGACAATAATTCAGAATCAGAAAACAGACTTAGACAGTTATGTTTGTGCAAATCTGTCAGCATACCAAAAAGTAACAGTTCCATTTTTGATTTGTTAAGCTTAAGATAGTTGTCATGCATCACTTACCTTTATTTCTTCCAGACATACGGTAAGAGCTGTAATTGCGAGATTTGGATCAGGGAGTGAGCTAACATAGATCTGCATGTCATCAGCATAACAAGGAAAAACCCCGTACCGTACTTTCTAATAATGTCACCAAGCGGCAACATATAGATGCAGAAAAAAGTAGGTCCTAGTACTGACCCCTGCGGGACGCCCTGCTGTACTAATGTTGCCTCCGATTTGTTCTTCCCCAAATAAATATACTGCAAAGAGATGCCAGAGGTGCCTAACAAAACACGCAACCTGTCAAGGAGGATGATATGACATATAGTGTCAAAAGCAGCGCTAATGTCTAGCAGAACCAAAATGCTGCAAGCACCCATATCAGCAGAAACATTAGGCGTTTCTCAATAGCAAGTACGCACAGTTTGGACTTGCCAAGTCCAGCTCAGGAGAATGACTCCCGAGGACGCGAGTCCGGTAATTCTGCTAATGGAACAGCACGTTCTTCAAAGCGTCAGTCAGCTCGCTCTGCTACTCCGGTTATCTCTGTATGTACATTTTAGGCAACAATAAAACAAAATATGTTATAAAACACCACACTGCCTCTTTTCGTTTTCATTTAAAGAAATCTTAAACATTATAGCCACACAAATGGTGATTGCCTGGATCTCACAACCTGGATCAAATTTTCATAAATCTTTATAAATAAACCACAGATTTGAGCTTTAAACAACTACATTCTCGCCTGAAAAACTCTTAAATTTACATTTCGTGACACAGTAACAGTAGTATTATATTTCAACTGTAAATTAAAAGATGGCGCTTCTTATGTTGTCATTCCCCTTGTAGCACGCGCAAGTGACGATTCTCTGTCAACCAATCAACGTCCTGCAGTTAGTCTAGCTCCACCCTTTAGTACCATACCACTGTGCTGGTACCCCAACGGAAGGGTACGCAAAAAGTGTTAAGGTTCGGCTTTTTGGTACCATTCACAACTTTTGACAGTGGAAACGGAAATAAATGCATACCGTACCGTACCGTACCGCTCAGTGAAAACAAGCCATTAGAGATTAGAGTCGAATCTTCCCTAACAATTTTTAAGTCTCTTTTAAAAAGGTATTTGTTTTCTCTGGCGTATTGATTTTTTTATTTATTTTTTATGTATATATTATATTATATTTTTGTGTATTAGAGTGTGTATATTTAGGATACGTATTTAGTTGTCTCGTACAGCACTTTGGCCAGTCTTGTGGCTGTTTTAAATGTACTTTATAAATTAATTAAACTTGAAACTACTGATTGTAATAATAGATCAAAATTCTTACTGTCAGTTAACCGGTTAGTCATAGTATTCTCAATGTATTTTAACACTGGCACTTTAGTTGAACCATCTGAATATTTTAAATGCAACAATCAACATAAAATTGAGTTTTGACCTTTGTGTATTTTTTTTACAGTGTATTTTTTAGGGCAATAAACCCAGACAGCAACATAGTGTTGGCCCAGATCCGGCCCACATCCGGGCTGTGTGGATTCCAGATGTGGGCCAGATCCAGGCCGATACTATGTAGCTGTCTGAGACTGGTGTTTTAGTGTTATTATGAACATCGCCATCACATTCAGAGATACTGCTAAATGTAAAAGCAATCAAACGTGTCATTCTTTATTATCAAACAGTGGACAAAATAAGTAAATTTGTGTAATGAAATGAATATAACATGTGCATGCATACTGCTGCTGCTTATCTTTAGCATGTACACTAACTTGTGTGGAAATGGGCATGGAATGGTGAAAAAATGCTGGCCTAAAAATGGTTACACTTAATTTAAGTGATATTACTTAACATTAATGAACCAACATACAATAAAACTACCAAAACACATCATTCATGTCTCAAATTAAGGCATTCTTTCAGAACTCTAGTGAAGGTTTCAGCCAACAAACATAAATTAAATATACAAAACAAAAAACACACAAACAACAGGCAGCAATATGCACTATTTTCTGCTGTTCAGAATTCAATGCAGTTTATGTTACATGGTTCATGTTTACATTAATGTACAAACCTTTTGTATAGATGGTGATGAAAATGAAAGACTAAGACTTGTGTATGTGTTTAGCTACATCTTATTTTTTTCTGATTTAAAAAAAATTATATTTCAGAATAATATATATCAATGTGGTATACGGTAGAAATATTACACATTTCAGTCTAGCTTAGGTTTTTAAATTAAATAACACAGTCTTGGAAATAATATGTAAGCATGTGCAAATAAGCCTGTATAGTAAATCAAGTTCTGTTGGTCTTTGTGTTTAAGTGAGAAATTAATTCATTTAAATTGAAAGATCTCAATGTTTATAAGATCTTTCAATTATGTTTAACAGTTTTGAGTGTATAAAAGAGTGTATAAAAATGGGCTCTGAGTTTTGGCAGTGGTTGTGTCTAAGTGAAATATGTAGTTTGGAAGATGTAGTCACTGAATGCATTAATACAACATTGAATGACACAGACATTTGCAACACTTCTACAGTAATACCGTAGTAAAATATATTCAGAATCTAAAAAATTAAATACTATCAAAACAATTAGATGTAGCTGAACACATACAGGTATTAATCTTTCAGTTTCATCACCATCTATAAAAAGGGGAAACTTGGGGGAAATGTGTACTGTACTGTAAACAATGACCATGTGACATATAATGCTGTGAATTCTGAACAACAGAAAACAGCAGAAATATTTTATAATGCTTCCTGTTATTTGTGTTTTTTTATTTAACGTGTGTTTTTTGGGGGTAAAACCTTTTCTAGTGTTCTGGAAGAATGAGTTGATCTGAGACATGAATGAAGTTTCAGTGCATTTTGAATGTGAAATGAACTGCTGTCAAGCTGTAAGTTGGTTTGGAGAAGATATCATGGTCTTTTAACCTGATATCATTTAAGACATCATTTAAGACTGTGGTATAAATGATTGAATGATTTAACCATAACTGATTTCTAAAATAGGTATTTTTCATGTGTATGTAGACTCTAGTGTGTGTGAATTGAGTTGTTGCACTTCCCCCCCCACACACAATTTACATATCAATACAGGAAGGCCTTAAAGGCCAGTGTTTTTCTTAGGTGAGAAAACTGGCCAACAACCCCCAGAGTCCTGTTACCAATATCTGTGCAACTTCTCAAATACACTAGAATAAACTAGAGAAAACGCTGGGATTTACCCTGCCAAATTAAATTAGAGGTTTTTACAATCACTAGGACACATTTCTCAATATTTAGGTACATTTTCAAAACTCTTCACTCAGTTCTCCTAACCAACTTACAGCTTGACAGCAGTTAATTTCTCATTCAAAATGCACTGAAACTTCATGTCTTAGATCAACTCATTCTTCCAGAACATTAGAAAAGATTTAACAACAAACACACTTTGTCACTCATAAAACAAAACAAAAAAACACAAACAACAGGAGCATTACACAATGTTTTCTTTTGTAAAATGCTTTCATAAAACAAGAATGACACTATCTACTGTTTATAATTCACTGCAGTTGATGTTACATAATCCTTTTTGATTACAGCCCAGTTATCATCTATGATAATATTGAGCAGGTGGATACCTATAAGTATCTAGGTGTGGTCATTGATCGTTCATTTACTTGGAAAGCCCACATTGATTATCTTTGTTCAAAATTCCGGCAACGATTGTATTTTTTAAGAAGACTTAGGCTGTTCGGTGTAAATCAGAGAATTATTTCATTATGCCGTTTTAAATTATTGGATGCACACTTCATATGGCAATCTTTTGGTCCAATTAAAATCACAGCTTGTACGTCTTGTGAAAACTGCAATGTAAGTTATGGGTGTAAGAGAGTACTCATCACTTCAATCAATTTATGAATCGTGGATTTTTTTTAAAATGCACAGACAATAGTGAGTGATTCAAGCCATGTTTTATTTCCAATGTATCAGATGCTGCCATCATGGAGACGGTATAGAGTCCCACTGAGTAAGAGGAACCGTTACAAAAAAATCATTTATTCCTGTATCTATTAATATGTTAAATAGCAAGATGTAGTAATGCCGTTTTTTTAAAACTCTTTTTGGTTTGTGTGTGTATGTATATGTTGTGTACTAATGCAGCTTTGAGTCCAAGACAAATTTCCTGAAAAAGGGCAATAAAGTAAAGTATACTAACAAACTAACTTTTTAACATTACTGTACTAAAATATTCCTAAGTTTCCCCTTTTGTATAGATGGTGATGAAACTGAAAGACTAACACTTACATCTAATTATTTTGATTATATTATATTTTAGAATCAGAATATCTATTTCAATGTGATTGAAATTACTTTGTTATTTTTAACAGTTTAACAGTACTATTATTATTAACAGTTTTAAAAAGAGTATGTAAACATGTGCAAATTAGCCTGTATAGAACATAAAGTTCTGTTGGTGTTTGTGTTTAAGAATAATTAATGTAAATGGAACAAAATGCATTCAATGACATCTTTCAAAGCAGTGATCCACAGTTTAGCTCACATAGACGGATGGTGTGATCACTGTGTGAAGAGAGTTTTGAAAAAGTGACTTTAGTATTGAGAAACTTACATTTTATTTGTGTTTGGAATAATCATTAATTTAGTTTCATTGTAAACATAGTGCTAAACAAGTAAACAAGATTTTATATTTAAATATTATATTATAATATATAATACTGATTTCAGAAAATCCCTGGGAGTGTGAATGAACAGAAAACAAACAATCGCGGGACAAATTATCAGTGTATTTTCCGGAATCTCTGTGTGAACGGGGCTTATGTGAGCCAAACTGTGGATCATTTATTATTGCTTTGGCAATTTTTTTTATTTATTTCTCACTTAACACAAACACCAACAGACATTTATGTTCTATACAGGCCAATTTGCAGATGTTTTAAATTCTGAATCTAAAAAAAAACAAAAACAAAAAAAATTATATTTAACTAAACACCTATACAAGTGTTAATCTCAGTTTCATATTTTTGTACAGTATTGTAAACGTGGATAATGTAACATTAACTGCAGTGAACAGTAGATAGTGTAATTCTTGTTTTATTTATTTTTTAAATACATTTTTACAAAAGAAAACTTTACAAAATAAATTTGGCAGGGTAAATCCCAGCGTTTTCTCTAGTTTATTCTAGTGTATTTGAGAAGTTGCACAGATATTGGTAACACTACTCTGGGGGTTGTTGGCCAGTTTTCTCACCTAAGAAAAACACTGGCCTTTAAGGCCTTCCTGCATTGATATGTAAATTGTGTGTGGGGGGGGAAGTGCAACAACTCAATATCACACACCCTAGTCTACATACACATGAAAAATACCTATTTTAGAAATCAGTTATGGTTAAATCATTCAATCATTTATACCACAGTCTTAAATGATGTCTTAAATGATGTCAGGTTAAAAGACCATGATATCTTCTCCAAACCAACTTACAGCTTGACAGCAGTTCATTTCACATTCAAAATGCACTGAAACTTCATTCATGTCTCAGATCAACTCATTCTTCCAGAACACTAGAAAAGGTTTTACCCCCAAAAAACACACGTTAAATAAAAAAACACAAATAACAGGAAGCATTATAAAATATTTCTGCTGTTTTCTGTTGTTCAGAATTCACAGCATTATATGTCACATGGTCATTGTTTACAGTACAGTACACATTTCCCCCAAGTTTCCCCTTTTTATAGATGGTGATGAAACTGAAAGATTAATACCTGTATGTGTTCAGCTACATCTAATTGTTTTGATAGTATTTAATTTTTTAGATTCTGAATATATTTTACTACGGTATTATTGTAGAAGTGTTGCAAATGTCTGTGTCATTCAATGTTGTATTAATGCATTCAGTGACTACATCTTCCAAACTACATATTTCACTTAGACACAACCACTGCCAAAACTCAGAGCCCATTTTTATACACTCTTTTATACACTCAAAACTGTTAAACATAATTGAAAGATCTTATAAACATTGAGATCTTTCAATTTAAATGAATTAATTTCTCACTTAAACACAAAGACCAACAGAACTTGATTTACTATACAGGCTTATTTGCACATGCTTACATATTATTTCCAAGACTGTGTTATTTAATTTAAAAACCTAAGCTAGACTGAAATGTGTAATATTTCTACCGTATACCACATTGATATATATTATTCTGAAATATAATTTTTTTTAAATCAGAAAAAAATAAGATGTAGCTAAACACATACACAAGTCTTAGTCTTTCATTTTCATCACCATCTATACAAAAGGTTTGTACATTAATGTAAACATGAACCATGTAACATAAACTGCATTGAATTCTGAACAGCAGAAAATAGTGCATATTGCTGCCTGTTGTTTGTGTGTTTTTTGTTTTGTATATTTAATTTATGTTTGTTGGCTGAAACCTTCACTAGAGTTCTGAAAGAATGCCTTAATTTGAGACATGAATGATGTGTTTTGGTAGTTTTATTGTATGTTGGTTCATTAATGTTAAGTAATATCACTTAAATTAAGTGTAACCATTTTTAGGCCAGCATTTTTTCACCATTCCATGCCCATTTCCACACAAGTTAGTGTACATGCTAAAGATAAGCAGCAGCAGTATGCATGCACATGTTATATTCATTTCATTACACAAATTTACTTATTTTGTCCACTGTTTGATAATAAAGAATGACACGTTTGATTGCTTTTACATTTAGCAGTATCTCTGAATGTGATGGCGATGTTCATAATAACACTAAAACACCAGTCTCAGACAGCTACATAGTATCGGCCCGGATCTGGCCCACATCTGGAATCCACACAGCCCGGATGTGGGCCGGATCTGGGCCAACACTATGTTGCTGTCTGGGTTTATTGCCCTAAAAAATACACTGTAAAAAAAATACACAAAGGTCAAAACTCAATTTTATGTTGATTGTTGCATTTAAAATATTCAGATGGTTCAACTAAAGTGCCAGTGTTAAAATACATTGAGAATACTATGACTAACCGGTTAACTGACAGTAAGAATTTTGATCTATTATTACAATCAGTAGTTTCAAGTTTAATTAATTTATAAAGTACATTTAAAACAGCCACAAGACTGGCCAAAGTGCTGTACGAGACAACTAAATACGTATCCTAAATATACACACTCTAATACACAAAAATATAATATAATATATACATAAAAAATAAATAAAAAAATCAATACGCCAGAGAAAACAAATACCTTTTTAAAAGAGACTTAAAAATTGTTAGGGAAGATTCGACTCTAATCTCTAATGGCTTGTTTTCACTGAGCGGTACGGTACGGTACGGTATGCATTTATTTCCGTTTCCACTGTCAAAAGTTGTGAATGGTACCAAAAAGCCGAACCTTAACACTTTTTGCGTACCCTTCCGTTGGGGTACCAGCACAGTGGTATGGTACTAAAGGGTGGAGCTAGACTAACTGCAGGACGTTGATTGGTTGACAGAGAATCGTCACTTGCGCGTGCTACAAGGGGAATGACAACATAAGAAGCGCCATCTTTTAATTTACAGTTGAAATATAATACTACTGTTACTGTGTCACGAAATGTAAATTTAAGAGTTTTTCAGGCGAGAATGTAGTTGTTTAAAGCTCAAATCTGTGGTTTATTTATAAAGATTTATGAAAATTTGATCCAGGTTGTGAGATCCAGGCAATCACCATTTGTGTGGCTATAATGTTTAAGATTTCTTTAAATGAAAACGAAAAGAGGCAGTGTGGTGTTTTATAACATATTTTGTTTTATTGTTGCCTAAAATGTACATACAGAGATAACCGGAGTAGCAGAGCGAGCTGACTGACGCTTTGAAGAACGTGCTGTTCCATTAGCAGAATTACCGGACTCGCGTCCTCGGGAGTCATTCTCCTGAGCTGGACTTGGCAAGTCCAAACTGTGCGTACTTGCTATTGAGAAACGCCTAATGTTTCTGCTGATATGGGTGCTTGCAGCATTTTGGTTCTGCTAGACATTAGCGCTGCTTTTGACACTATATGTCATATCATCCTCCTTGACAGGTTGCGTGTTTTGTTAGGCACCTCTGGCATCTCTTTGCAGTATATTTATTTGGGGAAGAACAAATCGGAGGCAACATTAGTACAGCAGGGCGTCCCGCAGGGGTCAGTACTAGGACCTACTTTTTTCTGCATCTATATGTTGCCGCTTGGTGACATTATTAGAAAGTACGGTACGGGGTTTTTCCTTGTTATGCTGATGACATGCAGATCTATGTTAGCTCACTCCCTGATCCAAATCTCGCAATTACAGCTCTTACCGTATGTCTGGAAGAAATAAAGGTAAGTGATGCATGACAACTATCTTAAGCTTAACAAATCAAAAATGGAACTGTTACTTTTTGGTATGCTGACAGATTTGCACAAACATAACTGTCTAAGTCTGTTTTCTGATTCTGAATTATTGTCTCCAGCATCACAAGTGCGAAATCTAGGTGTTATCTTTGATCCGCATTTGTCATTTGATGCCCATATCAAAATGTTTTCAAAATCTGCATTTTTCCATCTTAAAAATATTGCCTGAATTCAAACTTCTTTATCCCTGTCAGATGCAGAAAGGCTTATTCATGCATTCAATACATTCATATGATAGCACTTTATTGCGTGTAATTCACCTTATTCCGCCCCGCCCACTTTTAATACTTTGCGCTTCCGCAATTTGTCATCCGACTTCCGCTAAACTGACACGGCACATCCGGGTGTAAATCGTAAAGTACTCCACAACATTCCGATCGCTTTACATTGTGTTCGCAACACTGTTGGTTAAATTGTTCTATCCTCTTAATCCAATTGTTATGGCAGCCCCTAACTGAGCATATAATACTTGACATATTTTACCGTTAGAACAATAGAATTACGTCTAGAAACTAGCGTCCTTTCAGACGGAAGTTGAGGTCCCTCTCAGCCGGAAGTAAGATGACAAAACGAACGTAATGGCGTCACCCTCGTGGAAAATAAGGTGAATACACACGTCATGCACCCTACAACACTAATCCTAACCAAACATATAATACATATTACATATTACACACCATTACTAAACCTACCCTAAACCCACCCATGCGTATCATATGCACACAGAAACTCCTTTTCGCGTATAAATTGTACAATAAACACAATGTGTGCTATAGAGACACATTTAGTGTGACCGGGTTGGAATGACATACCAATTTCACAAATTCACGTTTATGTTGTTTACATGCAGATGGTAAAGGCATCGTTTTCAAAACCTTGCACTTTGAAACTCGTTTTCAAAAGCTTGCATTGTCAGGTGAAAATTGAAAATTATGTCGTGTAAACAGACCCTGAAGTGTCCATTCTTTATTGCACTTTAGTTTTGTTAATTGTTCATTTAAGTTGGCCTATTTACTATATATACAGTTATATATACACTTTTATTCTGGTTTACTGTGTTCACAGAAGCACTGCGGGTGCTTGATGTGTGAATCCTCATGTTCTGTTGTTTATGCTGCTATTTGCACATGTAAATCTACATTTTTTAGGTTTTTGAATTGGTCACAGACACCTATCTATTCTAAGTCCATTTAATTCTAATCTAACCTTCAAATCATGTCAGTTAATGATGACTGGGTAACAACCATCAGCTTTCAGTCAGAAAACAAAATGTTAAATGAACATCCCTACTTCATATATTTCAACTGAACCAACTAAAAATGTTCAGTGCAGCAAGTCGACATAACATTTTGAGATTGACCTCCAAAATCTTTACAGTGTGTTTGGGATGGCAAGAAATGTACAAAGCAGCCAAACACGTATCGTTCTTTACCATCCAACTGGGGACGCGAAGTTCATTTTGATTAATAAAATCATTATTCACTGTATAAAGTATGCTTTACGCTATACTAAATATAGGTCACTATAGTGACCTGAAATCGTTACCTTAAAGAGCTATTTCTGTTTGATTAATCCTATAAACCCTAAAGGGACTGCATAACCAAGCATAGAAAGTATCTATGAAGAGAGAAAATAAGCGTTAAATAAGAAAAATAATGTTATGAATGATAAAAGGCGTAATATATAATATACTATATAATATACTATATATATATATATATATAGTTACATAATGAAGACAGACTTCACTGCCAGTTCACTTCACTGTTCACACACACACACACACACACACACACACACACACACACACACACACACACACACACAGCTCCATTGCAGCCAAGTCCCCTCTTGTATAGATAGAGATCGTTCATTGAGTCCCCACTCGGCCAGTGTAGAGCGACATTGGTCTGTTAGTAATATAGATATGTATGTGTGTGTGCAATGACACATAACAATGGCAAGTAAATTGTTAGGGACTGCATAACCAAGCATAGAAAGTAAAAAAATTATATTATGAATGATAAGAGGATATTCTCGCCTCTGCTTTTGAACTGTTGCTGCCGGACGGTCTGTATTTTTTACCCCATTGTAGATTTAAATGGTCTTTCCTCAAGCAATTCAATTCAATTAAGTCTGTCTTTATTTTGTAACTATAGTTACAAAATAAAGACAGACTTAACTGTTCACACACACACACACACACACACACACAGTTCCATTGCAGGCTATTGCGAGTCCCCTCTTGTATAGGTAGAAATCGTTCAGAGATGATATTCCATCTTGGCATGTTTAAAATATTATTATTTTTTGCATATTTGAAGTTATATTATGAAAAAAGACCTTAAAAGAAAATTGTGTATTTCATTTTTGTTTCTTCAAAATGACCAGATGCAACAAGTCAACTCAAAAGTTTTGAATTAGATCTTAAAGAAAGGTCCACTGTTGGATGGTACCGAACGACATATGTTTGGTTGCATTTAAATTGAGCAATATTTCAAACACTGACTTTCTCTGTACATCAACATCCTAGAAACAAAGGAAACAGAAAAATAAGGACATGTCTATTGATTTTTTTTTTAAGAGTAGAAATTATGTTTTAATTAATAGGCAGCCAATACTATCAGTCACATTATTAATATCTTAATAATTTAATAATAATTACATTATAATTATGACATTGAGTTGCAGATCCCCTCTTGGCATGTTTTTTTTATTTTTTTATAAAAAAATGCATATTTGAAGTTATATTATGAAAAATATAATATAATATATATGGCAACCCTTTATAATAACTGCATCTTATTAATCATTAGTTAAGCATTAGTAAACAGTTAAATCATAATTCATAAAGCATGACATTAATAAGCCGTTTATAAATACAGCTTTAAATGCTGTATTATTGATTTAGAAGGATATCTATAATGTGTTTAATAATTGTATTTTCATACTTTATTAATTATCAGTTTATCATTTCTAAATGAAGTATAGCATTATTTACAAAGCAGTTATTTAGGAGTTGTCAGTGATTAATAAGATCACTTAGAGTAAATTTAGTAGATTCAGGGAGTTATAAAGCATTTAGTAGTGGTCAGTTCACTATTTTGTGAGCAAAAGTGAGGACTAGTTATGCCTAGTAAAGCATTTATAAAGGAGATTTAAAGACTCAGTTATCTTCTAAACAGAAAAAGGAAACAAACACAACACAACACAACACAATGATAGAGAACATAGAAATATTAACAGCCTTTAAATCTCCTACATAACTAGCATAACTAGTCCTCACTTTAGATGAGCTCACAAAAAATAGTGAACTGACCTCTACTAAATGTTTTATAACTACCTGAACTACAGTAGAAATACATGTTAATAAAGCATTTATTAACACACTAAGTAACTATTACTATATGTCTGAATAATAAGTGTATGATGTATGAATGTACATTGAAATAGTTTAATCATTTACTCACACTTTCTAAGGGATCTTATGAACCACTGACAACTCCTAAATAACTGCTTTGTAAATGATGCTATACTTCATTTAGAAATTATAAATTGATCATTAATAAAGTATGAAAATACAATTATTAAACACAAATATAGATATGCTTTTAAAACAGGAATAAAGCATTTATAACTGCATTTATATACTGCTTATTAGTGTATATTAATGCTTTATAAATGAATTAACTGTTTACTAATGCTTAACTAATGATTAATAGCGTGGAGTTATTATAAAGTGTTACTGAAAGCTCCTGAACTAAGCAGTTAAACAGCAGCTCTACAGTCTCAGAGCCTCTCTAGGACAGCAGCCATTCAGACAATAGAGAAGTGTGAACGACGTGTGTTAATGGGCCACTGCAGTTCCTGCTCCAGCCTACAGGAGCGCTGCTGAGTATGGACTTAAACACACACACACATGTAAGTCCCCACTTGGTCAAAAATGTACAAAATTAACCAGAGCGTGTTTTGGCTGATTTTAACATGTTTTAAAGCATGACCAACAGGGGACTTGAAAAATGTCCCCACTTGGCTCGACGGTCCCCTGTTAGTGAGTGTGTAACGACACCAAGGTCCCCACTTAGATAGATAGACGAGTACACACACACACACACACACACACACACACTCACTCTCTCCCTCGCTCGCTCGCTCTCTCACTCACACACTTACACTCTCACTCACTCTCTCTCACTCGCTCACACACTCTCTCACTCACTCACTCTCTCACTCACTCACTCTAACACACACACACACTCACTCACTCACTCTCTCCCTCACTCGCTCGCTCGCTCTCTCACTCACACACTTACTCACACTCTCTCACTCACTCTCTCGCTCACTCGCTCACTCTCTCACTCGCTCACTCCCTCACTCTCTCACACACACACACACACACACACACACACACACACACACACACACACACACACTCATGATTAAGCTCTCTCTCTCTCTCTGTGCGTGTGTGTGTGTGTGTGTAGCGTTTAAGCTGCTGGAGAGCTCGAGTCAGCAGTGGCTGCAGGGATTGGTGTATCTCGTGGGAAACCTGTTAGGCTCCGCCCTCGCCATCTACAAGTGCCAATCAATGGGCCTCCTCCCAACACACTCGTCTGATTGGCTGGCGTTCATTGAGCCGCCTCAGGTGCGTGAATAATTCATGAGCTGCGTTTGTGTGTGTGTCGTGTTCAAAGACGCGTGCTTTCTGACCTGTGTTTGTTTTCTACACAGAGACTGGAGATCATGGGCGGAGGAATGGTCATGTGACTCATACACACACACACACACACACACACACACACACACACACACACACACACTATCTAACATTAACATATTTAACCCCACATGCTGATTAAGTTATGCTGTGATTTGTGTTTAACGGAAATCTTTTATGTTTTGTCAAAATAATAAAGTGTGTTTAACGTTTTGCTGCTTGAAGTGAAAATATGGACTTTTTTTTACTTAACTTTTAAATTTCAAATATCTTTCTGCATAAAGCATGAATTATTTGTCATTGATGTTTAGGTGAAACTGTATTTAAGAAAAACACGTCTGGCTCATATTAAAATGCAAATAAGGGGATTAATAATCTGTTTTATAAAATTTTAGCTTAAAGTTAGAGAGGACTGATATAAACACATGTTATAGACATGCTTATATTAATGAAATGTATATTAAAGCCACATTTCTATGCAAGAAAATGAATTACTCATGGATGTTTAGATGATGCAAATCAGATTTTTTTTTTTTCATATTCAAATTTATTTTAACATATGAAGATATTTTAAAGACACACACACGTTTAGGTAAGGTTAATATCCGAGTCATATTTCTCCCCAAATGCAAATCAGATTTTTTTATTCATATTAAACTTTATTATAATATATAAAGATATTTTAAAGGCACACATATATGTAGATAGATATAAAATCAATAAATGTATTAATTTTAGCTTATATAAAGCCATAGACATATAACGTATGAAACACGCTTATGAAAGTCATAGTTTGAGAGTCGCTGGGTTTGCTGTGTTAACCGTTGCTCTAGGCTTTAGTTTTCCTCATCTTGGGGTGAGATAGTTTGTGTGTGTGTGTGTGTGTGTGTGTGTGTGTGTGTGTGTGTGTGTGTGTGTGTGTGTGTGTGTGTGTGTGTGTGTGTGTGTGTGTTCGACAGGCGTGACTCTGGCTTTACTCGTTCAGCAGCGTCTCTGACTGACAGGTGTGTATGATGAGCGTCTGACGTGTGTGTGTGTGTGTGTGAAGCACATCTCAGTGTTTCTAACGTGTAATAAACAAGGTTCTCCACCCTCAGAACAATGAGCCGTGGACCCGACCGACGGGTTTCTCTCGGGTGTAAGAACAGGAACTCTCTCTCAGCTGGAGTCGCTGAACTTTAAGATCAACACAAGAACATGTTTACATGTTTACACAAGTGCCAAGAATGAGGATGAGGATTCTCTGGTGTGAAAGACAAACTCATGCTTTGTGTGAAAATGTGTGACTAAAACAACAACAGCCTGATGACCATCACACACACACACACACACACACACACACTGAGAACTCTCGAGAGAACTACAGGGTTCTGACTCGTTTAAAGACTCTTTATGACAAAATGTCTGAAATTATTGCACAATACTTCCGTGTTTAATGGGTTATTTACCAGTATTTCCATTTTTTCTAGTGAGAAAGTATGTTTATGAGCTGTTAACTCGAAATAAAAAAGTAATTAATTCAAAATTAATTAAAACTAAATTCATGAAATGATCACATGTTGGAAGTTTTATATTTGAAACCTTTAAACTTCCATATTGAACCTTTTCTTTATGTTTGATGTTTTTCATAGAAATCAAATGTAATGCAGGAGAGATTTGTGGCTAGTGTTCGACTAAAGTTGAAAATAAATAATTGTAAATAATTAATTAATAAAATAATTGTAAATAGTTTATTTAAATAATTAATAATTTTCTTTTCTTCATCTTGTTTTTAAATAATTGAAAATAAAATCTTAAAAGCCAAATTGAAAAACATAAAATCCAGGAAAATGGGCCAAAAAGATTGATGACTTGTTGCACGTTTGTGTCAAATCATATCATAAAAATATAGTTTTTATCCCTGAACTATGGTGTTGGTTCTTCTTACAGCATTACACAGTGTGAGAGATATTTAAATCATCTCTGATTGCATTTAAAGGTATGAATTAATAAGTTAAGTCTTCTGGAAAAGTATGAAAACCTGTTGTGTTGTTGGAAGTGAAATGAAGTCTGAAATAATAATGAGTTTCTCTGGGCGTGGTTGAGTGGGCGGGGCCAGTGTGAGTGACGTATGTTGTGGGCGGGTCTAACCAATGGGCGTTGCCAAATCGAGTGATGTGTCCTGGGTCAAACTGTGTGTTTAGGGGGCGGGGCCGGTTAAGCGTGTGAATCTTCTCCAGTTTCTGTTACTTAAGTTAGTTGTGTGTGTGTATGTGTGTGTGTGCTGACCGTTCACGGAGGTCGAACGCGTTAGTTTAATTTTATATCAGTTTTACTTCGATGGGGTTGGGTTCGTGTCACATAAATACACTTGAAGTTTTGTTTTAGTGTCATCTGAACTTTTTATTCCCTCGTTTATTCGCACTGTTCCTTGTCGTTCTCCGAGAACGCAGTGATTCATCGGTTTATTGTGAAGTGTTTCAGCATTAGTGTGTGTTCGCCATGATGTTGAAGGATAAAGGACAAACTCCTCATCCGTTCGTTCATGAAGTGGATCTAACAGCTGCTCAGAGGGCTCAGGTGAGTGAGTAATTAGCTGGTAAAAGTTCTTTTGTCAAAAGAATAATCGTGCTTTAACGATATTTTAATTATTTTAAACGATTTATTTAAGTAGTGACACAGTGAACTAGATAAAGAGATCGGTTCTTTTAGCACGGGGGTTTCCAAACGTTTTGATGCCAATTAAGGACCCCAACATATGATCCCCTTGAAAGAGAAACCTTACTAAAATAAGGCATATATATATATATATATATATACACACACAAAAGAGAAGCTTACAGAAATATCATTGAAAGTATGTTCAGTGGAGATATTACACAATATTTTTCATCCAACAAAATGCATAAAACTATATCAATGAAATAAAATAAGCAGTTTTTAAATTGAACTGTAATCAAACGGCTGTCAGTCATCAGATTGTCAATGTATTTTCACAGCAGTGTGTGTTTTGATTGTATTAAAGTAAAAGTTTGTGCTTTAAATAGTTAGCATAATCCACATATGTCAGCTGTGTCATGTGTTGTGTTGTGATGTGGCCTAGAGCAACAGCCACACTGCAGCGTTGTGAAATCATACATCATTTTTTTGTTGTTTGCTTTGATCTTCGTCATTTAAAAGACTGGTAACTGGCATTTTGGAAGAAACTATGTTAATATTGACCGTGGTGAATTTTAATATGCTGCAAATCCGGTATTTCCTTTCTAATTAAGACTTTATACTATTTTCAGCTCACGGTCTTAGTCCTGTTTAAACTTTATGAAAACATCTTATTGTTCAGTCAGCTGGTCATGATTGCCAAATAAAGGGTTTATTTTACATTAACAACAAGCTTATTTTTCATGATCCCAGATATTGTACGAGTACTTGCCAAATAAATGGACATAAAATGTTGGTTTGAGTTTAAGATATTTCATTTAAGAGAGAAGCAAGAGCAGAGAGAAAACATATAAAACTAATCTAAACTGGTTTATGGTGTTATTTTGGACACTTTTTAAGAGAAATCAGCAAATCTTTGCAAGTTTGTTGCTGGTCCAAATTGGTTTGAATTAGTTGAACATTTGAAATCAAGTTATATCATCCATCTAGACCAGCTAATGACTATACATGACAGACTGGGTAGAAACAAACTAGCTAGAATCACAGTGGCTCGAAAGATTTACCCCGAAAGAATGGAAGTGAACTGTGACAACATGCCCCATAGGTGGATCTCATTGTAACATGACCATATGATGACAGATTAAAATGTTATCTGATCTAATCAAAAATATACAAACTAGGCAAACTAAAATATTTTGTCAATAAAATACAATTATAAAATAATGGCATTTTTTAATAATTAAAAACAAACTAATTTTTGAGTTTGACAACAAGCACACTGCAAAACACAGCTATACGACACAGGTCAAAACATAATAATAATAATAATAATAATAATAATGAGTCATTTCTGAACATTGACTCAGTCTTTATTCACCTTTTTCTCATGGTTTCTCAATAGAATTCATAAAAGTATAACATAGAATATCATAGTTCTAATAGTTGTCACATTGTAACGCAATGTGACAACATGCCCCGCCTGCACAACTGGGATTAAAACTGATATTTAAATAACAGATTGGAGATTAAAATAATATCAGATGTGTATAAATTTACATAAATACCAAAAACAGAGATGAAAATTTTACTTCAGTAAGAAATGTACTTTTCTATGGATAAATAAATATTATGTGATATTTTCCAAAGATTTTTTCTAATTTTGGCGCATTTTTCTTCTCTATATAGTTTTGATATGGCAACTAGTAAATGCACTAAGTTTTGTCATGCTGGCGTACACGTGTGGAAAGTTTTAAAACAAGTGTGCAGGGCTCTCAAGTTTTACCAAAAGCTCGGAGTGAGATCACATGCGGTTAGGGGAGGAGCCCTAATGGAGCCCCGCCCCCATATGTCCCCGCCCCCCAATTTTACCCATTGTTCATAATTAACCAGCCCAAATTGAAATTATAACAATTGGTAAATCTGATAAATGACAGAGCAATTCATCACATCAAATATACTCTTTAATGTTATATTTCAAAATGACAAATAAGTTATACAAAAATTACAAAAATATAACAAATTGCTCCAAACAGTTTGGAAAAACAAATCTTTTTGCATTTTGAATGTGTCTAGTCAAAATGGTATAATTATTTATTGTGTGGTGCATGGGACATTGTGAACAAATGACATATTAGAGTATTATTAAGGTGTGTGTGTGTGTGTGTGTGTGTGTGTGTGTACACAAGAGTACACACTCCAGCTTATGAAATGTGTTTTGTGTTTGAAAAATACAAATGCAATGGCAATGATTAATGTATGTTTTGACAGGATATAAAATATTACCCAGAGCACTCTGCTTTAATACATGTAGCCTTAATGTAACTAGAAAGACTATTAATACAGTATAATATATAATTTAAAATAAAATAAACAAATTTAAATGTATTTAAAATAAAATGAAGAAATACATCTTCATTCCTTCCCATACCCACTAACATTCCCTTAGTTTAAGAAAACGTAAGCTAGCCAAACTGAGCCAAAGCTTCTGGCCTGGTTGCAGAGTAGTTGTAGAGTTTTTGACTGCATCAATAATAATGTAAACGATGGGCAATATATTAAATGTTCTAGCCTAAAAATGTTAGACGAGCTTTCTTCCAACTTACCTTCTCCATCACGACGTGTGTTCGCGCGATGTTGTTGGTTACCTAGTAACGAACGTACGGTGGCCGAGAATGTTCCGTCAACTTCCGTGTGTTCGCGCATCTGTGTTGCCTTGTAATGAACGCAATCTGGCCGAGATACGTGCTGGCGGCAGGAAACTTCAATTTGTGTGCCTGCGCCTCGTATACAACGTTATATATAAAGCTCGCAGGACAACTTGGTTGGCATTGCCTTTTCAGCGTGAGAAATACACGGTGTGGCGTGTGAGCGTGTGAACTGGTTGAATTGCGTGTGTCTCACGCCCAATGCGTGAGACTTGAGAGCCCTAAGTGTGTTACAACGAGCCCCGAGTTAGTCTGTGCCCCGCTCACCCCTACGTGTGAACGTTAAACACGTACATCAGATCACATTTCTCCCACTGACAAATTTATGTTGGTAAAACATTATTGGAAGAGTGATTTGCAAGGTTTCTAAAATGTTAAAATGTCCAGTCCAGAGTTTACAAATGTTTAATCATTACACAATCAGGGGTCACAAACAATACCTTGCCTGCTATGGATTCAGGCTCTTGTTGTGCTGGTTTTGTTGGACCTGAGTGTGGCATTTGATACCATTGACCATAACATTCTTCTTCAACGGCTAGAATGTACTACAGTTGTTTTCTAGGACTTTTTCTGTAAATTTAGGGACATTTTCTTCATCATCTGCACCTGTTTTGTGTGGTGTTCCCCAGGGCTCTGTTTTGGGACCTTTATTGTTTTCCCTTTATATGCTTCCCTTCACCCACATGTTTTCAGAAATACAACATTTCATATCACTGTTATATGGAAGATTCTCAGTTATACCTTCCAGTAAGGCTTGACATCCCGGTTTCATTCCATGTAAATGATATCAAGAGGTGGATGACACAATTTTCTGCAGCTAAATGAGGATAAAACATAGGTTTTAATTCTAGGTTGTTACAGGACACATAAAGACTGAAAAGACTTTTATGACCCAGAAGGAATTTGCAGAAAGTTGTGAATCTCACTTAGGCTAATTCTTGTTGAGAAGGACAAATAAACCCTTTTAATCCTATATATTCTATATATAACCACTTGAGAAATGTAAACATTTATCCCATTTCCCTATGTGGTCATACATTCTTTTATAGTGCCTTTGATTGCCTATATATTAATCCTGTAAAGAATGTTTAATACCATTATATATTATAATACATTATTATATTAAGGTCGCATATGTATCATTCTGGGAACCTACTAACTGTTATTTTGATGAGCTGCATGATCACATCATATGTTGATACCTGTGCAGCATAGTAGTATTACAAGAATCTTTAATAGTTTATTCATCAGCAACCAATCCAGTTACAAATGCAAACGACCGGCTTGAGACAAAGGATCTTAAAAAGTGCCCTCCGAAAGCTTAAGTACGACTGGCTCTCTGAACCCCAGGAGGAGAGGCCATCCTCAGAGGTTAAACAGCCCCTGCACACGTCGTCTTCAATGAGATCTTCCTCAAAGACGTCACACACTGCTTTAAAGGTATAGCAGAGGATGTTTTACTTCCTGGTGGGTAGTCTAAACTATTGGTCCTCCTAATTGTCAATCATTCTAGTGAATCAATCAAACTTTTCAAAAAGTGGAGAGGGCGGGTCTTATCTAAAATTTTGAAAGATCCTCCGCTATACCTTTAAATATTTCTGATCTTGTGACACACTCTAAGCGCTGTAGGCTACATGCTAAGAAATAATTATTTTTCTGTGGCCATGAAAAATTCCCTTTTCTTAGAATCAATGAGTAATCAAAAGTGTTCGTTGCGCGATCTGATTAATTGATTGTAATATGAATGAAGCTTAATCAAGTTAAACCGATTAACTGATCCAAATATTCATAATTAATCATAAGTTATTTGTTACACTGGTCTCCCTCAATCTCCAAGACTTTTGATTGGGTCTAAAAAGAGGGACAAAAAAAAAAAAAAAAAAAAGACTCTACAAAGAAGACTTGAGACTCGACATGAAGAAGACTTGAGACTCGACATGAAGAAGACCTTGAGACTCGACATGAAGAAGACCTTGAGACTCGACATGAAGAAGACTTGAGACTCGACATGAAGAAGACTTGAGACTCGACATGAAGAAGACTTGAGACTCGACATGAGGAAGACTTGAGACTCGACATGAGGAAGACTTGAGACTCGACATGAGGAAGACTTGAGACTCGACATGAGGAAGACTTGAGACTCGACATGAGGAAGACTTGAGACTCGACATGAGGAAGACTTGAGACTCGACATGAGGAAGACTTGAGACTCGACATGAGGAAGACTTGAGACTCGACATGAGGAAGACTTGAGACTCGACATGAGGAAGACTTGAGACTCGAGGAAGACTTGAGACTCGACATGAGGAAGACTTGAGACTCGACATGAGGAAGACTTGAGACTCGACATGAGGAAGACTTGAGACTCGACATGAGGAAGACTTGAGACTCGACATGATGAAGACTTGAGACTCGACATGAAGAAGACTTGAGACTTGACTCAACATGAGGAAGAATTGAGACTCGACATGAGGAAGACTTGAGACTCGACATGAAGAAGACTTGAGACTTGACTCAACATGAGGAAGACTTGAGACTCGACATGAAGACTTGAGACTCGACATGAAGACTTGAGACTCGACATGAAGACTTGAGACTCGACATGAAGACTTGAGACTCGACATGAAGACTTGAGACTCGACATGAAGACTTGAGACTCGACATGAAGACTTGAGACTTGACTCAACATGAAGAAGACTTGAGACTCGACATGAGGAAGACTTGAGACTCGACATGAGGAAGACTTGAGACTCGACATGAGGAAGACTTGAGACTCGACATGAGGAAGACTTGAGACTCGACATGAGGAAGACTTGAGACTCGACATGAGGAAGACTTGAGACTCGACATGAAGAAGACTTGAGACTTGACTCAACATGAGGAAGACTTGAGACTCGACATGAGGAAGACTTGAGACTCGACATGAAGACTTGAGACTCGACATGAAGACTTGAGACTTGACTCAACATGAGGAAGACTTGAGACTCGACATGAGGAAGACTTGAGACTCGACATGAAGACTTGAGACTCGACATGAAGACTTGAGACTCGACATGAGGAAGACTTGAGACTCGACATGAGGAAGACTTGAGACTCGACATGAGGAAGACTTGAGACTCGACATGAGGAAGACTTGAGACTCGACGAAGAAGACTTGAGACTTGACTCAACATGAGGAAGACTTGAGACTCGACATGAGGAAGACTTGAGACTCGACATGAAGACTTGAGACTCGACATGAAGACTTGAGACTTGACTCAACATGAGGAAGACTTGAGACTCGACATGAGGAAGACTTGAGACTCGACATGAAGACTTGAGACTCGACATGAAGACTTGAGACTTGACTCAACATGAGGAAGACTTGAGACTCGACATGAGGAAGACTTGAGACTCGACATGAGGAAGACTTGAGACTCGACATGAGGAAGACTTGAGACTCGACATGAGGAAGACTTGAGACTCGACATGAGGAAGACTTGAGACTCGACATGAGGAAGACTTGAGACTCGACATGAGGAAGACTTGAGACTCGACATGAAGAAGACTTGAGACTCGACATGAAGAAGACTTGAGACTTGACTCAACATGAGGAAGACTTGAGACTCGACATGAGGAAGACTTGAGACTCGACATGAGGAAGACTTGAGACTCGACATGAGGAAGACTTGAGACTTGACTCAACATGAAGAAGACTTGAGACTCGACATGAGGAAGACTTGAGACTTGACTCAACATGAGGAAGACTTGAGACTCGACATGAAGAAGACTTGAGACTCGACATGAGGAAGACTTGCGACTCGACATGAGGAAGACTTGAGACTCGACATGAGGAAGACTTGAGACTCGACATGAAGAAGACTTGAGACTCGACATGAGGAAGACTTGAGACTCGACATGAGGAAGACTTGAGACTCGACATGAGGAAGACTTGAGACTCGACATGAGGAAGACTTGAGACTCGACATGAGGAAGACTTGAGACCCGACATGAGGAAGACTTGAGACTCGACATGAGGAAGACTTGAGACTCGACATGAAGAAGACTTGAGACTCGACATGAAGAAGACTTGAGACTTGACTCAACATGAGGAAGACTTGAGACTCGACATGAGGAAGACTTGAGACTCGACATGAAGAAGACTTGAGACTTGACTCAACATGAGGAAGACTTGAGACTCGACATGAGGAAGACTTGAGACTCGACATGAGGAAGACTTGAGACTCGACATGAAGAAGACTTGAGACTTGACTCAACATGAGGAAGACTTGAGACTCGACATGAGGAAGACTTGAGACTCGACATGAGGAAGACTTGAGACTCGACATGAGGAAGACTTGAGACTCGACATGAGGAAGACTTGAGACTCGACATGAGGAAGACTTGAGACTCGACATGAAGAAGACTTGAGACTCGACATGAGGAAGACTTGAGACTCGACATGAAGAAGACTTGAGACTCGACATGAGGAAGACTTGCGACTCGACATGAGGAAGACTTGAGACTCGACATGAGGAAGACTTGAGACTCGACATGAAGAAGACTTGAGACTCGACATGAGGAAGACTTGAGACTCGACATGAGGAAGACTTGAGACTCGACATGAGGAAGACTTGAGACTCGACATGAGGAAGACTTGAGACTCGACATGAGGAAGACTTGAGACCCGACATGAGGAAGACTTGAGACTCGACATGAGGAAGACTTGAGACTCGACATGAAGAAGACTTGAGACTCGACATGAAGAAGACTTGAGACTTGACTCAACATGAGGAAGACTTGAGACTCGACATGAGGAAGACTTGAGACTCGACATGAAGAAGACTTGAGACTTGACTCAACATGAGGAAGACTTGAGACTCGACATGAGGAAGACTTGAGACTCGACATGAGGAAGACTTGAGACTCGACATGAGGAAGACTTGAGACTCGACATGAAGAAGACTTGAGACTTGACTCAACATGAGGAAGACTTGAGACTCGACATGAGGAAGACTTGAGACTCGACATGAGGAAGACTTGAGACTCGACATGAGGAAGACTTGAGACTCGACATGAGGAAGACTTGAGACTCGACATGAAGAAGACTTGAGACTCGACATGAGGAAGACTTGAGACTCGACATGAGGAAGACTTGAGACTCGACATGAGGAAGACTTGAGACTCGACATGAGGAAGACTTGAGACTCGACATGAGGAAGACTTGAGACTCGACATGAGGAAGACTTGAGACTCGACATGAAGAAGACTTGAGACTTGACTCAACATGAGGAAGACTTGAGACTCGACATGAGGAAGACTTGAGACTCGACATGAGGAAGACTTGAGACTCGACATGAGGAAGACTTGAGACTCGACATGAGGAAGACTTGAGACTCGACATGAGGAAGACTTGAGACTCGACATGAAGACTTGAGACTCGACATGAGGAAGACTTGAGACTCGACATGAAGAAGACTTGAGACTCGACATGAGGAAGACTTGAGACTCGACATGAGGAAGACTTGAGACTCGACATGAGGAAGACTTGAGACTCGACATGAGGAAGACTTGAGACTCGACATGAGGAAGACTTGAGACTCGACATGAGGAAGACTTGAGACTCGACATGAAGAAGACTTGAGACTCGACATGAGGAAGACTTGAGACTTGACTCAACATGAGGAAGACTTGAGACTCGACATGAGGAAGACTTGAGACTCGACATGAGGAAGACTTGAGACTCGACATGAGGAAGACTTGAGACTCGACATGAAGAAGACTTGAGACTTGACTCAACATGAGGAAGACTTGAGACTCGACATGAGGAAGACTTGAGACTCGACATGAGGAAGACTTGAGACTCGACATGAAGAAGACTTGAGACTTGACTCAACATGAGGAAGACTTGAGACTCGACATGAGGAAGACTTGAGACTCGACATGAGGAAGACTTGAGACTCGACATGAGGAAGACTTGAGACTCGACATGAAGAAGACTTGAGACTCGACATGAGGAAGACTTGAGACTTGACTCGACATGAGGAAGACTTGAGACTTGACTCAACATGAGGAAGACTTGAGACTCGACATGAAGAAGACTTGAGACTCGACATGAGGAAGACTTGAGACTTGACTCGACATGAGGAAGACTTGAGACTTGACTCAACATGAGGAAGACTTGAGACTCGACATGAGGAAGACTTGAGACTCGACATGAGGAAGACTTGAGACTCGACATGAGGAAGACTTGAGACTCGACATGAGGAAGACTTGAGACTCGACATGAGGAAGACTTGAGACTCGACATGAAGAAGACTTGAGACTTGACTCAACATGAGGAAGACTTGAGACTCGACATGAGGAAGACTTGAGACTCGACATGAGGAAGACTTGAGACTCGACATGAAGAAGACTTGAGACTCGACATGAGGAAGACTTGAGACTTGACTCGACATGAGGAAGACTTGAGACTCGACATGAGGAAGACTTGAGACTCGACATGAGGAAGACTTGAGACTCGACATGAGGAAGACTTGAGACTCGACATGAGGAAGACTTGAGACTCGACATGAGGAAGACTTGAGACTCGACATGAGGAAGACTTGAGACTCGACATGAGGAAGACTTGAGACTCGACATGAAGAAGACTTGAGACTCGACATGAGGAAGACTTGAGACTTGACTCGACATGAGGAAGACTTGAGACTCGACATGAGGAAGACTTGAGACTCGACATGAGGAAGACTTGAGACTCGACATGAGGAAGACTTGAGACTCGACATGAAGAAGACTTGAGACTTGACTCAACATGAGGAAGACTTGAGACTCGACATGAGGAAGACTTGAGACTCGACATGAAGAAGACTTGAGACTTGACTCAACATGAGGAAGACTTGAGACTCGACATGAGGAAGACTCGACATGAGGAAGACTTGAGACTCGACATGAGGAAGACTTGAGACTCGACATGAGGAAGACTTGAGACTCGACATGAGGAAGACTTGAGACTCGACATGAGGAAGACTTGAGACTCGACATGAGGAAGACTTGAGACTCGACATGAGGAAGACTTGAGACTTGACTCAACATGAAGAAGACTTGAGACTCGACATGAGGAAGACTTGAGACTTGACTCAACATGAAGAAGACTTGAGACTCGACATGAGGAAGACTTGCGACTCGACATGAGGAAGACTTGAGACTCGACATGAAGAAGACTTGAGACTTGACTCGACATGAGGAAGACTTGAGACTCGACATGAGGAAGACTTGAGACTCGACATGAGGAAGACTTGAGACTCGACTTAAACTTGAGCCATGTGACTTATCTGACCAATGAAACGCCTCTGATGTCTCTCTCAGGGCCTCATTCTGGGCGTGGTCCTGTTTCCGGTCCGCGTCACCCTCGCCACCCTCTTCTTCCTGCTCATGTGGCCCATCGCTCGCTTGCGATTGGCCGGCCTGTCGGAGGCGGAGCGGGCGGAGCCTGTGCAGGGATGGCGTCGCGGGCTCTTCCACCACATCATACTCTTCCTCAGCCGGGCCGTCTTCTTCTCCGTGGGCTTCTTGTGGATTAAGGTCCGAGGGCGTCAGGCGGGCCTGAGGGAAGCTCCGGTCTTGGCCGTGGCGCCTCACAGCGGTTTCCTGGACATGCTGGTTCTGTGCGCGACGGGCCTGCCCACCGTTGTGTCTCGATCCGAGAACTCCAAGCTCCCTGTTGTAGGAGGTGAGGTGAAGGTGCTGGAACTGAACCAATGCTTTTATAAAGCACTGCATTGATGATGTATTTCTGTTAGCCAACCATATACTCACCCTGCTTCCCCCAACAAACTCAATAGGACTTTCCATTGGGTCAGAAAATAAACTTTGTTTACAAAGTTTATGATTCCTACACGTTTTGTTCATTATGATAATTTTCGAAAATTATCTCAAGTTTTGAAGCATAAATAAAAAATAATTAAAAAAAAGCATAAATGTATGACTTCTCTGAGCTTCATCAACTCCTTCAGTCTTTATTTACACTTATTTTCCATGAAAGTTTGGGCTTTAAGGTTTATTAGACTATAATAACCCTGGTTGTATGTAACTTTGGATAAAAGCTTCTGCTAAATGAATAAATAGATACCAAGTTTTACTGTAGTTGTGGATCATTTTTGTAAATATCTGTTCAAACTATTCAAACACACATTTGAAATCTGTGATGATCTGTGTGTCCGACCCAGCGCTGTTGGAGTTTAATCAGGCGGTGTTGGTGAGTCGGAAAGATCCTGAATCCAGGAAGAAATGTGTGTCTCAGATCCGTGAGAGAGTCACATCAGACGGCCGCTGGCCTCAGGTACATTCACTCACGCATTCACTCACTCACTCACTCACTCACTCACTCACTCACTCACTGGTTCACTCACTCACTCACTCACTCACTCACTCACTGGTTCACACATTCACTCACTCACTCACACACTGGTTCACGCATTCCCTCACTCACTCACTCACTGGTTCACGCATTCACTCACTCACTGGTTCACGCATTCACTCACTCACTCACTCACACACTGGTTCACGCATTCACTCACTCACTCACTCACACACTGGTTCATGCATTCACTCACTCACTGGTTCACGCATTCACTCACTCACTCACTGGTTCACACATTCACTCACTGGTTCACACATTCACTCACTCACTCACTCACTCACTCACTGGTTCACGCATTCACTCACTCACTCACTGGTTCACGCATTCACTCACTCACACACTGGTTCACGCATTCACTCACTCACACACTGGTTCACGCATTCACTCACTCACTCACTGGTTCACACATTCACTCACTCACACACTGGTTCACGCATTCACTCACTCACTCACTGGTTCACACATTCACTCACTCACTCACTCACTCACTGGTTCACACATTCACTCACTCACTCACTCACTCACTGGTTCACGCATTCACTCACTCACTCACTGGTTCACGCATTCACTCACTCACACACTGGTTCACGCATTCACTCACTCACACTGGTTCACACATTCACTCACTCACTGGTTCACACATTCACTCACTCACTGGTTCACTCACTCACTCACTCACTCACTGGTTCACGCATTCACTCACTCACTCACTGGTTCACGCATTCACTCACTCACACACTGGTTCACGCATTCACTCACTCACACACTGGTTCACGCATTCACTCACTCACTCACTCACTTGTTCACGCATTCACTCACTCACACACTGGTTCACGCATTCACTCACTCACTCACTCACTCACTCACACACACTGGTTCACGCATTCACTCACTCACTCACACACACGTTCACGCATTCACTCACTCACACACTGGTTCACGCATTCACTCACTCACTCACTCACACTGGTTCACGCATTCACTCACTCACTCACTCACACACTGGTTCACGCATTCACTCACTCACTCACACACTGGTTTACGCATTCACTCACTCACTCACTCACTCACACACTGGTTCCCGCATTCACTCACTCACTCACTGGTTCACGCATTCATTCACTCACTCACTCACTCACTCACTCACACTGGTTCACACATTCACTCACTCACTCACACACTGGTTCACACATTCACTCACTCACTCACACACTGGTTCACACATTCATTCACTCACTCACACACTGGTTCACACATTCACACACACACACACACACACTGGTTCACACATTCACTCACTCACACACTGGTTCACACATTCACACACTGGTTCACACATTCATTCACTCACTCACTCACACACTGGTTCACGCATTCACTCACTCAATCACTCACTCACTGGTTCACGCATTCACTCACTCACTCACTGGTTCACGCATTCACTCACTCACTCACTGGTTCACGCATTCACTCACTCACTCACTGGTTCACGCATTCACTCACTCACTCACTGGTTCACGCATTCACTCACTCACTCACACACTGGTTCACGCATTCACACACTGGTTCACGCATTCACTCACTCACTCACACACTGGTTCACGCATTCACTCACTGGTTCACGCATTCACTCACTCACTCGTTCACACATTCACTAACTCACACATTCACTCACTCACTCACTCACTGGTTCACACATTCACTCACTCACTCACTCACACACTGGTTCACATATTCACTCACTCACACACTGGTTCACGCATTCACTCACTCACTCACTCACACTGGTTCACGCATTCACTCACTCACTCACTCACACACTGGTTCACGCATTCACTCACTCACTCACACACTGGTTTACGCATTCACTCACTCACTCACTCACACACTGGTTCACACATTCACTCACTCACACACTGGTTCACACATTCACTCACACACACACTGGTTCACACATTCACTCACACACACACTGGTTCACACATTCACTCACACACACACTGGTTCACACATTCACTCACTCACTCACACACTGGTTCACACATTCACTCACTCACTCACACACTGGTTCACGCATTCACTCACTCACTCACTGGTTCACGCATTCACTCACTCACTCACTCACTCACTCGTTCACACATTCACTAACTCACATTCACTCACTCACTCACACACTGGTTCACACATTCACTCACTCACTCACTCACACACACACTGGTTCACATATTCACTCACTCACACACTGGTTCACACATTCACTCACTCACACACTGGTTCACACATTCACTCACACACACACTGGTTCACACATTCACTCACACACACACTGGTTCACACATTCACTCACTCACACACACACTGGTTCACGCATTCACTCACTCAATCACTCACTCACTGGTTCACGCATTCACTCACTCACTCACTCACTGGTTCACGCATTCACTCACTCACTCACACACTGGTTCACGCATTCACTCACTCACTCACTGGTTCACGCATTCACTCACTCATTCACTCGTTCACACATTCACTAACTCACACGCTGGTTCACGCATTCACTCACTCACTCACTCACTCACTCACACACTGGTTCACGCATTCACTCACTCACTCACTGGTTCACGCATTCTCACTCACACGCTGGTTCACACATTCACTCACTCACTCACTCACACACTGGTTCACACATTCACTTACTCACACACTGGTTCACACATTCACTCACTCACACACACACTGGTTCACACATTCACTCACTCACTCACACACTGGTTCAAACATTCACTCACTCACACACTGGTTCACGCATTCACTCACTCACTCACTCACTCAATCACTCACTCACTCACTCACTGGTTCATGCATTCACTCACTCACTCACTCACTCACTGGTTCACGCATTCACTCACTCACTCACTCACTCACTGGTTCACGCATTCACTCACTCACTCACTCGTTCACACATTCACTAACTCACACGCTGGTTCACGCATTCACTCACTCACTCACTCACTCACTCACACACTGGTTCACGCATTCACTCACTCACTCACTCACTGGTTGACGCATTCTCACTCACACGCTGGTTCACGCATTCATTCACTCACTCACATGCTGGTTCACGCATTCACTCACTCACTCACTCACTCACACACTGGTTCACGCATTCACTCACTCACGCATTCACTCACTCACTCACTCACTCACTGGTTCACGCACTCACTCACACACTGGTTCACACATTCACTCACTCACTCACACACTGGTTCATGCATTCACTCACTCACACACTGGTTCACGCATTCACTCACTCACACGCTGGTTCACGCATTCATTCACTCACTCACTCACTCACTGGTTCACGCATTCACTCACTCAAGCATTCTCACTCACTCACTCACTGGTTCACGCACTCACTCACACACTGGTTCACACATTCACTCACTCACTCACACACTGGTTCACGCATTCACTCACTCACTCACTCACACACTGGTTCACGCATTCACTCACTCACTCGCTGGTTCACGCATTCATTCATTCACTCACTCACTCACACGCTGGTTCACGCATTCATTCACTCACTCACTCACTTACACACTGGTTCACGCATCACTCACTCACTCACTCACTCACTCACTCACTCACACACTGGTTCACTCACTCCTCTCTCACACACACACACACACACACACACACACACACAGACAGTGACTCAACAGCTCCTGTGTAACACGTTTGTCACGTCCTGTTGTTTGATCTCATTTTGTGCTCCATTTCTCTTGGCAGATGCTCATGTTTCCAGAGGGAACAACTACTAATGGCCGAGCTCTTCTCAAATTCAAACCTGGTACGATCACACACACACATTTTATATTCACATAGAAAACAGCTGTTTTACATTGTAATCATATTTCACTGTTTGTACTGTATTTGTGATCAAATAAATGCAGCCTTGGTGAGCAGAAGAGACTTAGACACATTAAAAAAATAAAGTAGTAATTATGGAATTATTGATAATAGTTTTTGTGTGAATATCATGTCGTGTGAACAGGTGCGTTTCTGGCTGGAGTTCCTGTTCAGCCCGTCTTGCTTCACTATCCCAGTGAACCGGTGAGTCTGCAGCAGAAATGCCTTCACCGGCTAAAATTAGCAGCGATTATGTAACAGAAAACCAAGCGATGACTATATATATATATATGTGTGTGTGTGTGTGTGTGTGCTTGACTGAAGCTGAAATAGATGATGAGAGCACAGGACAGTAAAACCACACTCATTCTCAAATCCTCATATGTATATATATATATGAGAGTGAATGTGTGTGTGTAAGAGAGAGTGTGACAGTGTGTGAGTGTATTTCACACTTATATATACATATATAAAACATTCCTTAAATCTTTGCAGGACACAGTTCGGTGGACTTGGAAAGGATTGTCGTGGTAAGAATAATTTTTATTTTTGATATATTTGTATTTTATTATACATTATATTTATTTTTACTGGTTTCGTCTGGTTTCATCTGGTTTCGTCTCCTCAGGCTCGGCGCTCTCTGGCACACCACCTCTCAGATCTATACCAGCGTTACTGTGGAGGTGGGCGGACTTCATTTGATTGACACGAACGAGAGCCAATCACGTCCAGCACTGTTACAGCTGTGATCAATAGAATCTCACTCAGTAATCCTTCTCTGCTCTGACTGGTTCTAGTTCCTGCCCGTCTACACGCCGTCACAGGAGGAGAAGGAAAACCCGGACTTATATGCTGAGAATGTACAGAAACTCATGGCCAAGTGAGTCACGAGACACACGCTCACAGTGGAACCATATACAGCTGTAATGGACATGATTCATCCCCACTGCAAATCAGGTTTATTGGCAAAATGTAATAAAAGTTTTGGTAAAGTTTTGTAAAAATTTAAGTTTTGGAGATATAAGCTTTTAAAATTAGTCTCTCACTTCCGCTAAAATGAATCACAGATTTTTATGACGTCACCGCTTCTCATCACATCTCCTGTCCAATCAAATGCTCTCTAGAATCTAAAGCTCCGTCCCCTCTGCTATAAACACCACCTGGCCGAAGCGACCGTTGACACGTAACAGAGCAATTTGTGTTTGAGATTGTACGTTCCAACTGTAATTTGTTAATTAAATGGCTAGAGTTTATTCACACGTCTACTATTGAATCCAACGTTTCAACAGCGCTCAGATTCACTTCCATGGTGCTGTCGAGTACGACTCGCAGTCTGTGAGGTTAACTAAACGCTATTGGCTATTTGAAAAGGGGGAGGAGCCATTCAATGTATCCCGCCTTAGCTTCCTGTTTCAGTGGAAATTACGTCAACGCATCAAACAAACCTGCGCTAAACACATGCCAGAACTCCAAGACTACACCACTAATGACCCAAGCGCGCAAGAAAAGTGCTCAAAATCGAACTTTTGGTCCCTCTGGATCAGCGGTGTGTCTGGAGGAGGAAGAATGAAGCATAAGCTGTGAAGAGCACTGTGGATCAGTAATGCTCTGCGGCTGCTTTATATCCTCCGGCTCTGGAAACCTGCAGCGTGTGGAAGGAGAGATGGTTCACGGAAGTTTCAGGAGATCCTGGGAGAAAACGTCATGGACCTCCAACATGACCGTGATCCCAAGCATTCCTCAGATTCCACCCAGGCTTGGTTGCAGAAGAAGTCCTGGGAGATACAGTGGCATCACAGTCAACTGACTCGAACCCCATTGAAAATCTCTATTTGAAGAAGGCCTGAACTGGAGGCCATTGCTCATGAGGAACGGGCTCAGATCCCTCAGAAACAGAAGCTGAGTCTGGTTATACACCTCGTCTGCAGCAGAAGTGTGTTCTACGGAGTGCTGAAGATGCTTGACATGAAGGGGGTGAATAGTTTTGAGGCTGCAGAAGTCATTACAAGTTGCATTTTCTGTTGAATGTGGGGAAACCACTTGAAACATTTGTTGTGTTGAGCCATTTCGGATACTTTTGTTTGATCTGTTCATTGCAAACAGCTGGAAGTCTGTACATGTTCCCAATAAACCTGATTTGCAATCGGGGGGTGAATAATTTTAATCACAACTGTACGTGACTGGTTGAAACGCTTCACAAAGACAGCAGCTTTTACATTAGCATGTTGCTAAACTAACAATAGTTAGTGAATCGTGCATTCATAATCACAGGATTTACCTATATTTTATAAAGTATTTTTGATATTTAATGAAATATATGTATAATGTGTGCAACAGGGTTAGTATCAAACTAAAACCATAAAAAAAATTTGTAATAACATTTTTATTTTATTTTCAACTATTTCTAATTTTCATTTAGAAAAAACAAACAATAAAAATGCCAATAATACAACAAATATTTTTTTATTTTTTTTAAACTATAGTAGTATCTCAATTATATTAAAATATGACTGGTGTTATTTTAGTATTATTTATATACTACTATTACAGTATAAATCTACAGCTCCAATAACGTTTACTGTATAATTAGTGTACGTTGTGTTTAACCTGTAATATTGCTATTGTGATATCCTCAGAGCTCTCGGTGTTCCCGCCACGGATTATGTGATGGAGGGACGCTTTCCTGTTAAGAAGCTTGGAAAACTTTCGCTTCCACTGGAACCTCCGGCTCAGGAGACACTCAAACTGCTCCATAAACACAGGTGTGAGAGTGAGAGTGAGAGTGAGAGTGAGAGTGAGTGAGAGAGTGAGTGAGAGTGTGTATTTCTGTGTGTGTGTGTGTGAGTGTGAGTGTATTTCTGTGTGTGTGTGTGTGTGTGTGTGTGTGTGTGTGTGTGAGTGTGTATTTCTGTGTAAGAGAGTGTGTGTGTGTTCAGTCTCTGTCTACCCATTTGTCTCACACTCTTTCATCTCCTCTTCTGCAGTCTCACGAACGCTCGAGTGGAGACCATGATGAACGACATGATTGACAGCTGTCACTCAGGCCAGAGCGCCATGGTAACAGCCGATCACCTGACCTCTATTTTGGGACTCAAAGACAGAAAGACGGCAGTGAAGATCTGCTCGCTTTACTCAAAGGTAATGGTGTGTGTTTGTGTGTGAGAGAGAGAGAGAGAGATTAATGATGAGGTGTGTATTAGTGTGAGCATCAGTGTGTGTTTGCAGGATGATGCGGTGGACATGAGGCAGGTTTGTCTGAGTGTGTCGGCCGTGTCTGGCTTCAGGAGTCTGGAGTCTCTCATACACACGGCGTTCACGGTGAGTGTGTTCATGGGTGTGTCGCGTCATAAACTCGTGTTACACAAGCTGTTTGTTCTGGCTGTATGTTATAAAGAGTGCTGGGAAATACTGACAGCAGGGCCAGAAACGCTCTCAGGCGAGCTGTTTAGTGGCATATATATATATATATATATTTAACGCATGTTTGAGACAAACATCTTCCACATCTGTAATGAGAATCATTTATAAATCTATTTACAAAAAAACGAGAAGGTCTCGCTGCAGTTTTACACCAAAACAAAAGATTTATGGTTTAATGTTTTGAAAGCAAATAAATGATGAAGATAGTACTAAATATTATAATTTATTATATAATTTATACTAATATACAATTTTGTATTGTAAAATGAAATATTATTATTAAACTTAACAGTTCAATAATATCAGTTTCAATAAAAATATATTTCTTTATTGATTTGTTTCATAAAATTATGAACTAATAAAAACCTAAAAATAATAAATTATTCCTGTCACGATACAAAACCATATATAATAAAAAAAATTTTTTAAATAGAAATAGGCCCAATATTATTTACTTTAATTCTGTGAAAATGTACATTATAAATAACTAAATATATAAATAATGTAATATAACTGCAATATAATTTAGCTTATTTGGATGGCAAAATGTAATCGAAATTGCACAATTATTGCAGTTTTCTCCGATAATTGCTCCGATAATTTTATTGTTCCATAAACACAACAGTGGAAAGAGATTTAATTTAAAACTTAATAAAACAAAAAAATTAGGGATTCACAGATATGACCATTTTGGCCAATTGTAATAATTCTTTATATCTGAAAGCTGATAACCGATATATTGGCCGATAAATCTAAATCCAAATTTTTATAATTTTTAATGTTAAGTGACTCAGCTGAAGGAAATAATACATTATTTATCAGCTTTAATATATCGGCCAATCAGACCGATAACGATACCATTAAAAATGTACATATATCGGTCGATACCGATATTGTGCCGATATATCGTGCATCCCTAAAAACAATATATGGAAAAATAATCTCAATATGATTTTTGGGTGATATTCATGCAATTAGATTCCATTAGAGTCTGTTTTCAATTAAATCATGCGGAGAATAGTTATGGCCGTCTCTCAATGCAACGCATTCCTCAAGAGTTTAAATCCTAATTTGTCGTCTGTTCGCAGTGGTTCGACACGGACCAGGATGGGTTTCTGAGCGCAGACGATCTGTCCGGCCTGATGGGGGCGCTGGTGGGAATCCCGCAGTACGATATAGGAGAGATGTTCTCAGCGCTGACCACCAGGGGGCGACCTACTGAGGGTAAAAAGCTTTTCGTTGTAAAAAATCGTTGTAAAATGGGACGGTCTCGCCTATAAACGAATGCTTTTTTGTTGCGAGCGGCAGTTACGTTTGTGTTTAAAGTTATTACATTTCCTGACCACAAAACAGGGTTTACAACCTGTCTAAATGTGTTCACCTAGGTCTATGATGTACATATCTATATAATCACATCTTAGTTTTATTGTCAATAATTGTATCCCTTAAAACTCATCTTTGATCACCAAAATTACATATTTAAATGTTTTTTCCTTTAAAATATCTTGAATGTAACTCGACACCCTTGCCTCATGTAGTATGCGTGGTTCTATGAATATGCAAATGAGCCCCGCCTCCACTCACTCACTCAGCTCAGAGATCCACTGGTTGACGATCACACGTTGATCTGATTGGTTACAAGGTAGTTTGTGACGTCAGAAACACCAGCGATTTCAAAGTGTGTTTTTGAGACTGTCTTTGGTTCACTGCAGTTTTAAGGAGGAAATACTCAGCAATGCTGTCGACTTATGAACTTACACATGGTTTGTCTTAAAGCTTATTAAAAACACCACATAGACACAAACAATTCGAGTTAGCAGAAAGATGTGCCCACTACTTCTAACGCAGCCTAATGTTCATTCAGCTAAGATGATAACGGTGGTATTTTAATATCGAATGCTAACTGGTTTTGTGTTCACCTCCTAAAGCTTCTCTGCAGGACTTACTGATGACGCATCCAGTTTATCGGAAAGTCTTTACAGAGTATCTCCGTTCCAATGGGCTCGCTGACGGAAATCACAATGGCATTCCCAATGGGAAGCTCAACTGCAACAACGGGATTTATAACGGCTACGGATCGACCAATAGGAAGTCAGACTGAGGGGCGTCGCTCGGTCGATAGCAATGTCGCAATACTGGAACGAACGTCCCACTGCATGTGCAATAACTGTGTGTGATATGAAGCTGTGTGTGAAAGGGTTACGTTTACATGTGTGCGAGTGATTCATCTGTGCTGTATCATGTCTATCTGGGCGCTGGGAATGACACTGTGAGAATATAACACTAAATGAATGTGCCTTGGAACAAGTACCTATATATATTTTATAAATGATTATGCTTGAAGGATCTGTATGTGTATTTAAAAGTGTATATTTTTGTCATTTTAAACTGCAAGTTGGAAACACCAAACACATTTATACTGTCAAAGACCTCTGATGATGTGTCATATTATTTTATACTTTAATATATTAAAATCTTAAATGAAGACGTGATGATTCCTGTCTTTATTCGAACCTTCTCGAACATGTATGTCGGTTTGAAGGAGTTTTGGTGGTTTGATCGTCGGCTCTTCTACTCAAGTCTCTGAGTTTTTGCAGAACTATGCCCCCTCTGGCGGCAAGCGAAACTGCAGCCAGAAGTGTGCACGCTCACGGACAAAAGACAAAAAAACTGAGAGACAAAAAAACTCTTTTTTTATCTTACGTGGAGTTTGCGTTGGTGTTTGAAATGAACTACAAGCCGGTCTCTTAGATTCCATCTTCTACGGAGAATGGCGGAGAATACACAAACCTGCCAGACATAGCCAGGTGAGCGTGCCGTGAACGCGCATGACGTCACGCCCAGTCTAAAATTCCGGCCCGGATCCCTCTTATTTATTTTACTTTACAGGATTATAGAGACAATCTCAGTGATCAGAGAAGGGCTCATTCAGCCCATCAGGCAATTGTTTAAGCATGTATGGGTTAGAAAACGGGTATTTTTAACATGAAAAGTTGCTTAATGCACCTTTAAAGGGATAGTTCACTTTGAAATTAATTTTTGGTATGTTTTAGCTTACCTCAAGGGCATCCAAGATGTAGGTGTCTTTTTTTCCGCAGTAGTTTCAATTTTGATATTTTTAGGTCAAACCGTTCTTGTCTGTCAGTCATATAATGCAGGTCTATGGTCACGGTCTCAAAACACAAGCACAGAGTCCAAATTAAAACAATTCCCCGTCGTCCAAATTAAACAATTCCCCATCGTAAGTACACATTGATGGCCTAAGACACGAAAGGAGCGGTTTGTGTGAGAAAACGAACAGTATTTATATCGTTTTTACCTCTTATACGCAGACATGTCCGAGTGATCTGATCTGACGTGTGCGCAGACTGGTGCATAGATATATACACACTAGATGTCGCCTTGTCTACGGCAGTTCATTGGAACGAATGTCTTTAAGGCGACATCTAGTGTATATATCTATGCACCAGTCTGCGTACACGTCAGATCAGAATATTTGGACGCGGCTGTGTTCAAGAGGTAAAAACTATATAAATACTGTTCGTTTTCTCACACAAACCGCTCGTTTCGTGTCTTAGGCCATCAATGTGTACTTACGATGGGGAATTGTTTAATTTGGACGACGGGGAATTGTTTTAATTTGGACTCTGTGCTTGTGTTTTGAGACAGTGACCATAGACCTGCATTATATGACTGACAGACAAGAACGGTTTGACCTAAAAATATCAAAATTGAAACTACTGCGGAAAAAAAGACACCTACATCTTGGATGCCCTTGAGGTAAGCTAAAACATACCAAAAATTAATTTCAAAGTGAACTATCCCTTTAATGTTTAATATATTAAAATTCTTAAAGTCTCCCTGTGGTCAATCATTTCATCCTTTAAAACTCATCTTTGATCGCCATAAAAGACCAAATGTTCATGCCTTAAAATAGCTTGAATGTTACTCGACACCTTCACCTCATTTATTATTCATGAATATGCAAATTAGCCCCGCCCCTACTCACGTCAGCTCAGATTCACTCGGCCGACACACTGAGGTAAAGTTATCGCTCTTTACAATTTCGGACACATAACGGTAATTAATATGATTAGCCTTTTGCTTGACTATGTTATCAAACAGTTAATCATGTGCTGCTAATGTTACACAAACCATGTTCCTGTTCGCCACCTCAGACTCAGCTGCCTTAAACAATCTAGCAATCATCAGAAACACTTTGAACAACTCAGAACGTCCCTGTAGAAAGGCATATAGTTCATCATAACATTGAAATATCCATCATACACCTTCTATATGGCTAAATCTACCCGATTTTTCATATCAACATAAAAATATAGCGGGATAACCAGGAATCTCTGGAAACTCCACTACTAGTACGCTGTTAATGATATGCGGAAGCCCGCCGGCACGTTGATCTGATTGGTTAAGGTAGTTTGTGACGTCAGGAACACAAACGTCTCTGGTTACTCACGTAACCGTAGTTCCCTGAGAGGAGGGAACGAGACATTACGTATGGGGAAATCCATTTTCCTCGAATTATGAAGTCTGATTTGAATAACTCTTTTGCTTGCAAATAGCCAATGGCAACCCCGCCCTCACCTGATTGGCTGACAACTCCCAATATAGGTGACGGCGGGCGCCAAAACCCTCAGAATCTTAGCTGAACGAGAGTAAGGAGACTGGAAGTTTTTTTCACACGGCAGGTTACGTAATGTCTCGTTCCCTCCTCTCAGGGAACTACGGTTACGTGAGTAACCAGAGACGTTCCTTTATCGAGTCGGTCTCTCGACATTACGTATGGGGAACAATAAAACCCCCGCCGTGTGGGAAAAAGCTCGGCCCAGCTCGCAACGAGCTCAAGTAGAGCACAAGCACTAATCCCTACCTCACCACAGCTCAGGTTCAGGCACCGGGCCTGGTTGAAACACCTATTGGCACAGAGCCAAGTCGGCGCCCGCACCAACGTAGCCCCGCTCACCTAGTTAAGCAATGCTGAACTGAAGTGAATGGGGGATTGCAGCAATGTGATTGGTGCTTAGGAATACACTGCCGGCTTATGAATGTGGGCATAATAAGGGGACACATAGATATAGTGAACATAATGCAGCTATTGCTAAATAACTTGCACTGCCTACAGGACCTGGTCGAAACCATGGCTAGAGCGCGCGCCAGACGGGGCGTGTCTGTAGTCTAGTCCAATGACAGCTCAGTTCCCTCTCCCTGTACTGACAGTACATGTGGTGCGAACGAAGGAATATCCAAGTTATAGAATCTCGCAAACGTGTTGCGAGAGGACCAGCCTGCTGCGAAACAAATGTCCTGAATAGACATGCCTTTCGCCCATGCCCACGATGACGCCAAACTCCTCGTGGAGTGGGCGTGCACCCCTATAGGGCAAGCGGCTCCCAGGGAAGCATAAGCCAGTCGCACAGCCTCCACTATCCAGTGTGATAGCCTCTGTTTCGACAGCGCGCCGCCTTTCTTGGCACCCGCGTAGCAGACGAAGAGCTGCTCTGAAGTTTGAAAATGGCTAGTTCTGTTCACATAAGCACGCACGGGGCACAAAGCGCACTTCTGAGACACTGAATCACTGTCCTCATCGGGGCAAAATGCTCGAATTGTAACCACCTGCGCTCTGAACGGCGTTGAGAGCACTTTAAGCGAATAGCCGCGCTTGGGTAAAAGTCTGACCATGCAATCGCCCGGTCCAAACTTATAACAGTCCCAGCTTCTTTGCACTGGTCAAGCTACTTTTCAAAAGGGGAGTCACCTTGTGTGCAATGCTCAATTTGTCTCAGTAGGAAAAGATCTAAAATAAACTCTTATACAAACAGGTGTAGTGTTTCTTTCTTCATATATTTAAAGCTTTACTCATTCATTCATTATCCAAAAACCCAATATAATCACAGAACATACACCTGTATACAGAGATACAATTCATTCATGAGTTAGTATATACATGTAGGTATATCGAAATGTCCAACACAGTCCTCTGAGGCTCACGAACCCCAACAGTTCAGAAAATGAAAGAAACCAGTCTTATCTGTAGTTTGAACATAGGTGCAAAGGTGGATAGTGATGAATTAGAAGGTTGTCCAACGCTTAGTTGTTTGGTGAGTCGTAAGGTTTCCCAGCAAACGAATCAGAAGAGTGCTTCAGTAGTATAAGCAGAGTGTTTGGTCATAAACACTTAGCAGTATCCACAGCTGATGAGCAATATTTACATCCCAAACAAATCCTCTACAAGAAAACATCAAACACATCAATTAAACTATATAGATTCCACATCAGTTCACCCAAACAATTCATACAAACAATTCAACTTACGTTTGAGCAGGAAACAAACAGTTTCTCAAACAGGATTGGGAACCAGTAATCAAACAACCATGAGGAAGCATCAAACAGACCTTATCACTTCTTCTTCTTCTTCTTCTTCTTCTTCTTCTTCTTCTTCTTCTTCTTCTTCTTCTTCTTCTTCTTCTTCTTCTTCTTCTTCGTTTGGTGTTTTATGGCGGTTGGCAAACCAACTTTCGGTGCATTACCGCCACCAACTGGACTGGAGTGTGAAGCACTAATATCACAACTATATCCCCTATACTTCAAATTCTCCAATCTACTCCTATTGCTTTAAGATACTTCATTATCGCACTATATATTTTTACATGTTCTACCTGGTTTCCCAATAGACTTTCCATACTGAATACTACCACACCCAATTTTCTTACTATCCTCTTAAGTACTAACCTTTCTTTTCCATATTTTAAACATTTTATTAAAACATGTTCTATTGTTTCTGCCTGATCACAATAATTACATTTTCCCGTATCATGCTTTCCTATCTTAAACAAGGAATGATTTAATCGTGTGTGCCCTATTCTAATACGAGAAACAATCGTATCCTCTTTCCTATTCCCAAAAACACTTATTCCGTTTCCTACTTGCTTCTGAATACTATACAACTGTCTTCCCTCGACCTCATTACTCCATAGTTCTTGCCATTTATTGTTTATGAATTATTTTATTTTACTTTTAACTTCATTTTTGCTCAACGTCACTTGCACATTTATCTCATTATGTTTTACTGCTTGCTTTGCTAGTCTATCTACCACTTCATTGGCCTCCAATCCCACATGAGCAGGAACCCACACAAACACTGTTAAGCTTACACTACTTATTCTTAGCAAATTTGCAAGAATCTCATATATAATGTCTTGCCTTGATACTTTATTTCCACTTACGAGGCTTGTGATTGCTGCAAACGAATCAGAACATATAGCTACTAATCTCGGTTTTACGTCCTCTACCCACTGGAGTGCAACCATCATGGCAACTAATTCTGCTGTAAATACAGAGATATGATCAGTTATTCTTTTCTTGATTCTAATTTGAAACTTAGGAATATATACAGCAGCTGCTGTTCTTCCAGAGATAGGATCCTTAGACCCATCAGTAAATATTTGCACCCATGATGAGTAAGTCTGATCTAAATACTGCTGTGCTATAATATTCTTTAGGATGTCTTTCTCATTCTTAATTTTCATTTGAATTTGTAGGTCAATTATTGGCATTGGAAAAATCCATGGTGGTGACCTTATCACTTACTCTACTGCTTCCTGTTTTATCTCAATGTGCCCTCTTGTATCCCCCTAGTGGCTAGGAAAAAAATAGCACCCACAATTGAACTAAAAGAAACCCTGTGACAGGCGGTGACTGTTACAAACTGCATACATGCGCTGTTTACTGACAGGGCATGCAAGTCCCCCATCCGTTTCCCGTAGGCTAGCGCGAGCAGTAGCGCCGTCTTGAATGAGAGCACTTTAATGTCGCTAGACTCAGCTGGTTCAAAAGGTGGGTCGGACAGTGCACTAAGTACTAACGACAGGTCCCAGACCGGCATCTGACGAAGGCGGGGGGGATTAAGCCGCCTAGCTCCCCGAAGAAAACTCGTTATCAAAGGGTGTTTCCCCACTGAATGGCCATCCAGCACATCACGAAAAACGGCAATACGTAGACTTTCAGTGTAGATGGCGAGCTACCAACATCCAGACGTTCCTGTAGGAAGGTCAGAATAATGGAATTATCGCAATTCCTGGGGTCCTCCTTTTTGTCAACACACCAGTTAGCAAACACTTTCCACTTCAGAGCGTATAAGCGCCTCGTCGAAGGGGCTCTAGCCTCTGCTATTGTCTGCAGCACTCGCTGTGATACTCCGCGCTGATCTGCCACACATGCAGGTCCCATAGCTCCGGGTTGGGGTGCCATATGGTGCCCTTCGCCTGAGATAGGAGGTCCCTTCTCGGTGGTATCCACCACGGGGGAAACCGCGACATGTTCACCAGCTCCGGGAACCACGGCTGGTTGGGCCATTTGGGCGCTACCAAAAAAAACCGCACATCTCTCCTCTCTGATCTTTTGCAGCACCAGCGGCATTAACTTGATCGGAGGAAAAGCATACTTCCGTCCCTTCGGCCAGCGGCTCGACAGTGCGTCTCCCTCTAGAGGGGCTGTTGTCAATGCAAAGTACAGCGGGCAGTGAGCGTTCTCCTGCGATGCAAAGAGGTCGATCTCCACTTTGCCAACCAGATTCCAGATCATGTTTATCGTCTGCGGGTGAAGCCTCCACTCCCCGTGCACAATGCCATCCCTGGACAGCATGTCCGCGCCGCAATTCAAACTGCCCGGCACGTGCACTGCTCGAATCGACAGGAGTACTCTGTCCGTCCATAATAGCAGCCGTCTCGCTAGCCCCTGCAGGGATCGCGAACGTAGACCTCCCTGGCGATTGATGTACGCCACCACCGCCGTGCTGTCCGTTCTGATGAGAACATGACGGTCTTTCACAAACGGGAGGAAACTCCGCAGCGCTAGATGAACCGCTTCCATCTCCAAGCAGTTTATATGCCAGCGCGTCTGGTCCCCTGTCCACGTACCGAATGCCGGTCTGCCATCGCAGAGGGCTCCCCAGCCTGACAGTGACGCATCCGTAGTGACCACTACGCGTCTGACCACTCTGCCCAAAGCAGCACCCTGCTCGAACATGGTCGAGTCGAACCAAGGTGCTAGAGTCTCCAGACATGAACGCGTTATAATAAGGCGTTCCGTTCCCGCTCTCCACGCCCGCGGCTGTACTCGGCTCTGCAACCAGTGTTGAAGCGGTCTCATGTGCAACAAGCCCAGTCTGCAGACGGAGGCTGCAGCTGCCATCAGACCGAGTAGCCTCTGAAATGTTTTTAAGGGAATGGCTCTGCCTTGAACGAATAGGGCTAATGTATTGTGAATCGACTGGATTCTCGACTCTGACAGCTTCGCGATCATAGCGCGCGAGTCCAGCACCATACCGAGGAATGTGATAGACTGGCACGGTTGAAGCGCGCTCTTCTGCATGTTCACAGACAGTCCCAAACCTGTCAGGTGGGCGAGGAGTCTGCGTTTGTGTTCCTCGAGAACACACTCCGACCGCGCGATGACTAACCAGTCGTCGAGATAGTTCAGAATGCGCATTCCACTGAGCTTCAGGGGAGCAAGCGCTGTATTCATGCACATTGTAAATACACGGGGGGCCAGAGCCAGCCCGAACGGCAACACTTTGAACTGGTATGCCACACCTTCGAATGCAAAACGGAGGAAGCGCCTGTGATGCGGGGCTATCTGAATGTGGAAGTATGCATCCTTCAGATCCACTGCAATGAAGTAATCGTCGGGCTGAATGTGGGCGAGGATCTGCTTCACAGTTATCATTTTGAACGCGCGTTTCACGAGCGCTTTGTTCAGTAATCTCAGATCTAAGATGGGGCGCATACCTCCGTCCTTCTTCGGTACTAGAAAATAACGGCTGTAGAAACCGGAATTTCTCCGCTCTTCGGGTACTATCTCTACTGCTTGTTTGGCCAGGACAGAGGAGATTTCTGCCCGAAGTAGCGGGGCGCTCTGTTCTGACACCTCTGTCATAATCACACCGCCGAAGCGGGGTGGTCTGCGAGCGAATTGGAGTGTATAGCCGCGTTTTATTGTGTTTAACACCCAATATGATGCCGTCGGGAGCGTCGACCACGCGCTCAGGTGGCTTGATAAGGGGGGCTTTAACGCATGCTGTGGCGAGGGCTGAGCGCCAGCCACCGGGGAAGCATTGACTGCTACATGAATGACAGGTGACTCGTCCGCGGCTTTTCGCACGGCATAAATAGCCACCTCCTCGGGTTTCCCCGAGCTTCCGCTCTGCGAAACGTCCCCTGGGGGAGAGGTTTCGCTTATGACGCGGGTAATAGTGTAGGGGGGAAGAAAGCTCTTTTGCTGAGACATGTAATGCACTTTGTTTATTGAAACAGAACACAGCGGTTTCAAAATCAAAACATTCACGCCGAACTCTGGGCGGGAAAACCCCCTCTGCGCAGCGGGTCCGACGAACACGTCCCGCGCACTCTTCCCCCCGACACGCACATCAGGAACGCTGCTCTTTCTTGCCCGCCGGACGCCCTTGGCTGCTAGAGGCCGACTTCGCACCAAAGCGGGGCTTCCTGAACTGCCTCTGGCAGAGGGGAGGCTCCGGCTCGCGACGCTCTGCCGCGCTCCGGGACGCGCGCCTGGTGTGTCCCGCCGGGCGCTGCGCTGACGAAGACCTGTGCCCGGTTGCATAAAGCACCCGGAGTGTAATTTTCCCTTAAGTTCTCCCTTATGTTTCCCTTAAACCTAAGGGTGTTGCAGAAAAAAAACCCTTAAGTGTTACTTAAGGGTTTCTTTAAGTGAAACGTCATAAACACTTAGAATTTCCCTTCTAAAAAGGGACAGTTGGCCTCAGCCACAGATGGCGACGCAGGGCCACAAGACTGCCCATATTGCGGCTGATTCCCTGGGCGACCTTTTTAAACTTTTTTAAAGTAAGGGGAGCGCCATGACCTGGTTAGCTCCTCGTGGACCTCAGAGAAAAAGGGTGCGGGTCTCCGCGGGTCTTCAGCCTGACGGCCCGCGCCGAGGAAGGAACCGTCCATCCATCTCTTAGACGGCAGCTCCTTGGGAGCTGTCCACTCCAGCTCCATATCCGCCACAGCCTCCGTGAGAATGGCCATAAGCTCTGCATCCAACGAGGCGGGGGCGCCTTCAGACGGGGACTCGGACCACGCTCCCGGGTCGGAGGCACTGGTAGACATGGCGTTGTCACTGTCGTATCCAAACGAGACCATTTCCCGCGCTTCTTTAGGAGGGCGGTAACTGGCCTCAGAGTAAGTTAAGGGCTCTGCCACGTGAGGATGGCGTGGGTGTTGGGCCGACGTCAGCGCCTCGACAGAATCCACGGATGGAGTTCTCTGCCGTCTCCCGGTCCGCGGCTCGAGGGCGGCATGACTGGGGAGAGGCAGGAGATACAAGACCGTCGTTACGTGTAACGGCCAGCCTTGCACAAACGATCTTGATGGGAAGCTCCTCACAGGCACGACATCCCGATCCTCCGAATGCTGCTTGTGTGCGTCTGGGAAATCGATGGGTCCACCACACATGCGGCAAAGAGACATGATGATATAATCCACCGTAACGCGAGAGGGTAACCGCTCTAATGCGTACATCAACGGTGAAACCAGACTCGAGTGAAGAAAAAAGATTCGGAGGGTTTTGGCGCCCGCCGTCACCTATATTGGGAGTTGTCAGCCAATCAGGTGAGGGCGGGGTCGCCATTGGCTATTTTCAAGCAAAAGAGTTATTCAAATCAGACTTCATAATTCGAGGAAAATGGATTTCCCCATACGTAATGTCGAGAGACCGACTCGATAAGGGAACCGTGTTTTTGAGACTGTCTTTGGTTCACTGCAGTTTTAAGGAGAAAATACTCAGCAATGGTGTCGACTTATGAATATACACATGGTTTGTCTTAAAGCATATTAAAAACACCACAGACACATAAACAACATTAAAAGCTGGATTTTCACCACAGGGCGACTTTAAGTAACGACGTGATGTTTCCTGTGGTTCTTTTATATGTTTATTATGCCTTAAGTGGGTTTTTCGTTACATTCCTCCACCTTGAAGCTTCTCAAGCATCTTCGTTCGGGGTTTGAGTGGGTTTTGGTCTCGTCTCGTGCGATCGGAAAACCATCTCCGTTCTCTCCAATGGCCCATTTTTGCCGCTCTTTTCCATCGCTTCTTTGTGCTTGCGTCGTTCGTCGACTCTCTACACGAGATCTGCCCGTTTTTATCGGCCTTTGATGTCTTTTAATCTCATCGTCTCTTCTAACTTTCCTCCTTCCGTCCATCGCCTCGGTCATGTCCGTACGTTTCCGTAATTGCTCTTTTTCTGTGATTATTTTGAATACATCAGTTTCTTTCGCTCCATGTTTGGTTGCTGATCTTCGTTGAGCTGTGTTCGGCCTTTTATCGTCTGTCGTTCTCTCGACGAGCGCCGTGATCTTTTCCTGCTTCGGTCTTCTACGTCGTCTCTTCTGTTTTTTGTTCCGGTTTATGTTATTTTTCTCGGACGTCTCCTTTACGTTTTTCTGTGTTGTCACTGTATTATTGATCATTCCCTGCTGAGAATCGTTGGGAATGTCCGTATCCATGTTTCTCTCTTCCATTGTGCTACCCATTTTCTCTGTTTTTTGTCTGGCCACCAAGTTTTCCTCTCCATCATGCTCAACTCCACCATTCGCAGGGGTTTTTGAATGTTTTATGGAATGCGTAAATGAAGCATGATGGGATTTGTAGTTTTGAAGACTGAAGCACTCGGATTGGACGGTGGTTTCAAGTTCAGCGGGGTCGTACAAAGTCTCGCTTTTTCCTCCTGAAGAGTTTCCAGATGGACCAAAGTATTGGGAAGCCGAATGAATCGTTTCTTGGACCTGGACGCCTTGGGAACTTAATGTTTGAGATGCGTTCTGGCCGCCATTTTCCATCCCAGTTGGTGAGGAAATCTGAAATGATTTCTGTGTCATGTGATCTTGAAGATTTGAGCCATTATACTGGCTGAAGTCACGTTGTGGAGTCCAATGGGAGCATCCGGCGACTGGCTTGGGAATGCTGCTGGAAAACAAATCCTGGGAATTTTCCTTAAGGACATCAGTGAGGTTGTGATCTTCGGAGAGAAGAGAGGTGATGTAGTCCATGTCGAAAACAGCCTGAAAGAGAGAGAAAACACTTTAAAATGAGAACGCCGGCTCTCTTAGATTAAGATAGGTTTAGATAGTTTTGATCAGTGTTGGGGGAAACTCATTACAAGTAACTTGAGTTACGTAATCAGATTACTTTTTCAAGAAACTAGTAAAGTAACGCATAACTTTAAAAATTTACAACAAAATATCTTAGTTACTTTTTCAAATAAGTAATGCAAGTTACTTTGATTTCCCATTTATTGACTGACTGCTCTCCTGTCCTCATGTTGAGACAAATCGAAGTGCAGAGGCGTTGTGTGTGTGTGTGAACATGATGGTTATTGTAGTTCTAGACTAAATGTGAGCATTTACTCATCTCACTTGCATACAAAAACATTCAGTATTCCTCAAAATGAATAAAATCAGTAAAAAGCAGAATCAGAATACTTATGCAAACCTCCAATAACTAAATATGTTAAATAAATCTCACTTTATTGACCAATGTACTTGCTTCTGACCTTCCATTTAAACCATAAGCAAACAATGACTATAGATTTAGAAGTGTTAAAGTTTCTTCTCCTACATCTATTCTTCTGTTATCCAGAATAACAGCTGAAGGTTTGTTTGAGCGGCGCCCTCTACTGTACAGGAGTGAGTCTGCATTTCCTTCAGCCTGAGGATTATTATTTCACTTTTGGTGTGAAAGTGTCTTTACCTCGTTGGTAAATTCGCAGTGGTTTAACAGCTGGTTGAAGTACTGCGCACACACGTCCTCCTCGTCGGCTGCGGTGACCTCTGATCCATCGCTGACCTTTGACCCCAGATCGTCCATGATCTGTGAGTATTCTGCTAGCGCGATCTTGGCGAGACCTTCAACCGGCCGCGCCTTTTTAGATCGTTTTCTTGCTTTCTTCACATTACCTGCGCAAGTGACGAGGTTCATTGTTTACCATTTAATTCAGTCATAGATGAAGTTTAGGTTATAAGGTTTTATCAATCAGCATAAATAAAACATTAATTGTGAGCCATTATAATAAATCCTGACCTGTGGGAATCGACTGATCCTCATCGGCTCTGTTGGTGCTCTTGTTCTGTTCTTCCAACTCAATGAACCTAGAGGAGTATAATCAAACAACTACAATTCCCGACCAGCAGTAAATTCCCAAAACCTCTTAAACCCTCTGAAACCTTTTAAACCCTCTTAAACAGTCTTAAACCCTCTTAAAACCTCTTAAACACTCTTAAAACCTCTTAAAACTTCTTAAACACTCTTAAAACTTCTTAAACACTCTTAAACCCTCTTAAACACTCTTAAACACTCTTAAACCCTCTTAAAACCTCTTAAACACTCTTAAAACCTCTTAAAACCTCTTAAAACTTCTTAAACACTCTTAAACAGTCTTAAACCCTCTTAAAACCTCTTAAACACTCTTAAAACCTCTTAAAACTTCTTAAACACTCTTAAAACCTCTTAAACCCTCTGGAGCTCTTCGTGTGTCGGTCGAAAATGACCAACATTTATTCTTTCATTGCAATGAAAGAAATGTACTATATTTTAGTTTGATAATGTTTTTATTCAATATAAATAATGTATTGTATTTGTAGGGGATTTTATGGTACTACATTATATTTACGCTTTAAAAAAGTGAACCTAAAAAAAAGTTACAGAATTTTATGAAAAGTTATGAAAATTGTGCAAAGATTTTCGATTTTTAGATGAAATATATACATGTATTGCTCTAAAACTGTGAGAAAAAATGTTCCAAATATGATCTTGATATCTCAGAAAATTATCTTTATGTTCGGCTGCAGTTCCAAACGCTTCCACTAGAGGAAACTCGTCTCCATTCATTTCCACTGCGCTCGTTTCTGACCGCAAGGAGCTCAAGTGTGACTATTATATAAAGGACCATTCAACCTGTTCCAATCATGTCCATGATTTTGTGTGTGTGTGTGTTTACATAACAAGTGCCAAAACCTTTACCAAGTTTCGTACCATTCCGATAAAAAATTAAATAAAAAAAGTACACTTTTTCAGTCAAAAATTACCAAGAGCCCCAGAAGGTTAAAGACTGTTATTCTAATTGTGAGATTTGCTCTTTATCCACCATTTCTGCAGCTAAGAGGTTAAAAAATGACAAATGTTCTGCTCCAAATAGCATCAAATTAATACACAATTATTGTAGGATATAATTAAATGAATGGTAACACTTTATTTCGATAGTCCACTTTAGACATTCTACTAACTATAAGTAACTTTGCAACTACATGTCAACTAGCCGTCATTAGAGTATTAGTAGACTGTCTGCTTAATATCTGCTAACACTATTTTGTTGTAATATTCTACTGACTATAAGTAACTTGGCAACTACAAGTCAACTTATTCTCCTAACCCTAACCCTTACCTAACGGCCTACTGACAGTCTACTAATACTCTAATGTCAGTTAGTTGACATGTAGTTGTAAAGTTAGCCTACTTATCTAGGCTAGTTAGTAGAATGTCTTA
>NC_138726.1:64354523-64369523 GCF_965113295.1 Leuciscus leuciscus | reverse complement strand
TTAGACGCAGGGTTAAACCCAGGGTTAAAGTTAAATGCGGTGTTAAACCCAGGGTTAAAGTTAAACCCAGGGTTAAAGTTAAATGCGGTGTTAAACCCAGGGTTAAAGTTAAATGCTGGGTTAAACCCAGGTTTAAAATTACACACGGGGTTAAACGCAGGGTTAAAGTGCTGTGGAGGCGTGTAAACGGGCCAGCACTGATTCTGATGAGGCACTGAAGCAACGGGGTTACAATGAGGAGCTAGAACGGGCCACGAAGGGTTAAGATCAGGTGTGTGGAAAGGGTTATCTGTGAATAAAGGTTTGATGCTTCTATCTCGGTTTATTGCACTTCCAGGATGTTCGGAGACGGTGTTCGGGCCGAACCCTGGAAGAGTGTCCTCGTGCTCCTCACACTGAAGCTGCGAACGAAGGGAGTAAACGCATGTGTGCGCTGATCGCTTCGAAGCGCGTGTTTCTGGGACACAAAATGTGTTTTCAGCATCAAAACATGGTGTTTCAGTCTGAGCGTCTTCAGTCCTATCCTGCGCATTTACACATGAGATTTCTTGATAATTAAGCAGCTTGTTATCCTCATTAAGTGGAAGTAAGTGCTCCATCAGATGCGTCTCCTGATGCATGATGTGGTCAGCATGTGGTGACTGAAGCTTCTCCATCTACAAACAGGGGGATTTTACATAATAAGAAAAATGCTAAAGCTAATTTTATATCAGTTAATGTGTACAATAGTTTTTATTTTTAAGATGGCAAGTGGTAGACATTAATCTAACCCCAAAACAACAACAAAACAGTTGGCATATATAGGCTAAATTACATCCAGAATTTACCAAATTACCAACTTTACCTGAAACTGAAGTATCCTCAGAGGATCTGATAATATAAAAGAAGATATTCGAGGACTTTGAAGGTTAAACAACTGGATAATCTGAACAGTTGCTGAAATGCAGATTTAAACTGCACACTTTTAAAAACAAACATAAATCAGCATGTCTGTGTTCCAAACAGTATAATCGCATGTCATTAACTATAACATGATTGTCACATTTATTTACATTAATAATTATTTTTATTATGTCTGCCGTTATAATCAACAGCAGGCGGGATGTTTTCTTTACACACGTGACCTTTTTAAAAACTCAATTTCCCATCGTACTTTGCGCCGCGGCTCGTCCCGCACACATCCGGTTTGTTTCGGGATCAGTCGCACACGTGGTGTTTTGAGCAGCTCTGCCGATTATAAACCTGGTTTCTGCTCGGATATCTTCGAAATAAACCCACAGACACTGTAACTCGCTGTGTGACTGTCGAGAGTTCATCATGTTCCTGCAGTTTTACCTGAACGAGAAAGGCGACAGGGTTTACACTCTGAAGGTGAGTTCTGCTGTAATGGCGGCATATTTTGGGCATAACACGTGTATGTAATATAGATCAGATGTATGCAGACTTTGAGGCATGTTTTGAATATATTATTTGACTTCTGTGCAGAAACTGGACCCGAGCAGCCAGCCCACCAGCTCCGCGCACCCGGCCCGCTTCTCGCCGGACGACAAGTTCTCCAGACACCGCGTGACCATCAAGAAACGCTTCGGGCTCCTGCTAACGCAACAACCGCGACCCGTGCTCTGATCGGAACCATCAACTTTTACACCATATCTTCTTTTTTTTTTTTTACTGAACAATGTTATGTTTATTTTCTAAAGGCATATTTTTTGTTTGTGTGTACTCAAAGATCCTCATGTGAAATAAAATAAAATGCGAGATTTGTGTAATTGTGCGTCAGCTTTATTTGTAAGCAATTGCTAATATGGGTATTTAAATGATCAAAAAAAAGTCTAATTGTAGTTTTCTTCGTGATGTAAATAGTGCGCGGAGAACTACATTTCCCTACAGCGCATCCTACGCATGTACGTCATGACGCAGGGACCGTTGCTCTCTTGAGCGCGCTTACGCCCGTCGCTCAGTCAAACGTGCTGATTTGAAGATCCTCCTGAAACCGGGGCGATACACACACTGGATTTTACCCCAGCACCGGCTCCGGTGGACCCGTGACAGCAGCCCGGGGGTAAGTGAGTGAAATGAATCGATCGTGTTGATCAGAAGTGAATAATAATAATACTGCGACTGTTAGCGCGGGTTTGCGTTTAAACATCATGAAAGCGTCTCGCGCGCGCCTGTTCTGAGGCTTTATTAGTTATATAAAGAGTTTTTTTTAGTGATATTTATAAGGGTGTCTATCTAATTTGAGCCGCTGTCAGGTGTGTGTCTGCGATCGGATTATAATTGGCTTAATGGAGGCGCTCAGGTGCAGGTTTGTCGCAGGAACCCAACGGCAAGATTGTGTCGCAAAACCCAGTAAGTTCCCTATGTAGACAGCACTCTGGACCATACTAGCCGAACCCAGTGAGTTCCCTATGTAGACAGCACTCTGGACTATACCAGCCGAACCCAGTGAGTTCCCTATGTAGACAGCACTCTGGACCATACAAGCCGAACCCAGTGAGTTCCCTATGTAGACAGCACTCTGGACCATACTAGCCGAACCCAGTGAGTTCCCTATGTAGACAGCACTCTGGACCATACCAGCCGAACCCAGTGAGTTCCCTATGTAGACAGCACTCTGGACTATACCAGCCGAACCCAGTGAGTTCCCTATGTAGATACAGCACTCTGGACCATACCAGCCGAACCCAGGGAGTTCCCTATGTAGACAGCACTCTGGACTATACCAGCCGAACCCAGTGAGTTCCCTATGTAGACAGCACTCTGGACCATACCAGCCGAACCCAGTGAGTTCCTTATGTAGACAGCACTCTGGACCATACCAGCCGAACCCAGTGAGTTCCCTATGTAGACAGCACTCTGGACCATACCAGCCGAACCCAGTGAGTTCCCTATGTAGACAGCACTCTGGACTATACCAGCCGAACCCAGTGAGTTCCCTATGTAGATACAGCACTCTGGACCATACCAGCCGAACCCAGGGAGTTCCCTATGTAGACAGCACTCTGGACTATACCAGCCGAACCCAGTGAGTTCCCTATGTAGACAGCACTCTGGACCATACCAGCCGAACCCAGTGAGTTCCTTATGTAGACAGCACTCTGGACCATACCAGCCGAACCCAGTGAGTTCCCTATGTAGACAGCACTCTGGACCATACCAGCCGAACCCAGTGAGTTCCCTATGTAGACAGCACTCTGGACCATACTATGTAGACAGCACTCTGGACCATACTATGTAGACAGCACTCTGGACCATACTAGCCGAACCCAGTGAGTTCCCCATGTAGACAGCACTCTGGACCATACTAGCCGAACCCAGTGAGTTCCCCATGTAGACAGCACTCTGGACCATACTATGTAGACAGCACTCTGGACCATACTAGCCGAACCCAGTGAGTTCCCTATGTAGACAGCACTCTGGACCATACTAGCCGAATCCAGTGAGTTCCTTATGTAGACAGCACTCTGGACCATACTAGCCGAACCCAGTGAGTTCCCTATGTAGACAGCACTCTGGACCATACTAGCCGAACCCAGTGAGTTCCCTATGTAGACAGCACTCTGGACCATACTAGCCGAACCCAGTGAGTTCCTTATGTAGACAGCACTCTGGACCATACTAGCCGAACCCAGTGAGTTCCCTATGTAGACAGCACTCTGGACCATACTAGCCGAACCCAGTGAGTTCCCTATGTAGACAGCACTCTGGACCATACTAGCCGAACCCAGTGAGTTCCTTATGTAGACAGCACTCTAGACCATACTATGTAGACAGCACTCTGGACCATACTATGTAGACAGCACTCTGGACCATACTAGCCGAATCCAGTGAGTTCCTTATGTAGACAGCACTCTGGACCATACTAGCCGAACCCAGTGAGTTCCCTATGTAGACAGCACTCTGGACCATACTAGCCGAACCCAGTGAGTTCCTTATGTAGACAGCACTCTGGACCATACTAGCCGAACCCAGTGAGTTCCCTATGTAGACAGCACTCTGGACCATACTAGCCGAACCCAGTGAGTTCCTTATGTAGACAGCACTCTGGACCATACCAGCCGAACCCAGTGAGTTCCCTATGTAGACAGCACTCTGGACCATACTATGTAGACAGCACTCTGGACCATACTATGTAGACAGCACTCTGGACCATACTAGCCGAACCCAGTGAGTTCCCCATGTAGACAGCACTCTGGACCATACTAGCCGAACCCAGTGAGTTCCTTATGTAGACAGCACTCTGGACCATACTAGCCGAACCCAGTGAGTTCCCTATGTAGACAGCACTCTGGACCATACTAGCCGAACCCAGTGAGTTCCCTATGTAGACAGCACTCTGGACCATACTAGCCGAACCCAGTGAGTTCCCTATGTAGACAGCACTCTAGACCATACTATGTAGACAGCACTCTGGACCATACTATGTAGACAGCACTCTGGACCATACTAGCCGAATCCAGTGAGTTCCTTATGTAGACAGCACTCTGGACCATACTAGCCGAACCCAGTGAGTTCCCTATGTAGACAGCACTCTGGACCATATTAGCCGAACCCAGTGAGTTCCCTATGTAGACAGCACTCTGGACCATACTAGCCGAACCCAGTGAGTTCCTTATGTAGACAGCACTCTGGACCATACCAGCCGAACCCAGTGAGTTCCCTATGTAGACAGCACTCTGGACCATACTATGTAGACAGCACTCTGGACCATACTATGTAGACAGCACTCTGGACCATACTAGCCGAACCCAGTGAGTTCCCCATGTAGACAGCACTCTGGACCATACTAGCCGAACCCAGTGAGTTCCCCATGTAGACAGCACTCTGGACCATACTATGTAGACAGCACTCTGGACCATACTATGTAGACAGCACTCTGGACCATACTAGCCGAACCCAGTGAGTTCCCTATGTAGACAGCACTCTGGACCATACTAGCCGAATCCAGTGAGTTCCTTATGTAGACAGCACTCTGGACCATACTAGCCGAACCCAGTGAGTTCCCTATGTAGACAGCACTCTGGACCATACTAGCCGAACCCAGTGAGTTCCCTATGTAGACAGCACTCTGGACCATACTAGCCGAACCCAGTGAGTTCCCTATGTAGACAGCACTCTGGACCATACTAGCCGAACCCAGTGAGTTCCCTATGTAGACAGCACTCTGGACCATACTAGCCGAACCCAGTGAGTTCCCTATGTAGACAGCACTCTGGACCATACTATGTAGACAGCACTCTGGACCATACTATGTAGACAGCACTCTGGACCATACTAGCCGAACCCAGTGAGTTCCCCATGTAGACAGCACTCTGGACCATACTAGCCGAACCCAGTGAGTTCCTTATGTAGACAGCACTCTGGACCATACTAGCCGAACCCAGTGAGTTCCCTATGTAGACAGCACTCTGGACCATACTAGCCGAACCCAGTGAGTTCCCTATGTAGACAGCACTCTGGACCATACTAGCCGAACCCAGTGAGTTCCCTATGTAGACAGCACTCTAGACCATACTATGTAGACAGCACTCTGGACCATACTATGTAGACAGCACTCTGGACCATACTAGCCGAATCCAGTGAGTTCCTTATGTAGACAGCACTCTGGACCATACTAGCCGAACCCAGTGAGTTCCCTATGTAGACAGCACTCTGGACCATATTAGCCGAACCCAGTGAGTTCCCTATGTAGACAGCACTCTGGACCATACTAGCCGAACCCAGTGAGTTCCTTATGTAGACAGCACTCTGGACCATACCAGCCGAACCCAGTGAGTTCCCTATGTAGACAGCACTCTGGACCATACTATGTAGACAGCACTCTGGACCATACTATGTAGACAGCACTCTGGACCATACTAGCCGAACCCAGTGAGTTCCCCATGTAGACAGCACTCTGGACCATACTAGCCGAACCCAGTGAGTTCCCCATGTAGACAGCACTCTGGACCATACTATGTAGACAGCACTCTGGACCATACTATGTAGACAGCACTCTGGACCATACTAGCCGAATCCAGTGAGTTCCTTATGTAGACAGCACTCTGGACCATACTAGCCGAACCCAGTGAGTTCCCTATGTAGACAGCACTCTGGACCATACTAGCCGAACCCAGTGAGTTCCCTATGTAGACAGCACTCTGGACCATACTAGCCGAACCCAGTGAGTTCCCTATGTAGACAGCACTCTGGACCATACTATGTAGACAGCACTCTGGACCATACTAGCCGAATCCAGTGAGTTCCTTATGTAGACAGCACTCTGGACCATACTAGCCGAACCCAGTGAGTTCCCTATGTAGACAGCACTCTGGACCATACTATGTAGACAGCACTCTGGACCATACCAGCCGAACCCAGTGAGCTGTCAGGCAAACGGTGTGTTTAGGCATCATGTTTTCAGAAACATACTATGGTGTTAGTGTTACTATGGTGGTGTTACTGTGGTGTTACTGTGGTGGTACTGTGGTGGTACTGTGGTGTTACTGGTGTGTTACTGGTACTGTGGTGTTACTGTGGTGTTACTGGTGGTACTGGTAATGTGGTGTTACTGTGTGGTGTTACTGTGGTGGTACTGGTACTGTGGTGTTACTGGTACTGTGGTGTTACTGTGGTGGTACTGGTACTGTGGTGTTACTGTGGTGGTACTGTGGTGTTACTGGTACTGTGGTGTTACTGTGGTGGTACTGGTAATGTGGTGTTACTGTGGTGTTACTGGTACTGTGGTGTTACTGTGGTGGTACTGTGGTGTTACTGTGGTGTTACTGGTACTGTGGTGTTACTGTGGTGGTACTGTGGTGTTACTGTGGTGGTACTGGTACTGTGGTGTTACTGTGGTGGTACTGTGGTGTTACTGTGGTGGTACTGTGGTGGTACTGGTACTGTGGTGGTACTGTGGTGGTACTGTGGTGTTACTGTGGTGGTACTGGTACTGTGGTGTTACTGTGGTGTTACTGGTACTGTGGTGTTACTGTGGTGTTACTGTGGTGGTACTGGTAATGTGGTGTTACTGTGGTGTTACTGGTACTGTGGTGTTACTGTGGTGGTACTGTGGTGTTACTGTGGTGTTACTGGTACTGTGGTGTTACTGTGGTGGTACTGTGGTGCAGGGATGGAAATTAACTTTTTTGTCCACCGGCCACTGTGGCTGGTGGATTTCAAAATCTACCAGCCACTCAATGTTTTTACCAGCCACTTTCTTGTTTTTAACCGACAATGTGTAACTGCATGTGAAAATTAATACTACAAGATCTACAATACTTAAGCAGTTTATTTAATCTCAAGTCTCAATGAAATACTGACATTTTCTCTTTCTCTCTTATATATATTTCTCTTTTTTACCTGGATGTGGCATTTGAATGATTCGTGGTCTTTTATGGCTTCCAGTTTTAGGTTTTTAGTCCCAACAATGAAACTAGGGCTGGGCGATATGGACCAAAAGTCATATCCCGATTATTTAGGCTGAATATTGATATACGAGATATATCCCGATATTTTTTCCGCAAAGTGAGAGCAAATGTTCAGTCAAAGTCAAAGCCAAATATGACATGTCACAAGTAGTTTTATTGAAACCGGCTATTTCCACACACACAAGTACTGTCCCCCTTTACTTAACATAAATTGTAAGAATATGACTTATAGTAAAGACTAGTACTAATAAATAAACATTAGGCCTATGCTAAAGCTATTAAATAGCAGTTCCAAACTAGTTTTTGTTAATACAATGTTGGTATGAGCCACTACAGTCATTTAAAAATATAAAAAATAACACAAAGAAAAATAAAGTGGCATTTTGGGGTTAATATGGAAACGACAGTTACCATGGTGAATACACAATATTAACAATAACTGTTAATGAACCATGGAAACTGCTCCTGGTGAATAGTATGAAAATCATCCCTGCATTACTTTTATTTTGTGTAATTTACAACGTAACGGCGTTGCATGCTCGTAGTTTATTTTGCACTTTATATACAGTGAGGCGATACACAGCGCGCGCCGCCACATTTGCGCGTGCATTTGAAGAGTGTTCGCTATGAGAACAGGAGAACGGCTGACGTGACAGGACAAGAAAGTCCTTTTTTCTGAGGTGAAAGACTTTATTTCAGCGTACACTTATGTCCTCTAAAAGTGTCCGCCGTCTGTGTGAAACAGTATGCTATTTTTATTTACCCGCCACGGTGGCCGGTAGGTGAAGCGAGTTTACCCGCCACAACACAAAATCACCCGCATTTGGCTGGTGGCGGGTGCTAATTTCCATCCCTGCTGTGGTGGTACTGTGGTGTTACTGTGGTGTTACTGTGGTGGTACTGGTACTGTGGTGGTACTGTGGTGTTACTGTGGTGTTACTGTGGTGTTACTGTGGTGTTACTGTGGTGGTACTGGTACTGTGGTGTTACTGTGGTGTTACTGTGGTAGTACTGTGGTGGTACTGTGGTGGTACTGTGGTGTTACTGTGGTGTTACTGTGGTGTTACTGTGGTGGTACTGGTACTGTGGTGTTACTGTGGTGTTACTGTGGTGTTACTGTGGTGGTACTGGTACTGTGGTGTTACTGTGGTGGTACTGTGGTGTTACTGTGGTGGTACTGGTACTGTGGTGTTACTGTGGTGTTACTGTGGTGGTACTGGTACTGTGGTGTTACTGTGGTGTTACTGTGGTGGTACTGTGGTGTTACTGTGGTGTTACTGTGGTGGTACTGGTACTGTGGTGTTACTGTGGTGGTACTGTGGTGGTACTGTGGTGTTACTGTGGTGGTACTGTGGTGTTACTGTGGTGTTACTGTGGTGGTACTGGTAATGTGGTGTTACTGTGGTGTTACTGGTACTGTGGTGTTACTGGTACTGTGGTGTTACTGTGCTGTTACTGTGGTGGTACTGTGGTGGTACTGGTACTGTGGTGGTACTGTGGTGGTACTGTGGTGTTACTGTGGTGTTACTGTGGTGGTACTGTGGTGGTACTGTGGTGTTACTGTGGTGGTACTGGTACTGTGGTGTTACTGTGGTGTTACTGGTACTGTGGTGTTACTCTGGTACACTGATGATACTGTGACCGAATGGGTCTAACGGCTCACTGGGTTTTTGTAACTGTGATCCCAGTTGGGCAGCTAATATAATGCTACTACAGTCTAGCTAGTCCTTTAGTGTGTGTGTGTGTGTGTGTGTGTGTGTGTGTGTAGAATTATATATATATAAAATTCTACACACACACACACACACACACTCTGTCTATACATTAAAGACTTACATATTTCAATACAATACAACAATTCAGTTTTAAAATGAATCATGTTTTTGACTGCTTGATTTGTTCTGTTTGTCTTTCCCTTTTCTCTGTCACACACACACACACACACACACACACACACACACACACACACACACACACACACACACACACACACACACACACACACACACACACACACACACACACACACTCTCTCTCATTCATTCATTCATTCATTCACACTCTCATTCATTAATTCTCACACACACACACACTCTCTCGTTCATTCATTAATTCATTCACTCACACACACACACACACACACACACACACACACACACACACACACACACACACACACACACACACACACTCTCACTCATTCATTCACTCACTCACATACTCACACACACTCACTCATTTACTCTCACACACACACTCTCACTCATTTACTCTCACACACACTCATTAATTCATTCACACACACACACACACACACACACACACACACACACACACACACACACACACACACACACACACACACACACACACACACACACACTCACTCATTTACTCACACACACACTCTTCATTCAATCATTTATTCACACACTCACTCACTCTCTCTCACATACACACACTCACTTATTCATTCATCTCACACACACTCAATCTCTCACACACTCTCTCTTACACACACATATTTATGACAGCTCTAAAGCTTCATGTATGTTGTCTTACAGTAGAGGAATGTTAATGTTTCACACACACTTCAGTTCAGCGGTTTCATTACGTAAACCGTTCCTCCAAACTCTCTGCTGACGAGCCAGAAATCAGATTCAAACGCTGATCTGAGCGAAAACAAGCCCTATTGGGACACATTCCTCTTTTACACACACACACACACACACACACACACGCACACAATCACTGCTGTTACCATCAAGCACTCAACCCGTGACATCATCATCAATCTCCCCGAGATCACACACTCACAGTGTCTCCATGGCGATGCGTGTGTGTGTGTCGCCCCCGGTGAGCGTGAGCTGTGTGTGACGTGGAGCCGCCGCCGCCCTGTCGGACTCGCCGGCGCCGGAAGCCATGGCCTCGTCCGTGCGCTTCACCGTCACACCAATCAGAGCCGAGGACCTGCCCGACACGCCCCCGGACACACACACACTCACACACACACACGCCAGGGTCCGCTTCGGCTCGCGGGAGAGCGTCAGTCGCAGCGAGGCGTCCGCAGGGGTCACGACCTCCGACACGCCCGACCAGGGTGAGCAGCTCAGCGACGGTGAGTGTGTGTGTGTGTGTGTGTGTGTGTGCAGGGCTCGACATTAATGCTTGTCGATGCTTTGAACGAATCGGTTGAGTCACAGATTCAATGACTCATTCATAAACAAATCAGCCGTTTGAACGAATCGTTTGAATAAATGACTCAGTGACTCGCTCATTAAGACGGTCTCCTGCCGCCACCTACTGGTGGTTTAGTGTCGCGTTTGAAAGTGTCATTCCTTCCAACATTTCTTATTTATATATTCAAAAAATATTGATAACAATCTCATAACATTATTTTATGCAGTTGTAATTTTTTAGGATAAATGATTTATTTTGATTGGTAACAGCCCTAGAGTGTCTTATTATTCTAATTTAAAGATGAAGCATATATTTAGTCCCTTTATAAAGGTTAAATATCATAAATATGCTGATTTAAATATGTCAAAGCTGACTGAATTATGGTGAAGTACGACTGTTGAACACATTAGTGTCGGTTGAATAAAGCTGAAATAAAATATAAATATAAATATTAGATGAGAAACGTAAACTTATTTTAGTTTATTGCGAAGGCAACAGTATTATACTATAATTTTATTAAAAATAAATAAAACCTAAAAAAAAAAACCTGAATAAAACGACAAAAGCACAGCAAAATGACTGAACATTAATTAAAATTAATATGTAAACTAACAATTTACAAATGAAAGCTAATTTAAAATATTAATAAAGCTATAATAAAACGTAATAATACTGAATATGGCAGTTATTAAAGCACATCTGAAGTTTTTATATCACAAATGAACAAAAATATACTTTATTCAGTGATATTTTTGTGTTATTTATATACTACTGTAGTATTAATATTTATAGTAGCAAATTAATAGTCTGAATGATCATTTTAAATTTGTATATAGGCTATACGTAAATTATTATTTTTATTTTTTTTAAATGTTTTGAAATAAAATTTCTAAGTTTAATATTTCTTTTAGTATCTAATATTAATATTTAATTTAATTCCAGCTTTGTTTTGATTGACAGCAACTTCTTTGAATGGTTTTAGTTTCAGTGAACAATAACAGCACTGGAGTTTGTTAAAACTTCACAACAATAACATAATGATTTCATATCTAATAATAATAATAATTGTAATAAAAAGTAATCTAATAATTAATCTGTAGTGATGACCTCAGAACGGCTCTGATTGACTCCATATTCAGCTTCAGACTCGCAGTCAGAGGATATTGAGCATTATATGAGCTTATGATCTGCTGATGATGAATCATGACATGTTGATCTTGTAAGATGTGTGTGTTTTGTCTCCTTCATCTCTCTGAGTGAGTGCTGAGGGTGTGACTCTTCATCTGAAACAGGAAGTTCTGTGTGTGTGTGTGTGTGTGTGTGTGTGAAGCTGCAATGATGACTGTGCAGGTGTTGAGCTCAAACACACACGATTATTCATTATGTTGCTTTAAGGCTTCACATGTGGACAACACACACACACACACACACACACACACACACACACACACACACACACACACACACACACACACACACACACACACACACACACACACACACACACCTCAGTGAACAATGCAGTGAAACAAAGGCAGAGGTGTGTGAGTGATTGTGTGTGTCTGTGTGAGAGTGAGAGAGTGTGTGTGAGAGTGTGTGTGTGTGTTGGGGAAGTGAGAGTGTGTGTGTGTGAGAGTGTGAATGAGTGTGTGTGTGTGTGTGTGTGTGTGTGTATGAGAGTGTGAGTGAGTGAGTGTGTGTGTGTGTGTGTGTGTGTGTGTGTGTTGGGGAAGTGAGAGTGTGAGTGAGTGAGTGAGTGAGTGAGAGAGAGAGAGTGTGAATGAGTGAGAGTGTGTGTGTGTGTGTGAGTGAGTGTGTGTGTGTGTGTGTTGGGGAAGTGAGAGTGTGTGTGCTGACGGTTTGCTGATGGCGACACACACACACACACACACACACACACACACACACACACACACACACACACACACACAGATGTCATGTGGTGCTACACTGATTATAAGGACTTCATGGACTTTATGAGAAGTTTTGTTCGGTCTAATTCTTGTTCATCAAACAGTGAAAGTAACGGTTGTTTCCAGACAGGTTTCTCAAGCACTCATATGAACCCTTCAACCGCTGGTGACTCTCTCTCTCTCTCTGTGTGTGTGTGTGTGTGTCAGGTGACGGTGTGAAGCTGTCCAGCGTTTACATCAATAACTCTCACGCCGTTGATGACGATGATTTCTACGACAGGAATCTGGCTCTGTTTGAGGTTTGCTCTCGCAATCACTTCTGTGTCAGTGTCTCAGTTTAAACCCTTTTAGCCTATCTGACCAATGTCTCTCTCCCTCTCTCTCTCTCTCTCTCTCTCTCTGCAGGAGGAGATGGACACTCGCCCCAAGGTGTCGTCTCTGCTCAGTCGTCTGGCGAACTACACAAACCTCACACAAGGCGCCCGAGAGCACGAGGAGGCCGAGAGCATCGGAGAGAAGCGCAAGCCACGCAAGGTGACGCTCTACACACACACACACACACACACACACACACACTCTTCATCTGATGATGACGTCCACGCCTGTAACGGTGAGATCTTTGATGGCTGAACAGGCTCTATATTGTTCGAACTTGGATGAAAGTTATTGGCCTGAAAGACTGTCCTAGTATTCAGACTCTGTATGAGCTAAGCACATTAACTGAGGCAAGCAGGTTCAAAAACTCTTTGTACTGGTATCAATTAGACTGTTGTATGGAAGCTTGTTTCCGCCACAGAATAAAACATTTTAAAAGATAATTGCGACTTTTTATCTCACAATTGCGAGTTTACATCTCGCAATTCTGACTTTATAATACACAATTGGGAGATATAAAGTCAGAATTGCGAGATATAAAGTCAGAATTGCGAGATAAAAAGGCGCAATTATCAAATTTAAAATGTTTTATTATGTGGCGGAAACAAGCTTCCATACTGTTGAACATCAATTAGTGAAGTCTCTTCATTTTTATGTGTATGAGTATTTTGTGTAATTTTTTTATGTACCATTACATATTTCCCTATCAGGGAAAGCCTATATATTTACTCCACAAACTAACTCTACGAACATGGAAAACAGTGATAGATGAAGCTCTTAATCTTTACGCTGAGGAGAAAACCCGAACAACTTTGAGGAGACCAAGAGAATCATGATGATGTGTTTCTGCTCAGCAACACTGGACATCAGACACACGCCGTACGCTAATAACTCTTCATCACTGTCTACTTCCTGTCTATAACAGTTCTGTCTAGTGACGTATGAGACAGGACCGTTAGACAGATCGTACACTAGTGAACACTCATTCTCAGCGCAGTCAAAATAAAAGTCCCAACAACAAGCGTGTCTTACGTCACAGAGTTCCTACTGGCGCTGCGAATACAACCAGGAAAACGTTCCTAAGGGAGCCATTAGTTCTCGGGGAACCATCCTGGTGGATCATTCCTATAACTGAGTTCCTGTAGTTCTGTCCCACCCTAGCGCTGACATCCCCAAGCAAGAGGATCTTATCACTCTTAGGGATCCTAAGAGTTGATGAAAGCATTCCTTGGCCTCATTTTCAGATGGCAAAGTTGGTGCATAGGCACTGAGGAGTGTGGCATAACGCCTTTTTCTCCCATGATTCCTGCAGTCTCCTCAGATGGGCACCTTCATGGGTGTGTACCTGCCGTGCCTGCAGAACATCTTCGGCGTGATCCTCTTCCTCAGGCTCACGTGGGTCGTCGGGACGGCAGGGGTTCTTCAGGCGCTGTGTATCGTCTTCATCTGCTGCTGCTGTGTGAGTCTCACACACACACACTCTCTCTCTCTCACACACACACACACACAGACACAGACACAGACACGCACACACACACACACACACACACACACACACACTCTCTCTCTCTCACACACACACACTCTCTCTCTCTCACACACACACACACACACACACACACACACAGACACAGACACAGACACGCACACACACACACACACACACACACACACACACACACACACACACACACACACACACACACACACACACACAGACACAGACTCACACACACACACACACACACACACACACACACTCTCACACACACACACACACACACACACACACACAGACACACACAGACACAGACACGCACACACACACTCTCTCTCTCTCACACACACACACACACAGACACGCGCACACACAGACACGCGCACACACACTCTCTCACACACACACACACACACACACACACACACACACACACACACACACACACACACACACACACAGACACAGACACAGACTCACACACACACACACACACACACACACACACTCTCACACACACACACACACACACACACACACACACACAGACACAGACACACACAGACACAGACACGCACACACACACTCTCTCTCTCTCACACACACACACACACAGACACGC
>NC_138726.1:64344523-64349523 GCF_965113295.1 Leuciscus leuciscus | reverse complement strand
GAAAAAAAGAGACTTTCTGCGCAACAGTCATGATATTCATATTTGAGCATCAGTATTGAGCATGGTTTATTAGCATATACTGATATTCTGACTGCTAATATCGGATTATTATTGGGTACGGTCAGTGATTGTCCGCTTGATGTCCTGTAGTGTGTGTATGCTGGGGAACAGAAGCCTCTCCCAGCACGAGCTGAAGGACGGCCAGTGCGGGAAGCTAATGCTCCGGGATTCGCTAGTGCAGGAAACCGCTAACTTCAGCGAGAGCCTCAACGGCACCGAAGCTCCTCCCGTCACCGCGGGCGCGCTGGAGAAGAGCACTGACCTGTGGCGGCACTTCTGCAACAGCTCTGAACTCAACGCCGTCTGCGACGAGTACTTCCAGCACAACAACGTCACCGAGATCAACGGACTCCCGGGACTCGCCAGCGGCAAGATCGCAGGTAAGAACGCTAACATGTCAGTGCTAGTTTTCATTATTATCTTGAAAAAGGTTCTATTTTTGAATTTTCTCCTTTCATTTTAATTAGGAATGCGCCAATACCGATAATTCTTTATATTTGAAAGCCGATACCGATAATTCTTTATATTTGAAAGCCGATAACCGATATTCTTTATATTTGAAAGCCGATAACCGATAATTCTTTATATTTGTAAGCCGATACCGATAATTCTTTATATTTGTAAGCCGATACCGATAATTCTTTATATTTGAAAGCCGATAACCGATATTCTTTATATTTGACAGCCGATAACCGATATTCTTTATATTTGAAAGCCGATAACCGATAATTCTTTATATTTGAAAGCCGATGCCGATAATTCTTTATATTTGAAAGCCGATAGCCGATAATTCTTTATATTTGAAAGCCGATACCGATAATTCTTTATATTTGAAAGCCGATACCGATAATTCTTTATATTTGAAAGCCGATAACCGATAATCTTTATATTTGAAAGCCGATAACCGATAATTCTTTATATTTGAAAACCAATAAACTATTCTTTATATTTGAAAGCCGATAACTGATAATTCTTTATATTTGAAAGCCGATACCGATAATTCTTTATATTTGAAAGCCGATAACTAGTGCTGCACGATTAATCGTATGGCAATCGCAATCGCGATGTCAAGCCTACGCGATTATATGACGCAAAATGCTGCGATTTTATATTAAATAAACAAATTAGCGCTAATAACGCAGCATCTGTTCATTTTTGGCATTCTTTGGCTAGTGTTACATGATCCCGCTATTATTCATGCAAATGCTTTTAAACCATTCATGCGCGATAAGACAAAAAAGAACGCGCTGCCTGTGAATGTCCTCCTGACACACACACACACATACACACGACTCACAGATAGACGCACGCCAGTATCAAGTTCTCTTTCGCGGTAGAACGAACAACACACATGTATGCCAAAATGAACGCGCTGTCAGTGAATGTCCTCCTGACACACAGACACACACACACATACACACGACCCACAGATAGACGCGCGCAATTATCGTGCTCGCGCCAGCCTATCAAGTTCTCTTTCGCTGTAGAATGAACAACACACATGTATCCCAAAATGAACGCGCTGCCTGTGAATGTCCTGACTTTGACACACAGAAAGACTCGCGCTAATATCGTGCGTGCGCACAAAACAGCATGCCAGAATACAGTTCTCTTTCGAGCTTGAACGAACACACACAATTATGCCAAAATGTCTTTTTGTCGAGTATCTTCATAACATAAGAGTAGTCTTATGATGAACATGAAGAGTTGTGATGACTCGTGAGAGAATGAGGCGCGTGTGAGATCCGCGTCTCTGACAGCAGCGGCTGGTCTTAAAGGGACAGTACACAGTAGCCACTAATTATATCTGTCGCTAAAGTTAATCAATGAACAAAGGGAACAGAGAAAAACACTCACTGCTCTTGACTAAAGAAATTTTTTCTTTAGGCAGATTATCACTAATCTGTGTGTGCATTTATTTTCCTTGAGAACCAAGCAAGTTGACTCATGAAACCATTTGTTTATTATATCGCATGTCGCAATCGCAATATTGACCTCAATTATCGCAATATGACTTTTTCCCCAAATCGTGCAGCCCTACCGATAACTGATAATTCTTTATATTTGAAAGCCGATAACCGATAATTCTTTATATTTGAAAGCCGATAACCGATAATTATTTATATTTGAAAGCCGATAACCAATAATTCTTTATATTTGACAGCCGATAACCGATAATTCTTTATATTTGAAAGCCGAGAAACGATATTCTTTATATTTAAAAGCCGATACCGATAATATTTGAAAGCCGATAAACGATATTCTTTATATTTGTAAGCCGATAAACGATATTCTTTATATTTGACAGCCAATAACCGATAATTCTTTATATTTGAAAGCCGATAAACGATATTCTTTATATTTGAAAGCCGATACCGATAATTCTTAATATTTGAAAGCCGAGAAACTATATATTTTATATTTAAAAGCCGATACCGATAATTCTTTATATTTGAAAGCCGATACCGATAATTCTTAATATTTGAAAGCCGAGAAACGATATTCTTTATATTTAAAAGCCGATACCGATATTCTTTATATTTGAAAGCCGATAAACGATATTCTTTATATTTGAAAGCCGATAACCGATATATTGGCCGATAAATCTAAATCCAAATTTGTATATCAATTTTGAGAGCCTGATTTCAAAAACAAGTCTCAACATGTCCCAAACATACAATTATAATGTTCTCATGATAGTTTTATGTAGCCGATATGACGGACTTGCACTACTTTACTGTATTTTCCTTTTTCATTCATATTTCAAGCAGTTCAAACCCATCATGTTGAACAGTGCATATCTGAAGAGTCTCAGCTGAAGGAAATAATACATTATTTATCAGCTTTAATATATCGGCCACATTTTCTTATCAAGCCGATAACATTAACATTAAAAAGTGATCATATGCCGGCCGATACCAATATGGTGGCCGATATATCGTGCATCCCTAATTTGAATGTTGTCTTTAACCCTTTCTTGTGTGTAGAGAACCTCTGGAGCTCGTACTCTACTAAAGGAGACGTTCTGGAGCGCGGCTCCCATCGCTCCGCCCACTCACCCGCCGTGTCCAATCACTATCCTTATGTGTTTGCTGACATCACCACCTCCTTCACGCTGTTGGTTGGGATTTTCTTTCCCTCTGTGACTGGTATTCCTGCATTTCTCTTACTTTATCAGTCAATCAATGGGTGTGTTTATATTAATGCAACTGCATCATGTGTATTCATTATAATTAATTAATTATATATTTAATTCATTTATATTCATTAAAATTGTATTTTCTAATTAATTGATTATAATATTAACGTTATATATTTCATTGGTGTATATTAAATATTCAATTAATATGAATTAAATAAATAATATTTTTAATGATATAATTGTAACATTTAATATTATATATTTATTTTTATATTATATATCTAATTACTTATAATGAATTAAATGATGTATTTTGTAAATTACATTTGCTTGCTTATGTTCTAATCATAAATATTTAATGCTTTACATTATTTACAGTATAAAATTTTAAGCTTTTAGTTTGAATAATTAGTCATTAATTTGTCTTAATATAGGGCTGGACAATAATTCAATATCAGTATATATCGCGATATAATTTTTTTCAATAACGGTGATATGATTTTTTATGATGTGACATTTCTGATATTTCAATGTTATTTTTTATTAAATTTTTTTTAATTTTCACTAGAAAAAAAGTTATTAATATAACTTAAAAAATTAAAGATATTAATATTAATAAGTTGAGAGTCTTGTGTATTTGACAGTGATTTCACACTTCTTGTTTGGATGAAAAGGCTAAAGACAAATACCTTTTGAACCTTTCTTATTTGATAAAATATGTAGTTTTATAGGAGGAGGTGTCATAGACTTGACACAGATTATTATTATTATTATAATTATATCGTATCGACCGAAATTAAGAAATATATAGTGATATAAACTTTGGCCATCTCGTCCAGCCCTATCTCGCTATTAATCTACTAATCTTTCATTTAAATTAATTACATTTATACAAATGACTTAAAGCTTTATTTAAATAATTCTAACAATAATATAATGTATTTAATTGCTTTTATATTTTTGATCAATTTAAATGTTTAATTAATTATATATTTCATTATTTAAACTGTTTAACATTGATAATATATATTTAATTGTATGCTATATATTCTATTATATGCTTTATAAATCGTTTAAAGAAATAAATTCTACGTAATGTTAACAGAGTTAATCGTATACTCTGACTGTATCCCACAATGCAATGCGCTCGACTTGATCTTCCATTTCCAGAATGAACTGTGAACTCTCATCTGTGGTTTTGTGTGGTCATGAGACTGTGATGTCACGTGACATCAGATCCTCAGTAAGGTCATGTGACCGTGCTCCTCTGTCTGGTCATGTGACCGTGCTGATGTTCATCAGTTCCTCTGTGTGTGTGTGTGTGTGTCAGGAATCATGGCGGGCTCGAACCGTTCTGGAGATCTGAAAGACGCTCAGCGCTCGATTCCCATCGGCACAATCCTGGCCATCCTCACCACATCCCTCGTGTGTATCCTTTGTGACATTAGTGACATGAATGTGTTCCCGAGTTTGGGAAAGCCTGCAGTGATGTCACTGATGATGATGATGTGTCCTGAACCGACTCTCAGACCTGAGCTGTGTTCTGCTGTTCGGGTCCTGTGTGGAGGGCGTTGTTCTGCGAGACAAGTTCGTCTCTTCTCTTTCTTTTATAAACACAGGATTAGTATTAAGTCTATATTCACTGAGTCGAGAATCGGCCCGAATGCCGACGTGTGTGTGAGTGTGTGTGTGAAGCTGTGCTCCTCTGACCCGTGTGCAGGTTTGGAGACTCGGTGAAGGGGAATCTGGTGGTCGGCACGCTCTCCTGGCCCTCGCCGTGGGTGATTGTGATTGGCTC
>NC_138726.1:64302023-64339523 GCF_965113295.1 Leuciscus leuciscus | reverse complement strand
AGCGCCACCTACTGTGCAAATTTGCACTCGCGTTTATGCTAATAATGTTTAAGGGCTAGAAACAAACTGTTTTCCTCTGATTTGGCTCCAGTCAATTCGATTGCACCCTATTATTATTATTATTATTCATGAAAACTGAACCAGATCATCTTCAGACAAAAAGTTATGGAATTCAAGTTTGTTCGTCAAACTGTTCTCAATTAACGTATGAACGAATTCGACGAAGAGCGCGCCAAAATGAACTTGAGGCTATATCTCTGCAACGCTTTAATGTATTCTGATCAAACTTGGTGTGTGTTATGACAACCATGACCTGAGGCTGCCTGCACAGTTTTGGCACAGCGCCACCTAGTGGTCAGGAGATACGAAAATAGCTATTTTTGCGTATAACTACTGAACGGTTTGGCCATAAATCACGAAACTGGTCTCTTTAGATTCGGTGAAACATTCCGAGTTGAATGATACCCAATTTCCCCATATCGGCCATTTTGGGTGTCGGCCATTTTGAATTTTGCCGTAAAATGGTTTTACTAACGAATTTGTGTATCGTTACGAAACTTGGTATGTGTCTTCAACACAATGCCCTGATGGTACTCAAAGTAATATTGTAATATATTGTAATTATTTGTCATTGATTTGATGTGTGTGTCGGCAGGTTTTTCCTGATGTGTTATCTGTTCGTGAACCTGGCCTGCGCTCTGCAGACGCTGCTCAGAACGCCCAACTGGAGACCGCGATTCTCATACTACCACTGGTGCGACACACACACACTCATGTCATCATACACACACTCCGCAGGCATCTGCTGATGTCATTTCCTGTCGCCCTCAGGACGTTGTCGTTTCTAGGGATGGTGATCTGTCTGGCTCTCATGTTCATATCGTCATGGTACTACGCTATTGTTGCCATGGTGATAGCCGGAATGATCTACAAATACATCGAGTACCACGGGTACGTGAGTGTGTTTGTGAGTGTGAGAGTGTGAGAGTGTGTGTGTGAGTGTGTGGTTGTGATTGTCTGAGTGTGAGTGTGTTTTTGGGAGTGTGCAAGAGTGTGTGTGTGTGTGTGTGTGAGTGTGTGGTTGTGAGGTTGTGATTGTGTGAGTGTGAGTGTGAGTGTGTGTGTTTGTGTGAGCGTGAGTGTATGTGTGTGAGTGTGTGGTTGTGATTGTCTGAGTGTGATTGTCTGAGTGTGAGTGTGTGTGTGTGTGTGTGTGTGTGTGTGTGTGTGTGTGTGTGTGTGTGTGTGTGTGTGTGTGTGTGTGTGAAACCGCAGGGAGTCTTAGATCTCCTCTTGACTTGACAACAGCCAGTTTATAAGAACTAATAAAGTTTGGGGAAATGATTTGTTAATCGCAGTAAAATCTCTGACTCTGTTCCCAAACCTAGATAACTGATGTGTTCACTGACCTTTAGCATCAAGATGTGTGTGTGTGTGTGTGTGTGTGTGTGTGATTGTGTGTGTGTGTGTGTGTGTGTGTGTGTGTGTGTGTGTGTGTGTGTGTGTGTGATTGTGTGTGTGTGTGTGTGTGTGATTGTGATTGTGTGTGTGTTCAGAGCAGAGAAAGAGTGGGGCGACGGCATCAGAGGTCTGTCTCTCAGCGCGGCTCGCTTCGCTCTGCTCCGGCTCGAGGAAGGACCGCCACACACCAAAAACTGGAGGTACACACACACACACACACAGATACACACACAGATACATTTTGTTGGATATTTCAACCAATAATTCCACATAAAGCCACAGTAGGACTGTTGAGCAACAGATAGTGGTGCTTCATTACTGAATGAATCTGCGTTTTGAACAAATCAGTGACTCATTCAGTGACTCATAAAGACAGTTTAAAGAATGATTCAGTGACTCATAAAGACAGTTTAAAGAATGATTCAGTGACTCATAAAGAGACTCATTTTTTTTTATTTAGGCATAAGCAGATACAGGGTTTAACAGTTCATGTTCCGAGAGCCTATCGTGATCTGCAGCTACTCAGGATGATTAAAGAATGATTCAGTGACTCATAAAGACAGTTTAAAGAATGATTCAGTGACTCATAAAGACAGTTTAAAGAATGATTCAGTGACTCATAAAGACAGTTTAAAGAATGATTCAGTGACTCATAAAGACAGTTTAAAGAATGATTCAGTGACTCATAAAGACAGTTTAAAGAATGATTCAGTGACTCATAAAGCCAGTTTAAAGAGTGATTCAGTGACTCATAAAGCCAGTTTAAAGAGTGATTCAATGACTCATAAAGACAGTTTAAAGAGTGATTCAATGACTCATAAAGACAGTTTAAAGAGTGATTCAGTGACTCATAAAGACAGTTTAAAGAGTGATTCAATGACTCATAAAGACAGTTTAAAGAGTGATTCAATGACTCATAAAGACAGTTTAAAGAGTGATTCAGTGACTCATAAAGACAGTTTAAAGAGTGATTCAATGACTCATAAAGACAGTTTAAAGAGTGATTCAGTGACTCATAAAGACAGTTTAAAGAGTGATTCAATGACTCATAAAGACAGTTTAAAGAGTGATTCAGTGACTCATAAAGACAGTTTAAAGAGTGATTCAATGACTCATAAAGACAGTTTAAAGAGTGATTCAGTGACTCATAAAGACAGTTTAAAGAGTGATTCAATGACTCATAAAGACAGTTTAAAGAGTGATTCAATGACTCATAAAGACAGACACGTGCAGAATTCAGCATAATGGCGGATGCTATATCATAAATATGCATTTTAATGGTGTGAAATGAGACGTCCTGAAACTAAATGAACATGTTTCCCTCATGATATGTGTGTCTGTGTGTCTGGCTCAGGCCGCAGCTGCTGGTGTTGCTGAAGCTCGATGAAGACGCTCACGTCAAATCTCCACGTCTGCTGACGTTCGCGTCTCAGCTGAAAGCAGGGAAAGGCCTGACCATCGTGGGAACCGTCATCCCGGGGAACTTCCTGCAGACCTACGGCGAGGCTCTGGCGGCGGAGCAGGTTTGTTCACGGGAACATATGTGAACGAATCTCACAGAGGACCTATACTGCTTTTTCCCACTGTTTCTGAACTCCTGAAACGCCTCCATTGTATCTTGAGTTTCTTCTGGGAACGAACACGTCACAATAGTGCTCATTATAATAATTCATATGCAGAATAAAGGGGCAGGGCCTGGTTGAGTTAGTTAGTAGTGTGTTAAACTGGCGGTTATGGTAAGGGGCGGGACATTTCCCAAACACACTCGAAGTGCTCGACCAATCACAACACACTGCTCCAGCCGACCAATCAGAGCACAGTGTGCTTTTCAGAGGGAGGGGCTTCATAGAGACAGGAAGTAAACAGAGCGTTGCTGACAGACTGGGAAGAGAGGAGCCGCAACAATGGAGAATATGAGGAAAATAATCAACATTCAAGCAGGAAAACCTGTTCTAGGAGAGCCTGAAACACAAGACTGATCTTTATCCTGTGTTTGGGGTTGTGTGACCCAAATTAATTGACATTAAATTTACTACATTGATACATGTATATGTACATTTCTGAAATGCATAACTTAGACAGTCGCCTCTGCTTTGAAATGATGTGTGTTGTGAAACTATTCCAGGAGTCCCTCTTCCTGAAGCGTCTCTCTGTTCCTCTCAGACTCTCCGGCATCTGATGGAGAAGGAGCGAGTCAAGGGGTTCGTCCACTGCATCGTGGCCCAGAAGCCCCGCGAGGGCATCAGTCACATGATCCAGTCCAGCGGGTTGGGTGGCATGAGGCACAACACTGTGGTCATGGGCTGGCCACTCGCCTGGAGGCAGAGCGAAGACCCGCAGAGCTGGAAGACCTTCATCAGTGAGTGTGTTCCCATCACACCTGTACACGCCTCGGGAACTTACATTTCTGCTCATCAAGCCTGCATTTATTTGATCAAAAATACAGGAAAAAAAAGTAATATTGTGATATATTATTAAAATGTAAAATAATTGGTTTTCAATTTATTATACTTTAAATGATCATTTATTTCTGTGATGCAAAGCTGAATTTTCAGGATCATTACTCCAGTCTATCACATGATCCTTTAGAAATCCTTTAGGCTTTTCAGTGCGATCGAGCCGTCGATCTTGCGGATTATCTGCATGTAAACCGGAGCCACTGAGTTGTTAAACAAACATAAAGACACTATAAAAATAGTTCCACAGCGCTTTATATAATACAGAAGCAGCTTCAATGTAATAACCAGTGAAATAACAGTGTTAATGTGGCAAAGTTCCTCAGTCATGAGGAAGGGAGGGAGTCTGGCTGGACTTCCAGCATGTGCGACCAAACCCCTACAGATGATCCAGAATGCTGCAGCTCGTCTTGTCTTCAACGAGCCCAAGAGGGCCCACGTCACTCCTCTGTTCATCTCTCTGCACTGGCTACCTCTCGCTGCTCGCATCAAGTTCAAGGCACTGACGCTTGCTTACAGAACTATCACAGGCTCAGCTCCCTCCTACTTTCACTCACTCCTACGAGTCTACATCCCTACCAGACACCTACGATCGGTCAACGAGCGACGTCTCGTGGTTCCATCACAGAAAGCCACAAAATCACTTTCCAGAACATTCTCATTTACAGTTCCATGCTGGTGGAACGCTCTCCCCACCCTCATCCGGAATGCAGAATCCCTGACAACATTCAAAAAACAGCTGAAAACCCATCTCTTCCGTGAGCACTTAACCTTATAAAAAAAAAAAAAAAAAAAAAAATAATCCTTTCCCTTTGAAACATCACTTATCAGGCTTATGCTACTCTGAATAATACCAGAACTTCGTATTTTGAGCACTTCCTGCGTTGTTGTTGCTTTTGCCTCTTTATGATGACTCGCTGAACTTAGTCCTAATTTGTAAGTCGCTTTGGATAAGGGCGTCTGCTAAATGACTAAATGTAAATGTAAATGTAACTAATTTGACTACATTTCTGCTGTCATTCAGGGGCTGTTTACACCTGGCCACTTCATGTGTTTTCTCAGATCGGAGAGCTATCTGATTGATCAAAACGACTCCATTTACACCTGGTCACATAAATGTGTTTTTGCTAAACGGATTTAAACCCGATCTTCAATTCTCGCGCTATATGCAGATTTAATGGAGTTCACGTCACCGAAAGCAACAGATATGAGCTGCATTTTATAGATCATCAGCTAAAATTTCAAAATCAAAGACCGCAATAAGAGAGAGCAGTAACAGCCCTGGTAAGATCATTTCGTTTCTTTACTTTTAATGATGATGATTGTGTGTTAAGCGTCTGCGACTGACTTTCACTTTGATTTGCGATAGTTTGCACGTTGTCTTGATGAATCGATGCTCATCTTCTCATCTGCGGTGATGCGTGTAGCAGTAGCGTCGTCATATCTGGCTATCTAGCCTATAACACGCTCTCACACGTTTATTTTTTAGCATTTTTGGGAGGAGTACAATTTACACACCGGTATGTGGTTTCAACAACCAGATGCATTTACACTTGTCCAGTGTCGTCTGGAATGCGTCTCAGATCTCCTCCTGAAGTGGTTTGAGGGATCGGATTCAAATCCGTCTCGAATGCGTTTCGGAGGACATAACACCTGGTCTCTTCACGATCAGAGAGCTATCCCATCTGAGAAAACACATGAAGTGGCCAGGTGTACACAGCCCCTCAGTGTCAGTGCCATTACATCATTAATATTACTGAACTGTAATTATTCATTCTTACCATTTAGACTGTTAAATCAACTGATTTGTGTAAATGTAATGGCACAGATATTATTTATATATCTATAATAATTGATATATATAATTGTTGTCTGATTATAGTTGTGTGACACATTTTATTTCAAGTAACAAAAATATATTTTAAATGGTTTTAATTAACAAAATTGACCCTGTTTTCTGCTGACAAAGCAAATCCACTGATGAGATTGATACGGTGAAACTCACGCCATCGTATCTGTTCGCATCACTGTGATCAAGAGCTGAGATATGATAATGACCAATCACAGCAGAGCAGCTCTCAGAGAGGCGGGGCTTAGAGAGACTGAGTCTTTATGGAAGCGTTTTGTGAGGGAGTTCTCTCAGTCTCTCTCTCTCTCCTGGTTTAGACACGGTGCGCGTCACCACGACGGCTCATCTGGCTCTACTGGTGCCCAAGAACATCTCTCTGTTCCCGAGCAACAGCGAGCCGTGCACCGAGGGCTTCATCGACGTGTGGTGGATCGTGCATGACGGAGGGATGCTGATGCTTCTGCCATTCCTGCTCAGACAACACAAGGTGTGTGTGTGTTTCTATATATATCCTGTTTTACAATACCATGACTACACACTCTCAGACACACACCCTCACACAACTGCATAGGGAGAATAAACCAAATAAGAATAAGTCATCACTTCAATAAACAGAGTACCCTTAACTAAAAGCTAAATGAAGAACTTCCCTTTGAATGAAGTGGATTTTGGCAGATTTTTGTTCCAGTTTAATCATAAAGTCAGTTAATTTTGGTCAGTTTCACAGAAAACAAGACTTCATGTTCATGTGATGTTGAATGTGGAGTAAATGCAGATGTTTGTGTCAGGTGTGGCGTAAGTGCTCCATGCGCATCTTCACCGTGGCTCAGATGGAGGACAACTCCATCCAGATGAAGAAGGACCTGGCCACGTTCCTGTACCACCTGCGCATCGACGCCTATGTGGAGGTCGTGGAGATGGTGAGCGCTTCTGCTGCACTCTCACAGGTTCACACATGACATGCTCTGCGAACGTGTGCTTGTTACACATGTAGTTACTGTAGTAATAACAGTAAATTATGCATAATTACAGGCAAATAACCTAAAGCAAACCCCAATTCTAACTCTAACCCTGTAGTAAGTACATGTAGTTATGTATTAATACTCAGTTCATAAATGCACTGTAACACGGACACCTTAAAATAAAGTGTAACATATTTTAAATGGATAATGTTGGTATTTTGATTACATAAACTCTCTGCCGAACGTCACAGGAATTGACAATTGGAATCAATTTTCGATTCCCAACGCTAAGTGTCTTTATACACATTATTATCGTACCAATAAAATCCAAGTTTGTATGTATTAAAGTCTCCCTGTAGGTCAGTAATTGTATCCCTTAAAACTCATCTTTAATCACTCAGCTCAGAGATCCACTGGTTGACGATCACACGTTGATCTGATTGGTTACAAGGTAGTTTGTGACGTCAGAAACACCAGCGATTTCAAAGCGTGTGTTTGAGACTGTCTTTGGTTCACTGCAGTTTTAAGGAGGAAATACTCAGCAATGCTGTCAACTTATGAATTTACACATGATTTGTCTTAAAGCAGATTAATAACACCACATAATAGACACATAAACTACATTAAAACCTGGATTCACACATTTTAAATATATTAGTACATAAACCAATTTCAAAACATGTACATATTGAATAAAACCTGTTTTGTAGTTGAAAATGTCAGCATGTTATAATGTGAGATTTTTGCGAGTCAAAGGTCGTTGTGTGTCTTTCAGCACGACAGTGACATCAGCGCGTACACGTACGAGAGGACTCTGATGATGGAGCAGAGATCGCAGATGCTTCGGCAGATGCGTCTCTCCAAGTCGGACCGAGAGAGAGAGGTGAGCGAAGAGTGTGTGTGTGTGTGTGTGTGTGTGTGTGTGTGTTCATATGAAATGCTCACTTCATCTGCTCATGTGACCTTTCACCTGGACTCGATGTGAAGAGAGTTCGCTGGAGCTTTGATGACGTGAGTTCAAGCTTTCGTTCAGCTCTAGTGAGCTTCAGACGTAGCCTGTGTTTGAAGGTTAGAGGAAGAGTGTGTGTTCGTGTGTAGTCGGGGTGTGCGATATATATCGTGATTGCTTTTTAACAATGTGCGATCTGACATTATCGAGTATGTCATGCACTTCACTAAAACACACCTGGAGAGCGCACACATACACTGCGCATCGAGCACTGCGTAACTTACTCTATTAAAATGCATTTATAATGCCCTCAATATTCAAGATAAAGGGCAGAAATACGTCTCTATATCTTTTATATGTATATCATTTAATGTAGTTAATCAATATCACATGAAGAGTGCCGTCTTTCTCCAGATATCGGCACGATTACAAGCGTGATTTGTTGATTTTATGCAACAGGTCAATAAAAAAGAAGTTAATATTAAGTGACTTACATTTTAGACACAATATTGTCCATTTCGCCATCGAGACAAAGATCCAGGACTGTTTCACGTCTCTGAGCGACACTCAGCAGTGTCTCCTTACTGAATGAACGAGTCAGTTGAATGAATGATTCAATGACTCACTCAATCACTCACTCATTAACAGTGACTTGTTGAATGATTCAATGACTCACTCACTCACTCATTAACAGTGACTTGTTGAATGATTCAATGACTCACTCACTCACTCATTAACAGTGACTTGTTGAATGATTCAATGACTCACTCACTCACTCACTCACTCATTAACAGTGACTTGTTGAATGATTCAATGACTCACTCACTCACTCATTAACAGTGACTTGTTGAATGATTCAATGACTCACTCACTCATTAACAGTGACTTGTTGAATGATTCAATGACTCACTCACTCACTCACTCATTAACAGTGACTTGTTGAATGATTCAATGACTCACTCACTCACTCATTAACAGTGACTTGTTGAATGATTCAATGACTCACTCACTCATTAACAGTGACTTGTTGAATGATTCAATGACTCACTCACTCACTCACTCACTCATTAACAGTGACTTGTTGAATGATTCAATGACTCACTCACTCACTCACTCACTCACTCACTCACTCACTCATTAACAGTGACTTGTTGAATGATTCAATGACTCACTCATTCACTCACTCATTAACAGTGACTTGTTGAATGATTCAATGACTCACTCACTCACTCACTCACTCATTAACAGTGACTTGTTGAATGATTCAATGACTCACTCACTCACTCACTCACTCATTAACAGTGACTTGTTGAATGATTCAATGACTCACTCACTCACTCACTCACTCATTAACAGTGACTTGTTGAATGATTCAATGACTCACTCATTCACTCACTCATTAACAGTGACTTGTTGAATGATTCAATGACTCACTCACTCACTCATTAACAGTGACTTGTTGAATGATTCAATGACTCACTCACTCATTAACAGTGACTTGTTGAATGATTCAATGACTCACTCACTCACTCACTCACTCATTAACAGTGACTTGTTGAATGATTCAATGACTCACTCACTCACTCATTAACAGTGACTTGTTGAATGATTCAATGACTCACTCACTCATTAACAGTGACTTGTTGAATGATTCAATGACTCACTCACTCACTCACTCACTCACTCATTAACAGTGACTTGTTGAATGATTCAATGACTCATTCATTAAGACATTGAAATGCTTGGTTCCTACCGTTTGAATGAATCGGCTGAAACTCAATGAAAATAGCTCACTTTCTTGAGTATGGCATCATGGGATAGTCAATTCAAGGCACCTTTATTAATATAGTGATTTTTACAATACAGATTGTTTCAAAGCAGCTTTTACAGAGATACAGTGATAGTAAAGTGTCGATCGCATGAACACTTCAGAAGTAGTACGTGATCTGCTACTTTTTGCCCGATGAATACTGTGAATTCGGACATAATTCATATGAGCTGCATGAAACATTCTGTGTAAATTCATTAAAGCCGTATGATATTGCCCACGATTTGACACAAAATATGATGCGTACATTTAAATAGGTAAAAAATCTCTTTATCACGGTAAAAATACCCATAAAATGATTAATCTAATTATCGTTGTCGATAAAATCCCAGAAAATATCAAGAAATATGGATATTTTTTTTGTCAGTATCGCACACCCGTAGTGTGTCTCATGTTTTGTCTGCTTGTAGGTTTCACTGTCCCTCGACCCCTAGAAAGACAGCAGTAGACACAGAACCCTAGAAAGACAGCAGTAGACACAGAACCCTAGAAAGACAGCAGTAGACGCAGAACCCTAGAAAGACAGCAGTAGACACAGAACCCTAGAAAGACAGCAGACGCAGAACCCTAGAAAGACAGCAGTAGACGCAGAACCCTAGAAAGGTAGATGCAGAACCCTAGAAAGACAGCAGACACAGAACCCTAGAAAGACAGCAGTAGACACAGAACCCTAGAAAGACAGCAGACGCAGAACCCTAGAAAGACAGCAGTAGACGCAGAACCCTAGAAAGACAGCAGTAGACGCAGAACCCTAGAAAGGCAGACGCAGAACCCTAGAAAGACAGCAGACGCAGAACCCTAGAAAGGTAGACGCAGAACCCTAGAAAGACAGTAGTAGATGCAGAACCCTAGAAAGGTAGACGCAGAACCCTAGAAAGACAGCAGTAGACGCAGAACCCTAGAAAGACAACAGCAGACGCAGAACCCCAGAAAGACAGCAGCAGACGCAGAACCCCAGAAAGACAGCAGCAGACGCAGAACCCCAGAAAGACAGCAGCAGACGCAGAACCCCAGAAAGACAGCAGCAGACGCAGAACCCCAGAAAGACAGCAGTAGACGCAGAACCCCAGAAAGACAGCAGTAGATGCAGAACCCCAGAAAGACAGATCCCTGAAAGACAGCAGCAGACGCAGACCCCCAGAAAGACAGCAGCAGACGCAGAACCCCAGAAAGACAGCAGTAGATGCAGAACCCCAGAAAGACAGCAGCAGACGCAGAACCCTAGAAAGACAGCAGCAGACGCAGAACACCAGAAAGACAGCAGCAGACGCAGAAACCCAGAAAGACAGCAGCAGACGCAGAACCCTAGAAAGACAGCAGCAGACGCAGAACACCAGAAAGACAGCAGCAGACGCAGAACCCCAAAAAGACAGCAGCAGACGCAGAACCCCAGAAAGACAGCAGCAGACGCAGAACCCCAGAAAGACAGCAGCAGACGCAGAACCCCAGAAAGACAGCAGCAGACGCAGAACCCCAGAAAGACAGCAGCAGACGCAGAACCCCAGAAAGACAGCAGTAGACGCAGAACCCTAGAAAGACAGCAGTAGACGCAGAACCCCAGAAAGACAGCAGCAGTCGCAGAAACCCAGAAAGACAGCAGCAGACGCAGAACCCTAGAAAGACAGCAGTTGACGCAGAACCCCAGAAAGACAGCAGCAGTCGCAGAAACCCAGAAAGACAGCAGCAGACGCAGAACCCTAGAAAGACAGCAGCAGACGCAGAACCCTAAAAAGACAGCAGTAGACGCAGAACCCCAGAAAGACAGCAAGACAGCAGCAGTCGCAGAAACCCAGAAAGACAGCAGCAGACGCAGAACCCTAGAAAGACAGCAGTTGACGCAGAACCCCAGAAAGACAGCAGCAGTCGCAGAAACCCAGAAAGACGCAGAACCCTAGAAAGACAGCAGCAGACGCAGAACCCTAAAAAGACAGCAGTAGACGCAGAACCCCAGAAAGACAGCAGTAGACGCAGAACCCCAGAAAGACAGCAGTAGACGCAGAACCCCAGAAAGACAGCAGCAGACGCAGAACCCTAGAAAGACAGCAGTAGACGCAGAACCCTAGAAAGACAGCAGTAGACGCAGAACCCCAGAAAGACAGCAGCAGTCGCAGAAACCCAGAAAGACAGCAGCAGACGCAGAACCCTAGAAAGACAGCAGTTGACGCAGAACCCCAGAAAGACAGCAGCAGTCGCAGAAACCCAGAAAGACAGCAGCAGACGCAGAACCCTAGAAAGACAGCAGCAGACGCAGAACCCTAAAAAGACAGCAGTAGACGCAGAACCCCAGAAAGACAGCAGCAGTCGCAGAAACCCAGAAAGACAGCAGCAGACGCAGAACCCTAGAAAGACAGCAGTTGACGCAGAACCCCAGAAAGACAGCAGCAGTCGCAGAAACCCAGAAAGACAGCAGTAGACGCAGAACCCCAGAAAGACAGCAGCAGACGCAGAACCCTAGAAAGACAGCAGTAGACGCAGAACCCTAGAAAGACAGCAGTAGACGCAGAACCCCAGAAAGACAGCAGCAGTCGCAGAAACCCAGAAAGACAGCAGCAGACGCAGAACCCTAGAAAGACAGCAGTTGACGCAGAACCCCAGAAAGACAGCAGCAGTCGCAGAAACCCAGAAAGACAGCAGCAGACGCAGAACCCTAGAAAGACAGCAGCAGACGCAGAACCCTAAAAAGACAGCAGTAGACGCAGAACCCCAGAAAGACAGCAGTAGACGCAGAACCCCAGAAAGACAGCAGTAGACGCAGAACCCCAGAAAGACAGCAGCAGACGCAGAACCCCAGAAAGACAGCAGCAGACGCAGAACCCCAGAAAGACAGCAGCAGACGCAGAACCCTAGAAAGACAGCAGCAGACGCAGAACCCTAAAAAGACAGCAGTAGACGCAGAACCCCAGAAAGACAGCAGTAGACGCAGAACCCCAGAAAGACAGCAGTAGACGCAGAAACCCAGAAAGACAGCAGTAGACGCAGAACCCCAGAAAGACAGCAGTAGACGCAGAACCCCAGAAAGACAGCAGCAGACGCAGAACCCCAGAAAGACAGCAGCAGACGCAGAACCCTAGAAAGACAGCAGTAGACGCAGAACCCTAGAAAGACAGCAGCAGACGCAGAACCCTAGAAAGACAGCAGTATAGCAGTAGAGACAGAACCTGCCACAGATAATGAGGGTTATTATTATAGTTATCTGAAGCTAAAACTATAAATAAATCAAAATTTTTGCTTTCATTTTCATTTTCTTTGCTTTCGATTTTTTTTGTCGTATTTGATTCCAACAAAACCATATTTCGCTGGTTTTGTCCAGTCTTGAAACCCTTCAACGGTTTTCAGTGTTTTTCACAGACGTGTATCAGTATATCGGACCCGTGCAGCTCTTAAAGTGACAGCAGCCTAATACTCCTATAACATTGATAGAGTGTGTGAAGTGTGAGTGTGTTCTGAAGCGTGTGTGTGTGTGTGTGTGTGTGTGTGTGTGTCAGGCACAGCTGGTGAAGGACAGGAACTCAATGCTACGTCTGACGAGCATCGGCTCTGACGAGGACGACGACACCGACGGGCCGGAGAAGAGCTCGGACCACCGGCGGGTCCACATGACCTGGACCAAAGACCGAGCCCTGCAGCTACTCAGCAACACACACACACACACACACACGGCCTCGTGCTGCAGCACACCGGAGGGCTTCAGGGACATGCTGAACATACGCCCGTGAGACACACACACACACACACACACACACACACACACTCGCTCAGGGTCTCAGACTGATACAGTGGTGCTGGAAAACTTTCTGTTTTTTAGGGTGCAAATAATACTATGATTAAATGCGCAGAAAAATACCACACATTTTTTTTTTTTATTATATTGCACCTCTTTAAATTACTGTTAAAATGCTTTATGCTGTAATTTTAATGTTACTTGTTAAAGTATTTTATTTATTAAAATATTTATTTAGATTTTATTACTTTTATATCAAATATTAAAATTATAAATATATTGGATTTAATAAAAAATATTTTATTTTTTTAATGTTTATTTTAATTGTATTACTATTATTATCAGTATATTTATAATGATTACAATAGTAATTACAATTACAGTTATAAATAATTACAAATAATAGTATGTTTTAATTATATAATGTTATAATAATTTCTGTTAAAATGCTTTATGCTGTTATTTTAATGTTTATTGTTATAATATTTATATTATTAAAATGACAAATATTACATTATATTATAATTATTATTTACAAGTATATTTTAATATTATTTATGTTCATAATGTCTATGATACAATTATATTATTTGCAGTTGCAGTAATAAATATTGTACTTATTATAATTATAATATATTATTTACATTTACGTTTATTCATTTAGATTAGCGGATGCTTTTATCCAATGCGACTTGCAAACAATACATCTTAAATATAATAGTAAACATATATATGTGACATATGTGTGTGAATATGTATAGTAAAGAATTCAATAGATTTTTATATATTTATAACATTTAAATATTTATGATTTTAATATTTAACTTTATATTTGCATATTTCTAATAATAATAATAATTTGTATTATTAAAATGGCAAATGTTATAATTATATATATTATAATGTAATATTTAAATATTTATGTAAATGTATTATATTATATGAATAAATATTTTTATAATTTTCAATATTTTTATATATTTAATAAATTAAAATATTTAATTGTATAATAGCATATTTATAATAATAATTAGTGTTATTAAATTGCAATGTTAATTTTTATATATAAACTATTTAAATATGTATTTTATTAATTATTATAATTTATTAATAAATATTATAATTATAATAATATTTGCATTTATTCCTTTGGCACACTTTTATCCAAAGTGACTTAAATATAATAGTAAAATAGAAAAAAGAAAAAATTGTAATAGTAAATATTACAATTATAAATATATTATATTTAATAAAAAATATTTGTATTTATTTATTTCAATATTTTTGTTTAATTGGATTGCTATTATATCAAATATTATTTGTATTCATTTAGATTTTTATTATTTAAATTGTATTTCTACTATATCAGCATATTTATAATAATTACTATAATTACAAAATAATATTGTTTTATTATTATATCACGTTATATTGAATATTTAAGTGTAATTAATGTGCATATTTCTGGCAGAGATCAGTCTAATGTTCGGCGGATGCACACGGCTGTGAAACTCAACGAGGTGATCGTCAACAAGTCCCATGATGCTCGGCTGGTGCTGCTCAACATGCCCGGGCCGCCCAGGAACACGGACGGGGACGAGAACTGTATCCTTATGTCCTCTATCATATCATAACTCTACACATATATCATATCCGTGGTCAGTCGTGGGTCGTTAAATGTACAATTAACTAAAGTTAGCCGCTAGCTAACACCAACTCGCTTTGCTAATCTCACACACTAATGAGCTGTGTCCTGCTGTTCATCTCTCCTGATGCTCCTTGACTCCGCTCCCTCAGACATGGAGTTCCTGGAAGTGTTGACGGAGGGACTCGAGCGAGTCCTGCTGGTGCGCGGAGGAGGAAGTGAGGTCATCACCATCTACTCCTGAGAGCCAATCACACGGCGGCGAGAGGGATGCGTCCGTCTTAGTCTGCTCGATCACCGACGAGAATCTGCCAGCCTGCGCCGTAATAATCATAATCATAATAATAATCATCATTCGACTTTAGTTTCTGCGCCGCCACAACCGTATGACGACATGCAGCAATATCTGTGCTCACATATGATGTCATGGAACCAGGTGCATGTGACGGACCAATCGCGCGACTGACTCAGGGCCGAAGCGTTTGATACTGGACCTAGTGTGTGTGTGTGTGTGTGTGTGAGAGCAGGAGTTCAGTGATGAAACACAGAAAGAGCTTGTTTTCATGCGGCAGATGTTCCAGAAGTGCAGCGTAACGCATCATAGCGCTGATGCGGGCGATGACTGACAGAAGTATGATGTGTCTAAATGACTCGTTCTGCTGTTTGAAAGCAGCCGTTGTGTGTGTGTCACGCGGAGGATAGGCCACGCTAGGAGAGCACAAGGGGGATTTACACTGGAAGTGACCATCGTCTGTGGAACGCCAAACCTGACATCATCATACATATACATTTCGACATTAATAAATGCATAAATAAATAAATGAAAAAAACGTGGAAAAAAATTTAATTTTACGTAAATAAGGAAATAATTTTTTCTTTTATTTTTATTTTATTTTTATTTTTTTACATTTCTTCGTTTATTTATGTATTTGTTATTATGTCAGGTTTGGCATGCCATAATTGTCATGTGGATTTGGGCTGATTTACACTGGAAGTGACGATCGTCTGTGGAACGCCAAACCTGACATCATCATAAATATACATTTCGACATTTGAGATTTGAGATATATTTTTCTCATGGACACGAGTTCAATGTAGACATAAATAAATGTGGAAATAAATAAATGAAAAAAAATGTGGGAAAAAATTAATTTTAACGTAAATAAGGAAAAAGTATAAATAAGGAATATTTTTTTGTTTGTTTTTTACATTTCTTGTTTATTAATGTATTTGTTATTATGTGAGGTCTGGCGTTCCATAACTGTCATGTGACCCTGCTCTGCTCAGCTGGTGTTCGTCCCGCATGGAGATCATCGTAGCAATACTCACTGTTCTGTCCCGAGGATCCGGGTGTTTAACACCGTGGCTCCGGCTTTACATCCCTGCAGTGATCCTGCTTCTGTCCCGCTTTATTTGTGGAGGGTTATGCATTCTTCTTTTTTAACTTTTTATCATGAGTTGCTGATATGTTTGTGTGCAGGGATGGTGAACCTGTGTGTCAGTCCTCAAGTGTTCTCTGCTGTTTTACTCACGTTAATAATAATAAAACCAGTTACACGTCTCTTTTAAATATGCAAACTCTGTGTTTGTGGTGAATCTGCCGCCTGTGAATCTGCTGACTCCTTTATTCATGTGGACACATTTTGAAATTCATATGGACAAATAATGTTTCTGATAAATATGGAATAAATGATTAAAAACAGAACTATATTAATCTTACAAATATGATTCCCTCTACCTTGTTGTTGTTAGTGAAATATCTAACAAAATATCAAATAATTTGAGTTTAAATATCCCTCATTCTTTATTAACGGGGTCAGTATTATATTTTATTAAATTTTATTATAATTTGTTATATTAAATTTAAATTAATTTTAATTTGAGATTTTTTTTTTAAATATCCAATAACAATGAAATAATTCTAATTCATTTTTTATAAGGCATAATTTTTTTATTTAACCCTCTTAAAAAATGTGCATTTTTATCATTTTTTTATTAAATGTTTTTACTATATTTTAGTCCGATAATACTCTTTTATTTAATATTTTGTATTTTCAGGGGTTGTTTATGGTACTAAATTACCATTACCACTCTATAGTAATTCATTTAATAATTATGCAGTAGTTGTAACATTTTACATTTATTGTTATGAAAAATGGACTCGATATTTACGTTACATTTACCTCAGCAAAGCCATTTAATGACCATGTGACTAGAAAAAAAATATCTTAGTGTATTTGATAAAATAATACATTTTAATATTTATAAACTATTTAAAAGTATTTGTTGAAAACATCCCGTATTATAGAAAAGTCTACGGAAGGAAAAACCCCCAACGGCTTCTGTAATGGGCGGGGCCTCTACGTCACTTCCGCTCATCTCTAACCCGGAAACTCGGGTGCCATGATGGGCGATTTGTTTGTGTTTTTTCCGTGAGAATCGCTTTGATCGGACACACACACAAACACACACACACAAACAGAGAGAAAAGCGTGTCGATTTCAGGGCGAGTATGGAGGTAAGAAGACAAAGCTGTCAGTAGAAAGTGCTGAATGTGTGTAAGTTAGAGCCCGAAGCATCAGTAAAAACTCATTCAGTCCCATCAGCACACTCCTCTTCAAATATACACAATTATTCGATTAAATATACACTCATAAACACCTTAATGTACTGTAAGAATAAACCCGGAGCCATTGAAGTATTCATTATATAGTCATGATATGGAACACGTAATGTTTTAGTCTTTAATAGGCCGTGGGACATACCATTACCGCGCGCCAACGGGGTTTTTATTATTTATTAACGACACTTTTAATTACTAATAATGGTGTTTACAGTCTTCTCGCTTTAGTTTTGTGTATTTACGATATATTTGAATCCCGGTGTGTTTATAAAAGAGTGTAATTTGCAGTACGCATCGCTTTATATTATGTGTTATATCAGACGTCGTCCCCCCTCGACTGTCAGATCCGTGATTCCGGCTCGACTGCGATTCCTGGAGCTCGTGCACGAGCAGCGCTGAGATCAGCTGGAAAAGCGCGAGTCGATCGGATGTTTTTAAACGCATGTATTTATTAACGCGTTTCAAAGCCTTCATAACAACAGTTGATTCTCTTAATTCACGAAGAGTGTTGTTGTGTGTGCTAATGTATAACGTGTTTGTCACGTGCTGTGCTGTCATTCACCTCACGTCAATGCGGACTCGAGTCGGAATCATCAAACGCGATTGATTCAGTGTGTCTGTTTCTAGTGTTAAGAGTGTAAATGTGTTTTAAAGGGTTGTAACTGTTGTGTTTGCATGTGATCGGAACCGCAGTGCGCGACTGCAGGCCTGAAATCGAGCGGAATGATCGAACGCGCGTGCCCGATTCAGTCTTCGTGACGTCACGGAGTTGCTTCAGTGCGTTTTGACAGGTTCTTGCGTCGGGTAGTTTCACGTTCCTCGGGTTTCGTAGGTCTTTTCACTGCGATATGGACCTGAATTTTTACGCAGATCTCTCGGACGGAAGCGGGAATCCCGGTGACCCGGAGTTCCTGGATCCGCAGGCGTTTAACGGATTCGATGCCGTGCAGAAGGTGACCGGAGCGCACGCTCATGGAAAACCGGGAAATGTCAGGGAATTTAGTCTGATTTCTTCTGGGAAATTTATATTTTAAAGTTCTATATTTTTGTGTGTCAGAGAGAGTTGCGTGACGTTATTATTTCCGTGAACTAATTTTAATATTAAATTGCTCTTTTTGAGGGCAGTGTCTTTAAATTATCTGTGTATAATTTTTTTCTGTGTTTAGTTTTTTGAAGAACATCCATGAAGCTCAATTTATACTTTACATTTATTTATTTTTGTATATTATTTTTAATGTTAAATTGCTTGTCGTGAGTTTTTTTTAAAAACGTTCTATTTTTTTGAAGAACATTCGAGCTAAATTTTGATATTGTTATATTTTGTAGATTTGTAGATTATTTTTTATATTAAATTGCTCTTTATGAATGCAATTTCTAAACATTTTCTGTACATTTTCATGAAACAAGATTTTTTGAAGCTTCTATATATTTTAATTTTCGATGTTTAATTTTCCTTTATTTTTGTTTATTAAATATTAAATTTCTCCTCTCATTCTGAAAATGTGTAAAGTGATTGATTATAGTAATTTTATAATTATTTAAGTGTTTACCAGGTACTTTACAGAAGAAACATGGTGTTCATTGTTTGTAACAAATTCCTTTGGGTCTGTATTAAGACATCGTTATGTTTTAATCAATTTACATCAGCATTCACATTATTAAAGTTTGTAATTATAAATTGATATAAGATACGTTCCTCATGTTGTGTGTGTATTTTCCTCAGTTCCCAGGAGGCAATGACAACTTCCTGTCCATCAGCGACGAGGGGCATCACTTCCTGTCCTCCTCAGAGGTACGACTCTCCACGTTCCCCGCGCAAATCCAGCACGCAGAGGTGCCTCACACACACTCTCTCTCACACACACACACACACACACACACACACACACACACACACACACACACACACAATCAAAGACACACACACAAAGACACACACACTCTCTCTCACACACACACACACACACACACACACACAATCAAAGACACACACACAAAGACACACACACTCTCTCTCACACACACACACACACACACACACACACACACAAAGACACACACACTCTCTCTCACACACACACAAAGACACACACACTCTCACACGCACACACACACAAAGACACACACACTCTCTCTCACACACACACACACACACACACACTCTCACATGCACACACAAAGACACACACACTCTCTCTCTCTCACACACACACACACACACATAAACAAACACTCACAAGCACTCACACGCACATACATGTGCACACACATGCTCGCTCGCTCACTCACACACACTCGCTCACACACACACATAAACAAACACACACACTCTCTCTCACACACTCTCTCTCACACGCTCTGTCACACACACACACACACACACACACACACACACACACACACACACACACACACATACACACACTCATATCATAACATGTCATGATTTCAGCCTTTGGTTTTGTTGAAATGTTTAACAGTAAATCTAACAGTTTAACAGTTTGAGTCGATCATCATCGTGTGTGTGTGTGTGTGTGTGCAGACGTTTCACACTCCCAGTCTGGGTGACGAGGAGTTTGAGATCCCGCCGATCTCGCTGGACCCGGACTCACTCACACACACACTCACACACACAGACTCGGCTCTCGGCGTGTCTGATGTCGTGGCTCACTTCGGGGAGGGCTCCGGTGTTCCCGGGAACGCTGTGGTGGGAGGAAATGACCCGTCGTTCGCATCGACCTTCGTGAGCGCGCCGGCGCCGCTGGAGCACCTGAGCCTGATGGTGCGCTCACACACACACTCACACACACTACACTGAGGTGAACATGTGCTTAAAGGGATAGTTCACTAATCGCTAATTAAAATTAGCCCATGATTTACTCTCCCTCAAGCCATCCTAGGTGTATATGACATTATTCTTTCAGACGAACACAATCAGAGTTATATTAAAATATGTCCTGGCTCTTCCAAGCTTTATAATGGCAGTGAATGGCTGTTTCTGTTTTAAAGTCCATAAAAGTGCATCTATCCATCATAAAAGTGCATCTATTCATCATAAAAGTGCATCTATCCATCATAAAAGTGCATCAATCCATCATAAAAGTGCATCTATCATCATAAAAGTTCATCTATCCATCATAAAAGTGCATCTGTCCATCATACAAGTGCATCTATTCATCATAAAAGTGCATCTATCCGTCATAAAAGTGCATCTATTCATCATAAAAGTGCATCTATTCATCATAAAAGTGCATCTATCCATCATAAAAGTGCATCTATTCATCATAAAAGTGCATCTATCCGTCATAAAAGTGCATCTATTCATCATAAAAGTGCATCTATCCATCATAAAAGTGCATCAATCCATCATAAAAGTGCATCTATCATCATAAAAGTGCATCTGTCCATGATAAAAGTGCATCTATTCATCATAAAAGTGCATCTATTCATCATAAAAGTGCATTTATCATGATAAAAGTGAATATCCATCATAAAAGTGCATCTATCATCAAAAAAGTGAATATCCATCATAAAAGTGGATCTATCCCTGATAAAAGTGCATCTATCCCTGATAAAAGTGCATCTATCCATCATAAAAGTGCATCTATTCATCATAAAAGTGCATCAATCCATCACAAAAGTGCATCTATCCATTATAAAAGTGCATCTATTCATCATAAAAGTGCATCTATCCATCATAAAAGTGCATCTGTCCATGATAAAAGTGCATCTATCCATCATAAAAGTGCATCAATCCATCACAAAAGTGCATCTATCCATTATAAAAGTGCATCTATTCATCATAAAAGTGCATCAATCCATCATAAAAGTGCATCTATCCATCATAAAAGTGCATCTATCCATCATAAAAGTGCATCTGTCCATCATAAAAGTGCATCTGTCCATCATAAAAGTGCATCTATCCATCATAAAAGTGCATCTGTCCATCATAAAAGTGCATCTATCCATCATAAAAGTGCATCTATCCATCATAAAAGTGCATCTATTCATCATAAAAGTGCATCAATCCATCACAAAAGTGCATCTATCCATTATAAAAGTGCATCTATTCATCATAAAAGTGCATCTATCCATCATAAAAGTGCATCTGTCCATGATAAAAGTGCATCTATCCATCATAAAAGTGCATCAATCCATCACAAAAGTGCATCTATCCATTATAAAAGTGCATCTATTCATCATAAAAGTGCATCAATCCATCATAAAAGTGCATCTATCCATCATAAAAGTGCATCTATCCATCATAAAAGTGCATCTGTCCATGATAAAAGTGCATCTATCCATCATAAAAGTGCATCAATCCATCATAAAAGTGCATCAATCCATCATAAAAGTGCATCTATTCATCATAAAAGTGCATCTGTCCATGATAAAGGTGCATCTATTCATCATAAAAGTGCATCTATCCATCATAAAAGTGCATCTATTCATCATAAAAGTGCATCTGTCCATGATAAAGGTGCATCTATTCATCATAAAAGTGCATCTGTCCATGATAAAAGTGCATCTATCCATCATAAAAGTGCATCTGTCCATGATAAAAGTGCATCTATCCATCATAAAAGTGCATCAATCCATGATAAAGGTGCATCTATTCATCATAAAAGTGCATCTGTCCATCATAAAAGTGCATCAATCCATCATAAAAGTGCATCAATCCATCATAAAAGTGCATCTATCCATCATAAAAGTGCATCTGTCCATGATAAAGGTGCATCTATTCATCATAAAAGTGCATCTGTCCATGATAAAAGTGCATCTATCCATCATAAAAGTGCATCTGTCCATGATAAAAGTGCATCTATCCATCATAAAAGTGCATCAATCCATGATAAAGGTGCATCTATTCATCATAAAAGTGCATCTGTCCATGATAAAAGTGCATCTATTCATCATAAAAGTGCATCTATCCATCATAAAAGTGCATCTATCATCATAAAAGTGCATCTATCCATCATAAAAGTGCATCTATCCATGATAAAGTGCTCCACACGGCTCTGCGGGGGTTATGAAAGTGAAACAGAAGAAAAGTTATTCAAGTTTGAGTTTATGAAAATGTACAATGTAAAAATTAAATGTTTATATTTTAGATGAAATATATATTTTACAAAAAGTTTATTAATTAATTAAAGCCATAAATCTGAACAAGTTGTGTTAAAAATTTTAGGTTGATATCTCAAAAAATGAGCTTTCAGTCAGATTTTGTTTGTGTGCAGTACCAAGTGCTTCCACTAGAGGACGACCAGACTCCATTACTGCCCATATAAGGGCGCCTCCATTTCCATACATGGTTTGAGTGATCTGAACCATAGATTTCCATAATTTTCTAATAATTTATGAAGTAAACATCCTATTCAGAATTTTATATGAATTCAGCCTCTAATAAACGCATAAAAAAAAGTATACCACGTATACATATATATCTTTTGAACTCTTGACATAAAAACAAACTGAGATTTCGACCAATCTTTCATGATGTTTCATGTTCATCACTATTTCAAAATATAGGCCTGAACACGCCTAATGAGTATGAAATATTCTTGTTGCAAATTGATAAATTACTGCTCCTCTGTAATATAATTTAAAAAACAGTCACAAAATATGAAACCTAGAGATTGTAAGCTTTCAAGTTATATATACAGTAGTTTGTCAATATTACTTTAGGTTTTTACTTGGATATTATTGTTTTAAATATATAATGGCAAACGTCCCATGCATTAATATTTTCCTAATATGAATGAATGTTTTATGTTTTTCCCGCTGCAGGATCTCGGCCATCCGATTGGTTCTCAGTTCAGTAGCTCTTCTCCGATGACCATCGACGTCCCTCTGAGTGACATGAACCACGGCCTGTTGGGCCACAACCAGCTGACCACCATCGACCAATCAGAGCTCAGCACGCAGCTCGGCCTGAGTCTAGGGGGTGGAGCCATCCTGCCCCGCCCACAGTCACCTGACCAACCGCTGTCCGCCACCGACTCGCCGTCCGACTCGCTGCACGACGACGACATGGACGATTTCAGACGGGTGGGTTTTGCGTTTTCCACCATCTTTTTTGTTTTGTTTATTTATTAATGAGGTTTCTGTCAGTTTTCATTTTTAATTATCGGCATTGGTAGTTTTTCTACGTGGCTGATCGGTCTGAGGTGGGACTTTTATTTTGACATTTAAAGTTTAAATTTGTTTATTTTACAGATTTTTCTTTTTTTTTAAGCTTAAATAATTTTGTTTATTTTTAATTATCGGCATTGGGACTTTTATTCTGACATTTAAAGTTGAAATGAGTGTTTTTTTAAAAAAAATTTCAAGTAAATTTTTTTTTTAAATTTTTTTTATTAAATTAAAAATCGACATCGGCCATCATTAAAATCAATATGGGTCAACCACTATTTCGAACAATCTTCCGAAATATTTTTGGGAGTACAAAACGTTCTTGACTATTCTTACTTTGTGAAGGTTTTTATCCTTGCGAATGTTTGTTGAATGTGTCAGAACTGATCTCTGTTTCCCCGTTCCCGCTCGTCTCTCCCCGTGTGTCGTGTCTCTCCGGCTCAGAAGAGCGTTCTGGTGGATTCTCCGGTGTCTCTGTCCGTGTCTCCGGGCGTTATCGCTCTCTCTCCGTCTCTGCCGGACCATCCCGTCCCAGCATCCTCTGTTCCCGTACGCAAAGGAGTCGGCGGGAAGAAGGGCCGGAAGAAGAAAGACCCGAACGAGCCACAGAAACCTGTGTCGGCGTACGCGCTGTTCTTCCGGGACACACAGGCAGCCATTAAAGGCCAGAATCCCAACGCCACGTTCGGAGAGGTTTCCAAGATCGTCGCCTCCATGTGGGATAGTTTGGGAGAAGAGCAGAAACAGGTACAAACATGCATTTGTTTACAGGAATATCTCAACAAGATGGACTAATAAGGGGTAAGAACATTCTTCTCAGGAATTCAAATTCTATCTTTAGAATTAATGGTTGACCGATATATCGGCCGATATTTGGCATTTTTAATTATCGGCATTAGTAGTTTTTCTATGTGTCTGAGATGGGACTTTTATTTTGACACTTAAAGTTTAAATGGTTTTATTTTACAGATTTATTTTTTAATCAAGTTCAAATTATTTTCATTTTTAATTATCGGCATTGGTAGTTTTTCAATGTGGCTAATGTCTAATATGGGACTTTTATTTTGACATTTAAAGTTTAAATTGTTTATTTTACAGATTTATTTTCTAATAAAGTTCAAATTATTTTAATTTTTTATTATCGGCATTGGTAGTTTTTCAATATGGCTGATGTGTCTGAGATGGGACTTTTATTTTGACATTTAAAAAATAATATATATTTTTTTTAACAAGTTCAACAAGATGGACTAATGAGTGCATTTGAGTGTTCACACACACACAAAATCCCAATGTTTTTTCCTTCCCAGGTGTACAAGAGGAAGACGGAAGCGGCGAGGAAGGAGTATCTGAAGGCGCTGGCAGCGTATAAAGCCAATCAGCTGTCGCAGGTACAGGACAGGCTCCAGTGTGCGGGATTTAAAGGCCTTGTTTATTATCGTCCGTCTCGGCGTTTACTCCTGTACTTAAACCTGGACGTTTAATACCAGGGATGAATCATGTGACTTAAGTTGTTTCATTCCATTTCTGTTATTGCAAATGAATGCATTTTTGAGACAGACGAGGAAAAATAAAGATGAATCTGTAGTAGAGCTGCACGATTAATTGTTAAAAGATCGCAATCTCGATTCAAAGTGGGAGGAAAGTGTATAGTTTGGATATAAACACCCATGTCTACGGTAGTGATCAATATAGAGTAAATCACCTCGTGAAAGTGACTGTGCTTTAAATAACGATTGTATCAGTTACATCGTTACACCAGTAGGTGGCGACAAGTGACTGTTAAAAATGTGTTTGTCATTGAATCATTAATTCAAGAGATTCGTTCAAAAACGCTGATGCTGCGTCTCCATTCGTCTACTTATTCTACGCCCTGAAAGTATGAACTCTTTTTGTGAAGATAAAGTAGATACTTTTGGAAGAGTAGACGAGCTTTGGGACGTACTATCACATCACACAGTTGCGTCTTTAACGGTTGCTCTCTGTCGCTTAGTTACAAGCACCTGTCAATCATGTCAAAGATAAAATCCTCCACATTTAATTAAATTTTCTTCTGTATTGGAGAGAATTGACCATTCGCAAAGACCCGCCCCCTTTAGTTCTTTAGTTACTGTTGCTATGACAACGTGCTGACGGACAGGACAGTGCAGGTTACGTACTTTTGATATGTTTTGTGTCTCTTTAATGTGTCTGACAGATCGCTCAGTTAAAGCTGCTCGTGAGCCGATCATCTCTTCCTTCTAGTTCATTTATAGCATCAAATATAGACGTCAGTGGACGCTAATCTACGCTAATCTACTAACTCTCCTGACTGCTTTGTCGGACAAAAATGGCGGATTCGGCGGATGGCGGATTATGATTGGTCAGATCGCCTGTCAATCAAACTCCCTGTGAAGGGTGAATTGCAGTAGCGCGTTGATCTGCAGTCGCGGGTCTTTCATGCGGAGACTCTCCTTATATTCATGCAAAGCGCAGTGGGTTGTGGGTAATATTAGCTGTATAGTGAGCACGGATCCACACTTTGAAAGTTCTCCAGAAATAGTAGACCATCCGGTATATTCTTTATGCTTTGGGACACACTTATTTTAATCTCACACACTCTTTATGATGAATAGTGTGGACGTTGAGAAATTTTAGAAAACCATGTGACTTGACTAGTTGTTAAATGCAGTCAGTTAGTAAAATGACATCTGTGTTTTGTTTCCCGCTGCAGCCGACTATAGAAGTGTTAGACGCCCCCCCGTCTCCTCCACCCGTAGCTCCGCCTCCCGACCCCACGCCTGCCGCCCCCCCGCCGCGCTCCTCCCGCATCCCCGTCCACGCACCCGACAACAACACCATCACCAACATCTGCACGTCCAACATCATCTTAGACCTGCCGCAGGTGACGACGCGCTCGCGCACGGGTGCGCACAAGACCCCGCCTCCGGCCCCGCCCACTCACAAGACCCCGGCCCCGCCCACCGTCAGCAAGCTCATCATCTCCAGGCAGCAGCTTCAGTCGCCCCGCCAGCCGCCGCCCCTCCAGCAGATGCAGAACACGCCTCCCCCCCCGCGGCTGCAGCAGATGGTGCACTCCCAGGCTCCGCCTCCTCTGCTAGCTAAACCGCGCGGAGCCACCGCCCTCGCGGGACAGGTGGTTGCCACGGCGCCGCCGCCGCCTCTGCAGATCAAGATCGTCCCGCAGAGTGACGCCAGCGCTCCGATAATCGTGACGCCGCTCGCATCATCGGCCGCCGCCGCCGCGCTGGAGGTGCCGCCACCCGCCGCCATCGTCACCACCCTGTCGCCGTCGGCAACGGAGGACGCGGCGGAGGAAGCGGTGAGTCCCAACATTCTATTCTGAACGGAAATTTAATTTATTGTTTTTCAGTTGTTTTGTTGGCGAAGTGAGTCGATGCAAACTGACAATGAAATAAGTCATTTAAAAATAAAACGCTTTCTAAAAATGCAATAAATCATAATGTAAATTTTTTTTTTTTTTTACTTTTACATTTTTTATGGTTTAATTGACGTTTAGAAAGTGTTTTGTTATGTGTTTTTATTGTGATAATTGTTTAGATGGAGGTGGAGCTCAGTGTTTCTCCGGCTCCTGCAGACGCTCCCGGTGTGTGTGTGTGTGTCCGCGCCGGCTGCAACAACCCGCCTATAGAGAGCAAAGACTGGGACCGAGAGTATTGCAGCAATGAGTGTGTGGCCACCCACTGCAGGTACACACACACACACACTCTCTCTCACACACACACAGCTCTTCTCAAACTTTTAAAAACATTAAGTCTGAGCAATATATAAAATATTTTAAATTGTTTAGTGCAAATTCAAAATTAAATTCATCATAAATATTAATTCTTTAATAGAGAATATAAACTCTATTAATTCATATTCCTGATCTGATTGTGACCAGTTCATCATTTATGATATTCCTAAAGAAAACGTTTCTCTTAATAATCAAAAATGTCATAACTTGCGTCGCCTCTTTCAGCTGATGTCATCAATCGCATTTATTATTGATTCCGCTTCATGTAAAGACTCTTTCAGCATCCAATCAGGTGATCAGGATCAGATCCAGGAAACGCATCACATTATGGAAGTGAAGCGTCTGAAGTGATGGTGTAGTGATGATGATGTCATCTCTCCTGCAGGGACGTGTTCATGGCCTGGTGTGCGATCAGAGGACAGAACTCCACCACCGTCACATAGATGGACAGACGAGCGACTGTCCACAGACTCAGTCATGGCTTTCTCAAACTAACGAAAAATAGGACTATTTAAAACGATTTAATTAAGGTAAGTGTGTATCTGAAGGTGTCTGTGAAACACCGGCCAGAAACGGTTCATGAGCTGCGCTCGCGTGTGTGTGTGCGCGTACAGGATGTTCTGAATCACGAAAGACTGTATTAAAACCACGAGTGGAATTTCCCGCTCGACTGTATTTCAAACGAGGCTTTGATCTTCCGGCTCTTCCAAACATTGACCACAGCGGCTACGGTTTATGCCCAGAAATCCGTGGTTGCTATGGTTACCAGCTACTGTCAATGCCCAGAATTCCGTGGTTGCTATGGTCACCAGCTACTGTCTATGCCCAGAATTCCGTGGTTGCTATGGTTACCAGCTACTGTCAATGCCCAGAATTCCGTGGTTGCTATGGTCACCAGCTACTGTCTATGCCCAGAATTCCGTGGTTGCTATGGATACCATCTACTGTCTATGCCCAGAATTCCATGGTTGCTATGGTTATCAGCTACTGTCTACTCTATGCCCAGAATTCCGTGGTTGCTATGGTTACCAGCGACTGTCTATGCCCAGAATTCCGTGGTTGCTATGGTTACCAGCCAGCGACTGTCTATGCCTAGAATTCCGTGGTTGCTATGGTTACCAGCGACTGTCTATGCCCAGAATTCCGTGGTTGCTATGGTTACCAGCGACTGTCTATGCCCAGAATTCCGTGGTTGCTATGGTTACCAGCTACAGTAGAGATTCCGCACAATGACAAACGTTCTAAAAACCGGTTTGAGATTTCATATTTATTGTGATTTTGTTATATTGTACATTTACGTTGATGCAATTTGGCAGACGCTTTTATCCATTGCATTTGATTAGTTCATACATTCCCTGGGAATCCACATCACGTGACCTGGAAAAACAAAATGGGAAAAGGTTGGTTTACTATAGTACTTTTTTTGCTTTATTATCTTTTTACATCATCAGGAGTAAAACTTACTGTGATGCTGTGGGACAGAAACAGTGGAGTGTATATTAGGGAAATGTACAGGAAAAGACTTCATACTTTAACTGCGCATGAAAATATTTTGATTTTGATTCACTACTTTACTTTTTGGACTGTTGTATCATCATCATCATCATCATCATCATCATCATCTCAGTTCTGTTGAGGAGTTTGAGATCAATCAAATGGAAAAAATGAAATAAAAGACATGAAATAAAACCGTGACGTGCTTGTTTTGCTTCTCTATCTATAATCGGTGTGAAACCTACACAGAAATGCTTTTAAATTACTAATTATAATAGTTAATCAGGAAGTTGTCACAATAATTATCAGAATCTTTGATTTCATAAACCGTTTTATCAAGCAGTGGTTTAACACCTAACTATTAAAACTGTTAAACTAGTGTAAATTCTGTCCTTAAAGCTGAAAATCAGTATCATATTTATGCAACTGGTTGTTGTTACATTTTTCATATTTTGTAATATATGCTGGGTAAAAACCACAGACCTTTTCTGGTTATTGACATCTATGGTTATGGTTATGATGTAGAATTGACATGTGAGAAACAGTTTAGTGTCATTACCCTAACAGTTTAGTATGAGATTATACATAAAATATGTTTTATAAACAAAATCTGAAATCACATTTAGACAGAGGTATCAGTAACTTGCAAATTATTACTATATATATATATATATATAATTAGTATGATTTAATATATAAAATTATCTAACATAATTAAAATACTAAAAAAGCCTAAAAGAACTGAAATCATATTTATTTATTTCCCTCAGTTCCTATTGATTTTATTGAAGAATGTACAGTTCTTGAAACTTGTGTAATTGCAGAATTAATTGAGGTTAATTTACCTATGTTCATACTATATATGTATTATATTATGATCGGTTAATAAACGTACTATGACAAAAAGTTCTTTAAAATGCGGCGTTTGCAACTTGGTCTGAGAGCGCGAGGAAAAACCACGTGCTCTGATGGAATTCGCGCGCTTTTGAATGACACTAGATGGCGGGAAAAAAAGGCCGTGCGCGCGGACTGCTAGAACGCGGTGATGTGCGGAGGAAGCCGGAGCAAAGCATGTGACCTCAACGGCGGGATTTCATTGGTCGCTAACCTGATGACGCGACCGTCAGGGCGGGAGTTTCTGTGAGGGAGGAAAACAAAAGCCAGAATAAGTGCCCTGGTGTCTTTTTATATATCGACTATATAGTTTATAAATGAACACAGGTGTACGACTTGTTCAGTTTTTAATCCATTTTAAACATATCATTCGCACATTTTTTGTTAAAAATAATAATAATAATAAACAAATCACCTATAAATACACAAAATGGCAGCTCAAATAAATAAATAAATATATACATAGCACAAATAAATTAATACAACATATTCAAACGAATACAAATAGGTAATACCATGTTTTAAAAAATATTTATTTAATAAATATTAAATAGATGCATACCGCGCAGAAAGAGGGAGGAGCTAAACATAACACACACATGCGTGTTTTAACATGATATATTCACATCATCACCATCACCATCACCACCACAGACCGAACGAGCACTGAAAATATTACATTTTAAAGAAGAATAACGTCTTTTTAATAGACACTTTTGAAATCATTGAAAAATAAATTTTTCATATTTTCGTTAGTTGTCGTTCTGTCGTCCGATAGAGAGTAGAAATAGTGAAAATCACACTAGAGAGAGTGTGTATAAGTGTGTGTTCGTTCTCTCAGTGTGTGAGTGTGTGTGTGTGTTGATGTGATATTATGGCGGTGAATCTGGATAAAGACGCGTTTTATCGCCGCATCAAGCGACTCTACGGCAACTGGAAGGTACAGAAAACTCAACACCTGTCATAATCATCACTAACTCGACAATATGCGATCATATTTATTCATGTATGATGTGTTTAAACGCATATGTGATGCTGAAAATCCTCACACACATACACACACACACATACACGTTCTCAGGCCTCATTTCCATATAACTGTTATACATACACACTCAATCGACTCCGTGTGTATCGGACAGTCTGTAAGTGTGGTTTGTTGTTTTCTTTTCTTTGCGAAATCGCTGGAGTTTGTGGTTATTTCGTAGCGTTTATGTGTGATTAGCATCAGCGGCTAATGTGTTAGCCTGCTAGCATGCAATGTTTTCACTCCATTTCCGCTCGGCTTTTATTCACGTTTGTGAAGTAAATCTAAAACAAATCGGACTTTGTGTTTCAGCAAATGTTTATCACATAAAAGTTTAATTTGGATGGCAAACATTTGTCTGATGTAGCATGTAGCTGTGGGCTAGCTCATACTGAGACATGCTGCAGGTGGGAAAGAGATGATGATTATTAGTTATTTTTTTGTTTACATCAAACAATAAAAGGCTAAATCATTTAAGCAAGCAAAAAAAAAAAAAAAAATTCTAGCATTGTTACATTTGTTTTAGAAATGTTTATCCTAATACTTCTGAATATTAAAGTTTTGCAGAAAGTTATTTTGTAATTATTGATTGTATAGAGAATTTGGTAACTTTATTTTACAGTGTCATTGTTACATATCTTGTACCAAAAGTTGTAAAGATAACCGTATATAGTACTAAAAAACTTGCTTTAGAAAGGTTTTGAATGGCGAGGGCTGATATGTTGGGTTTCTCATAACTCTTTTATGATATAATTCTGCATCATAATTCTGCATCATAACCCTGTTCCTCCATCACAGAAAGGTGAAGATGAGTTCGGGAAGGTGGACGCCATCGTCGTGTCTGTTGGAGTCGATGAGGAGATAGTCTACGCCAAATCTACAGCGCTTCAGGTACAATAAAATACCATCATTAAATCATCATTACATGATCGCAGCTCAATAATCATAATCAATAATCATCATGTTGTTGTTTCTCTCTGGCAGACGTGGCTGTTCGGCTACGAGCTCACCGACACTATAATGGTGTTCTGTGAGACCAAGATCATTTTTCTGGCCAGTAAGAAGAAAGTGGAGTTCCTGAAGCAGGTCGCCGTAACCAAGGGCAACGAGAACGCAAACGGGATTCCTCCAATCACGCTGCTCGTCCGGGAAAAGGTATCGCACGCGATTGGACGAAAAACTGACGTCGCGACATTTCGTTTTTTTTTTGCGATATATAAAACAATATGACTTTCATAGCTATATTTGGAAAGAATAAATCATTTTAGAGTTATGTATTTTAATATACATAATTATATAGTATATGTGTAATATACTATATTGTACTATACATAATTTTTTTTTATACATAATAAAAAACGTGAAAAGTTACTTCACTCGGATTTTTTTTTTATATAATCCATCGTGACTCAAAGTATATTTTTCTAGTGTAGACATTTTTTCGTTTAAAAAAAAATGTAGTGTAAAATTTATTTACGAAACGTATAAATAAAAATTTATTTGAGTTTTCGTAGGCCAAATAAAATATAAAAATACTAAAGATATAATTATATTATGATTAATATTAGAAAGTAAAATTATTGTAAAAAAACTATTGCAAAATAAAGAAAAAATGAGTAATAAAGTTATTTAACTGTAAAATTATGATACTTTCCAGCAAATAAAAATATGCGCTGCTGATTTCGAAAGTGAAGCTCGGCACTGTGTTCGTTTACACGCATGAAAACACCAGTGCATATATTAGGTTATCACAGTCTGTGTGTTCTGACAATCACAGAAGCCATATGTATCTATCTATATATATATATATATATGTATGTAATGTCAATATTTCATCATGTCATGCAGCCACATTTGCACATATCATACTTTACGAACTAACGTGTTTATCTGATGGACACACATCATCGGTCTGAAACGCGTATAACGTGTTTGAATCTGATTGTGTGACAGAATGAGAGCAACAAGGTGAACTTTGAGAAGATGATCGAAGCCATTCGTGGGAGTAAAGAGGGCAAGACGGTCGGCGTGTTCATCAAGGACAAGTTCCCCGGAGAATATATGAAGAACTGGAGCGACATGATCACGGCCGAGGGCTTGGAGAAGGTCAGATCCGGTTACGCCTCCTGCATCTTCAACGCTGTGTTTTTAAATCGGCTACATAAAACTATCATGAGAACATTATAATTGTGTGTTTGGGACATGGCTTTTAATGCTGAGACTTTTGTTTTTGTAATCAGGCTCTCAAAATGTATATAAATATTTGGATTTAGATTTAAAGAATTATCAGTTATCGGCTTTCAAATATAAAGAATTATCGGTTATCGGCTTTCAAATATAAAGAATTATCGGTTATCGGATTTCAAATATAAAGAATTATCGGTTATCTGCTTTCAAATAAAAAGAATTATCAGTTATTGGCTTTCAAATAAAAATAAAAATAATTATCGGTATCGGCTTTCAAATATAAAGAATTATCGGTTATCGGCTTTCAAATATAAAGAATTATCGGTTATCGGCTTTCAAATAAAAAGAATTATCAGTTATCGGCTTTCAAATAAAAATAATTATCGGTATCGGCTTTCAAATATAAAGAATTATCGGTTATCGGCTTTCAAATAAAAAGAATTATCAGTTATCGGCTTTCAAATAAAAATAATTATCGGTATCGGCTTTCAAATATAAAGAATTATCGGGTATCGGCTTTCAAATATAAAGAATTATCGGTTATCGGCTTTCAAATATAAAGAATTATCGGCTTTCAAATATAAAGAATTATCGGCTTTCAAATATAAAGAATTATCGGCTTTCAAATATAAAGAATTATCGGTTTTCGGCTTTCAAATATATAGAATTAAAATATATAGAATTAAAAAATAAAAATAATTATCGGTTATCGGCTTTCAAATAAAAATAATTATCGGTTATCGGCTTTCAAATAAAAAAGAATTATCGGTTATCGGCTTTCAAATATAAAGAATTATCGGTTTTCGGCTTTCAAATAAAAATAAAAAGAATTATCGGTTATCGGCTTTCAAATAAAAAGAATTATCGGTTATCGGCTATCAAATAAAAATAAAAAGAATTATCGGTTATCGGCTTTCAATATAAGAATTATCGGTATCGGCTTTCAAATAAAAAGAGTTATCGGTTATCGGCTTTCAAATATAAAGAATTATCGGTTATCGGCTTTCAAATAAAAATAAAAAGAATTATCGGTATCAGCTTTCAAATATAAAGAATTATCAGTTATCGGCTTTCAAATAAAAATAAAAAGAATTATCGGTATCGGCTTTCAAATAAAAAGAGTTATCGGTTATCTGCTTTCAAATATAAAGAATTATCGGTATCGGCTTTCAAATAAAAAGTTATCGGTTATCGGCCAAAATGTTCCTGTCTGTTTATCCCTGAAATGAAACGTCACGACTGCTCTTGCGTTGGCGTGTCAGGTGGACATCAGCACAGTGGTGGCGTATACGATGGCGGTGAAGGAGGACGGAGAGCTGGTGCTCATGAAGAAAGCGGCTGCCATCACCAGCGACGTCTTCACCAAGTTCTTCAAGGAGAGAGTGATGGAGATCGTGGACGCCGACGAGGTTTGTTCACGCACTTTATCCCTCGTATAACGCAGATGTCTTGAGGATTGTAAGCTTGCAGTTCCTATGTTTTGCTTAAATACAGTTGAGTGTGATAGATGAACATGATTCATTTCATATTTTATTCTTATAAGTTTGTTCTGTATGGATATATACATTAATTTTATATGTGCAGTTCTTAAATTTGATTTTAAATATTCTGCAGATACACTGTACAGTCAAACCAAACATTATTCAGACACCAGATGAACACAATGAAGCATTGCTTGGTGATTGGTTGAGCTAAACTGGTATTATCTAATTGTGTAGTTAAATTGAACAGCTGACAGATATTCAACATACCGTATTTTCCGCACTATAAGGCGCACTTAAAAGCCTTAATTTTTTCAAAAAACGACAGTGCGCCTTATAATCCGGAGCGCCTTATATATGGATCTGGCGCCTTATATTAATGTCTGTAAAACAACCGCTGACTTAAACCTTTTGTTTATACTTTCGCCTGGCACCGGAGCGCGAGCCTCCGCTGACTGCGCGCGGACCTCCCCAAACAGACGAGGCATTTATACTTGACGCAACTGTTTTGTTTTAGACTGAACCATACAACTGATTTAGACGCGCAAACTGGGTGCCGGTGTGATGAGATGTACTAATATCCGTCTGCTCGGGCAGATTCGGCTCAAAGTCGTGCATCTTCGGATGCAGAGGTGCGCGCGCTGTCACAATGACGTAATTTTGCCGCGCGCGCGCCTCCGCATCCGAAGATGCACGACTTTGAGCCGAATCTGCCCGAGCAGACGGATATTCGTTTTTTATTACCTTCGTGTCGAGTATAAACAAGATTTTTGCAAGTGGTAGATCTTGGTTTACATTTGGACTTTGGATGTGATCTTAGGCTTGAAAAGGTTGGTGACCACTGCATAACGAAACCCAGTCAAACGTTTGACTGCAGTATCTTCTATTCTATGCGCCTTATAATCCGGTGCGCCCTATATATGAAAACAGTTCTAAAATAGGCCATTCATTGAACGTGCGCCTTATAGTGCGGAAAATACGGTAATTCATGTGTGAGACAGTCTTAACAGAAGGACGGACAAAACCAGTCAAATATCAACTGAGTTCTGCTCATGTTTTATTACCATTTTCTAAACTATAGTGAACAAACTGTGATAATGTGAGATGTTGAAGGAGTCTGAATAAATGTTGGCTTGACTATAGATTAATAATTATACATTATACAAACACACCAAAAAGTGATTGTTTTGTGTTGTTCCTGCCGTTGAGCCTTAAGCGATCACTAAAAGAGCCATATAACATACAGAAGTCAACATCTGGATCAACCTTTCATCACAGTCATACATGAATGTTGAACAATACCCGTTCTAGTCTTAGCACAACTTTGATGAACTTTGAACTGCGTATGCTAACCTGTCTGCTCTCTGTTTGTGTGTGGATCAGAAAGTGAAGCACAGTCGTCTGGCGGAGTCGGTGGAGAAGGCCATCGAGGAGAGGAAGTTTCTGGGCGGCGTCGACCCGTCCACCGTGGAGATGTGTTACCCTCCCATAATCCAGAGCGGCGGGAACTACAGCCTCAAATTCAGCGTCGTCAGGTGAGACTCAAGTCCTCTGTGCTTCTGAAGCTACGCTAGCTTAGATGCTAAATCATAGCTGTAGCCATGGGTGTGCCAGGGTCGATATTGTTAAAATATGTGACCCTGGATCACAAAACCAGTAGTTGTGTCTCGACCAAATATTGTCCTATCCTAAAAAACCACACATCAATGGAAAGATTATTTATTCAGCTTTCGGATTATGCATAAATCTCAATTTCAAAAGATTGACTGGTTTTGTGGTCCAGGGTCACATCATAAATATGCCGTTTTCTTTCTTCTTTTTCTTATAAAGGGACCAAGTACAATTTTTAACATAAATGTTTTGATTTCATGCATTGTTCTGGATTCAGCCAAATGCTGGTTTTGACCCATAGTCCCGAGGCAGGACCGCTAACATGACATTACACAGACGGGTACCTATGTATTACGGCTGAGTAAATATGTGTTATGTCTTATTTGGCTGAGATTATTTTTATATTTTAATATGTCAAAGCTGAGTGAACACTGATGAGAGAGTGAGTTAGTGCTGCACGATTAATAACAGTTTACATGTGATCACACACAAACCGGTTCGGCTGATCATGATGATGAAATCACCGTGCTGAGAGTATTGTTTATGTGCAGCGTGTCAGTGACGTACGGCGCAGTAAACGCTGCTCACTCTGAGGGATATTTGGTGTGTGTGTGTGAGATGTCCTCTAGTGTTCAGTGGGATATATTGTGTGTGTGAGACGCCCTCTAGTGTTCAGAGGGATATATGGTGTGTGTGTGTGTGTGTGTGTGTGTGAGACGCCCTCTAGTGTTCAGAGGGATATATGGTGTGTGTGTGTGTGTGTGTGTGTGTGTGAGACACCCTCTAGTGTTCAGAGGGATATATGGTGTGTGTGTGTACGTGTGTGTGTGAGAGACGCCCTCTGGTGTTCAGAGGGATATATGGTGTCTGTGTGTGTGTGTGTGTGAGAGACGCCCTCTGGTGTTCAGAGGGATATATGGTGTGTGTGTGTGTGTGTGTGTGAGACGCCCTCTAGTGTTCAGAGGGATATATGGTGTGTGTGTGTGAGAGACGCCCTCTGGTGTTCAGAGGGATATATGGTGTGTGTGTGTGTGTGAGACGCCCTCTGGTGTTCAGAGGGATATATGGTGTGTGTGTGTGAGAGACGCCCTCTGGTGTTCAGAGGGATATATGGTGTGTGTGTGTGAAAGACGCCCTCTGGTGTTCAGAGGGATATATGGTGTGTGTGTGTGTGTGTGAGACGCCCTCTAGTGTTCAGAGGGATATATGGTGTGTGTGTGTGTGTGTGTGAGACGCCCTCTAGTGTTCAGAGGGATATATGGTGTGTGTGTGTGTGTGTGAGACGCCCTCTGGTGTTCAGAGGGATATATGGTGTGTGTGTGTGTGTGTGTGAGAGACGTCCTCTGGTGTTCAGAGGGATATTTGGTGTGTGTGTGTGTGTGTGTGAGAGACGTCCTCTGGTGTTCAGAGGGATATATGGTGTGTG
>NC_138726.1:63552023-63557023 GCF_965113295.1 Leuciscus leuciscus | reverse complement strand
TTTCTTTCTAACTAATCTTTTTACTTTCTTTCTTTCTTTCTTTCTTTCTTTCTTTCTTTCTTTCTTTCTAACTAATCTTTCTTTCTTTCTAACTAATCTTTTTACTTTCTTTCTTTCTTTCTTTCTTTCTTTCTTTCTAACTAATCTTTTTACTTTCTTTCTTTCTTTCTTTCTTTCTAACTAATCTTTTTACTTTCTTTCTTTCTTTCTTTCTTTCTTTCTTTCTTTCTTTCTTTCTAACTAATTAATCTTCTTTCTTTCTTTCTTTCTTTCTTTCTTTCTAACTAATTAATCTTTTTACTTTCTTTCTTTCTAACTAATCTTTCTTTTTTCTTTTTCTTACTTTTCTTTCTTTCTTTCTAACTAATCTTTTCTTTCTTTCTTACTAATCTTTTTCTTTCTTTCTTTCTTTCTTTCTTTCTAACTAATCTTTCTTTCTTTCTTTCTAACTAATCTTTTTACTTTCTTTCTTTCTTTCTTTCTTTCTTTCTTTCTAACTAATCTTTTTACTTTCTTTCTTTCTTTCTTTCTAACTAATCTTTTTACTTTCTTTCTTTCTTTCTTTCTTTCTTTCTTTCTTTCTTTCTTTCTTTCTAACTAATCTTTTTACTTTCTTTCTTTCTAACTAATCTTTCTTTTTTCTTTTTCTTACTTTTCTTTCTTTCTTTCTTTCTTTCTAACTAATCTTTTCTTTCTTTCTTTCTAACTAATCTTTTTCTTTCTTTCTTTCTTTCTTTCTTTCTTTCTTTCTTTCTAACTAATCTTTCTTTCTTTCTTTCTAACTAATCTTTTTACTTTCTTTCTTTCTTTCTTTCTTTCTTTCTTTCTTTCTAACTAATCTTTTTACTTTCTTTCTTTCTTTCTTTCTTTCTTTCTAACTAATCTTTCTTTCTTTCTAACTAATCTTTTTACTTTCTTTCTTTCTTTCTTTCTTTCTAACTAATCTTTTTACTTTCTTTCTTTCTTTCTTTCTTTCTTTCTTTCTAACTAATCTTTTTACTTTCTTTCTTTCTTTCTAACTAATTAATCTTTTTTCTTTCTTTCTTTCTTTCTTTCTTTCTTTCTTTCTAACTAATCTTTTTACTTTCTTTCTTTCTAACTAATCTTTCTTTTTTCTTTTTCTTACTTTTCTTTCTTTCTTTCTTTCTTTCTTTCTTTCTAACTAATCTTTTCTTTCTTTCTTTCTAACTAATCTTTTTCTTTCTTTCTTTCTTTCTTTCTTTCTTTCTTTCTTTCTAACTAATCTTTCTTTCTTTCTTTCTAACTAATCTTTTTACTTTCTTTCTTTCTTTCTTTCTTTCTTTCTAACTAATCTTTTTACTTTCTTTCTTTCTTTCTTTCTTTCTAACTAATCTTTCTTTCTTTCTAACTAATCTTTTTACTTTCTTTCTTTCTTTCTTTCTTTCTTTCTTTCTTTCTTTCTTTCTTTCTAACTAATCTTTTTACTTTCTTTCTTTCTTTCTTTCTTTCTAACTAATCTTTTTACTTTCTTTCTTTCTTTCTTTCTTTCTTTCTAACTAATTAATCTTCTTTCTTTCTTTCTTTCTTTCTTTCTTTCTAACTAATTAATCTTTTTACTTTCTTTCTTTCTAACTAATCTTTCTTTTTTCTTTTTCTTACTTTTCTTTCTTTCTTTCTAACTAATCTTTTCTTTCTTTCTTACTAATCTTTTTCTTTCTTTCTTTCTTTCTTTCTTTCTAACTAATCTTTCTTTCTTTCTTTCTAACTAATCTTTTTACTTTCTTTCTTTCTTTCTTTCTTTCTTTCTAACTAATCTTTTTACTTTCTTTCTTTCTTTCTTTCTAACTAATCTTTTTACTTTCTTTCTTTCTTTCTTTCTTTCTTTCTTTCTTTCTTTCTTCCCAACTATTATTTCTTTCTAACTAATCTATCAATCTAACTTTAACCTACTTTAAACTTCTAACTTCTTTAAACTTCTTCAAACTCTCTGGTCAGGCTTTCTCAAGCCAACTTAAAGTTTGTCTCAACAAACTTTTTTTTCTAGTTATTATTCTTCTTCTTCTTCTTCTTCTTCTTCTTCTGACCCAAAAATTTTCAACTCTAACTCCTCCTAGACCGTTCAAGCTACATACTCCAAACTCGGGTCAGACCTTCATACTGTTCTGACTTGGTGTGCTATATCTTTTCAGACTGGTTTGAGTTATGGTTTTCTTAAAAATTAATATTAAAAATCATAAAAATCCCATAGACTTTCATTGACCAAAAGTCCATGTCTGTTTGAACTATGTTTAATGTAAACTGCTAGAAGCCATTGATACTCAATTAAGCTTTAAGCTATTTCTGTCTAACTAATAACTTATCTATCTATCTATCTATCTATCTATCTATCTATCTATCTATCTATCTATCTTCAAACCTTTTCTATCTATCTATCTATCTATCTATCTATCTATCTATCTATCTATCTATCTATCTATCTATCTATCTATCTTCAAACCTTTTCTATCTATCTATCTATCTACAAACCTTATCTATCTATCTATCTATCTACAAACCTTATCTATCTATCTATCTATCTATCTATCTATCTATCTATCTACAAACCTTATCTATCTATCTATCTATCTATCTATCTATCTATCTATCTATCTATCTACAAACCTTATCTATCTATCTATCTATCTATCTATCTACAAACCTTATCTATCTATCTATCTATCTATCTATCTATCTATCTATCTATCTATCTTCAAACCTTTTCTATCTATCTATCTATCTATCTATCTATCTATCTATCTATCTATCTATCTATCTATCTATCTATCTATCTATCTATCTATCTTCAAACCTTATCTATCTATCTATCTATCTATCTTCAAACCTTTTCTATCTATCTATCTATCTATCTATCTATCTATCTATCTATCTATCTATCTTACAACCTTTTCTATCTGTCTATCTATCTATCTATATATCTTCAAACAGTTTTTATCTATCTATCTATCTATCTATCTATCTATCTATCTATCTATCTTCAAACCTTATCTATCTATCTATCTATCTATCTATCTATCTATCTTCAAACCTTATCTATCTATCTATCTATCTATCTATCTATCTATCTATCTTCAAACCTTATCTATCTATCTATCTATCTATCTATCTATCTATCTATCTATCTATCTTCAAACAATTTTTATCTATCTATCTATCTATCTATCTATCTACAAACAGTTTTTATCTATCTATCTATCTATCTATCTATCTATCTATCTATCTATCTATCTATCTATCTATCTATCTATCTATCTTCAAACCTTATCTATCTATCTATCTATCTATCTATCTATCTATCTTTCTAATCCATCTTTTTGTCTTTCATTTCTTTGTTTCTTTCTTTTTCTTTCTTTCTTTCTTTCTAATTAATCTTTCTTTCTTTCTTTCTTTCTTTCTGTCTTTCTTTCTTTCTTTCTTTCTTTCTTTCTTACTAGTCTATCTTTCCTTCTTTCTAAATAACCTCTTTCTTTCTTTCTTTCTTTCTTTTTTCTACCTACTCAATCTTTCTGTCTTTCTGTCTTTCTTTCTTTCTTTCTTTCTTTCTTTCTTTCTTTCTTTCTTTCTTTTTAACTAATCTATCTTTCTTTCTTTTTAACTAATCTATATTTCTTTCTTTCTAACTAATTAAACTTTCTTTCTTTCTTTCTTTTTAACTAATCTATATTTTTCTTTCTTTTTAACTAATCAATCTTTCTTTCTTTTTAACTAATCTATCTATCTTCAAACCTTTTCTATCTATCTATCTATCTATCTATCTATCTATCTATCTATCTATATATCTATCTATCTTCAAACTATTTTTATCTATCTATCTATCTATCTATCTATCTATCTATCTATCTATCTTCAAACTATTTTTATCTATCTATCTATCTATCTATCTATCTATCTATCTATCTATCTATCTATCTATATATCTAACTATCTATCTATCGTCAAACCTTTTCTATCTATCTATCTATCTATCTATCTATCTATCTATCTATCTATCTATCTATCTATCTTTCTTTCTTTCTAATCCATCTTTCTCTTTCATTTCTTCGTTTCTTTCTTTCTTTCTAATTAATCTTTCTTTCTTTCTTCTTTCTTCGCAAAATTTAAACTACTTTAAACTTCAAACTACTTCAAACTTCTAACTACTTTAAACTTCTAACTACTTTAAACTTCTTCAAACTCTCTGGTCCGGCTTTCTCAAGCCAACTTAAAGTTTGTCTCAACAAACTTTTTTTTCTAGTTATTCTTCTTCTTCTTCTTTTTCTGACCGCAAATTTTCTGACTCTAACTCCTCCTAGACCGTTCAAGCTACATACTCCAAACTCGGGTCAGACCTTCATACTGTTCTGACTTGGTGTGCTATATCTTTTCAGACTGATTTGACTTTCAGTTTTCTTAAAAATTAATATTAAAAACCATAAAAATCCAATAGACTTACATGGCAGACCGCTCAAATTGAGCCAAGACTACGGTGGCCCATTAGTGTACAAGCCAAAAACTCAAATCTAAACTCCCTGAAGCCCTAGACTCAATTAAACTACCATTTAATTATCTATCTATCTATCTATCTATCTATCTATCTATCTATCTATCTAATCTTTCTAACTTATCTTTCTATCTAACTTATCTTTCTATCTATCTTTCTAACTAACTTATCTATCTATCTATCTTTCTTTCTAACTAATCTTTCTTTCTAACTAACTAATCTATCTTTCTTTCTTTCTTACTAATCTATCTATCTTTTTAACTAACTTATCTATCTTTCTAACTTATCTATCTTTCTAACTAACTTATCTATCTATCTTTCTTTCTTACTAATCTATCTTTCTTTCTAACTAACTAATCTATCTTTCTTTCTTACTAATCTATCTATCTTTTTAACTAACTTATCTATCTTTCTTTCTAATCTATCTATCTTTGTAACTAACTTATCTATCTATCTTTCTTTCTAATTAATCTTTTTTCTTTCTTTCTTTCTAACTAATCTT
>NC_138726.1:62620250-62831823 GCF_965113295.1 Leuciscus leuciscus | reverse complement strand
CTTCCGTGACTGTTCCGGTGACCACAGTTCCGGTGGTCCCAGTTCCGGTGGTCCCAGTTCCGGTGGTCCCAGTTCCGGTGGTCCCTGTTCCGGTGGTCCCTGTTCCGGTGGTCCCTGTTCCAGTGATCCTGCTCGCACTGCCTGCACCACCTCAGCGATGCGTCACGTCTGCCCAGCCAGAGACTGTTCACGTCACGTCTGCCCAGCCAGAGACTGTTCACGTCACGCCTGCCGAGCCTGTGTCTTCGGACAAGATGGCCGCCGCCGAGAGTGTTCCCGTCACGTCTGCCGAGCCTGTGTCTTCGGACAAGATGGCCGCCACCGAGAGTGTTCCCGTCACGTCTGCCGAGCCTGTGTCTTCGGATAAGATGGCCGCCGCCGAACCTGTGTCTTCGGACAAGATGGCCGCCGCCGAGAGTGTTCCCGTCACGTCTGCCGAGCCTGTGTCTTCGGACAAGATGGCCGCCGCCGAACCTGTTCACGTCACGCCTGCCGAGCCTGTGTCTTCGGACAAGATGGCCGCCGTCGAGCCTGTGTCTGTTCCTGAGCCGGAGCCAGTGTCTGTTCCTGAGCCGGAGCCAGTGTCTGTTCCTGAGCCGGAGCCAGTGTCTGTTCCTGAGCCGGAGCCAGTGTCTGTTCCTGAGCCGGAGCCAGTGTCTGTTCCTGAGCCGGAGCCAGTGTCTGTTCCTGAGCCGGAGCCAGTGTCTGTTCCTGAGCCGGAGCCAGTGTCTGTTCCTGAGCCGGAGCCAGTGTCTGTTCCTGAGCCGGAGCCAGTGTCTGTTCCTGAGCCGGAGCCAGTGTCTGTTCCTGAGCCGGAGCCAGTGTCTGTTCCTGAGCCCTCAGTGACCGCGACACTGGCCATTATGGCCACAGCCATGTGGTGTGTGTGGGCTACGCACACACTTGGACCGGTGGTGTCTGTTCCTGGGCCGGTGGTGTCTGTTCCTGGGCCGGTGGTGTCTGTTCCTGAGCCGGTGGTGCCAGTTCCAGTGCCCGAGCCGGTGGTGCCAGTTCCAGTTCCAGTGCCTGAGCCGGTGGTGCCAGTTCCAGTGCCTCAGCCGGTGGTATCTGTTCCTGAACCGGTGGTGTCTGAGCCGGTGGTATCTGTTCCTGAGCCGGTGGTATCTATTCCTGAGCCGGTGGTGTCTGCTCCTGAGCCGGTGGTGTCTGTTCCTGAGCCGGTGGTGCCAGTTCCAGTTCCAGTGCCTGAGCCGGTGGTGCCAGTTCCAGTGCCTGAGCCGGTGGAGTCTGTTCCAGTGCCTGAGCCGGTGGTGCCAGTTCCAGTGCCTGAGCCGGAGGTGCCAGGTCCAGTGCCTGAGCCGGTGGAGTCTGTTCCAGTGCCTGAGCCGGTGGAGTCTGTTCCAGTGCCTGAGCCGGTGGAGTCTGTTCCAGTGCCTGAGCCGGTGGAGTCTGTTCCAGTTCCTGAGCCGGTGGAGTCTGTTCCAGTTCCTGAGCCGGTGGAGTCTGTTCCAGTTCCTGAGCCGGTGGAGTCTCCGCCGTGGCCGGCCGAGGGGTCGTCTCCGCCGTTGCCGGCCGAGGGGTCGTCTCCGCCGTTGCCGGCCGAGGGGTCGTCTCCGCCGTTGCCGCCCGAGGGGTCGTCTCCGCCGTGGCCGCCCGAGGGGTCTTCTCCGCCCTGGCCGCCCGAGGGGTCTTCTCCGCCCTGGCCGCCCGAGGGGTCTTCTCCGCCCTGGCCGCCCGAGGGGTCTTCTCCGCCCTGGCCGCCCGAGGGGTCTTCTCCGCCCTGGCCGCCCGAGGGGTCTTCTCCGCCCTGGCCGCCCGAGGGAGAGTCTGCTCCGCCCTGGCCGCCCGATGGACTCTCTGTTCCGCCCTGGCCTCCAGAACTGTCCATTTTCCCTGCCCCACCCCGGTCTGTCTTTTCTGTTTCCCCTGTCCCACCCTGGTCTGTCTTTCCTGTTCCCCCTGTCCCACCCTGGTCTGTCCCTCCTGTTCCCCCTGTCCCACCCTGGTCTGTCCTTCCCGTCCCACCCTGGTCTGTCTTTCCTGTTCCCCCTGTCCCACCCTGGTCTGTCCCTCCCGTCCCGCCCTGGTCTGTCCCTCCCGTCCCTAGTGGAGCGTCTGGTAGCCGCTCCTTTAGGAGGGGGTAATGTCACATGCCTGTCCTGTCTTGTGTAGCACATGTGGTGTTTGTGTTCCTGTCATTGTTTTGACCCCACCCTCCTTGTTATCTTATTATTGGTTTCATTTGCCCCACCTGTTGTTCCTCATTACCTGCCTGATTTGTCCCTTTTATAAGTTCCTTTGTGTTTGCAGTCTGTGTCGGATCGTTGTCTTGTACACGTCTCCCGTTTCCCCGTGACCCGTTTGGTTTGTTCACTTTTGAAGTTGTTGTTTGGTATTTTGTAATGTTTTCCCCCTCGTGGGTGTTTGTTTTACGTTGTTCTTTTGTTTATTAAAAATCCCTTTCCTCTGCACTTGAGTTTTCCTTGTTTTCTTAGTTTTCCGTGACACTTGTCTGTAAATAGCTATTTATTTTAATTCAAATAAAAAAAATTGTCAATATGTTACAGAAGTTGCAATGTTACAATAATTTTTTCAGCCACTTTGTTATAATTGTTCACTTTAAGAAATGTATAACATTGACCAGAGTGTGTCTATAGAAATCTAATCAGAATTGACACCAGTACTGAGATGTTTATTTTGTTAACTTTTACAAATGGCCAGAGGATGTATTTATTGTTTGTTTACCTATACAAATGGTCATACGTAATTTATTTTACATTTTTGTAAGTACTTTCTTTAAATGTTCCTTTGTTAATTACTTTTTTATCAATTTCATTTTATAGTACCTCATGTTATTTATGAACTGCTGTACATTGTACATACTCTTTGAATAAACAACTACTGAATTATTTGCATGTTATATGTACCGGTACTTTAGCTCAGTGTTTTTAAGCCATCTGTTATAAAAGAATAATACTTTCATGCACAGTGAATTATATTAACTGAGTAATAACCTTTGTTTAGGGCTACCAAATTACAAACAACAGTTATACAATACTATTTTTAGGTAATGAATTACCTAAAAAAAAAAAATCTTAGGAAGAACATGTACATATGTAATTATTTATTAAATTACATGTTCCATCTCATTACATTAGTATACAAATACAACAAGAAACATAGTAATAAATATGTACACATTAGTATACAATTACAAGAAACATTATAATAAATATGTACACATTAGTATACAAATACAACAAGAAACATAGTAATAAATATGTACACATTAGTATACAAATACAACAAGAAACATAGTAATAAATATGTACACATTAGTATACAAATACAACAAGAAACATACAAATATTTTGCAATGGACTGAACTGATAAGAGCTGCTAGATTAGAACTGCCAGTAAGAGAAAAAGAGAAATAGAGAAAAGAGAGATTAACAGCATTCTGTAAAAGAAGCGTGACAGGCTATCACAATCTAATTATCTAGGTAAGCATAGAGATAACAATAAAAAAAGAAAGTGTCAATTTTTTCTTTCATTCTTTTGGTGATTTCATTGTCTCTGGGAACCCTCTGAATAAACATGTCTTCCTGTGTGTAGACAACAAAATCACACCAGTCCAAACCAGAAATCAACATCTGGCCCTGGATCTGCCAAAAGTACAGATGAGATTTCCTTAATGTGTGTGTGCCCTCACTGATCTTAATATATGGGCAGTCAACATAGCTTGCTACATTGGGGCATTTAATTTCAACAAGGCCAAACACTGTCTGCCCCTTTGGATCGTACACGATGCCATCAGGTGATGACCCCATCCAGGGTGTGTCAGGGTGGATAAGGAAGCCACAGGGAAAGTGGTTAACCTCCCGTACTCTGCAGTACTCTTCTACTGCTGCAGGTTCCATGTCAAGCCCCCTCCTCATGTCTGCAGTCTGATGGCTAGGTCTCAGAAGTCTTTTGGCAAGATTTTCAGCAGAGCTCTGTGCCCTGGTGTAACAGACCTCTCTAAATTTGGAGGAGGTGATGCGGGGCCGCCTTAGTTGGTGCCACTCAATGCAGGAACTCTGTTCTTTTGTGCTGTTGGCAATTTTGTGTGCGGTCTCTAATGTTGTTGCCAGGGACATCATGTGGTGCTGCTGATGTTCAGTGCAGACAAAAGAGCAGGTCGAGGGTCCCAGCCTGTAACCCTGAAGTGGCAGTTGTGGGGGAGAAGGAGCATCTGTGTGTGGACAGGTGTTTGGAACTCTCTTTGCTGGCATGTGATAGGACAACACACTTCCTTCTTGCACTTTTCCAAATACAGAGTCAACGAGAGGAACATTAATGTTCACAGCCATAGTTGTTATCAGTGGAGCCACATCACTTGGAAGATCATGGTAGACTTCATCCACCCTGAGTGTGGAAAGTTCAGGCAGAGCTGAACTGACACCCTTATACAAGTTGCTCCTATGGAAAAGACAATATATATATATTTTTAAATGAGCCATAAAGTAAGTTACACATAAGTTGAACAAACAAAATAAATAAATAAAAAAGGCTTTATTTGTTTGAAAGATGGTTTGGACTTTCTTGCTTGAACATCTGACAGTATAAATACTAACAATGAATATTAACATACAATGTATCATATGATCAGATGACTACTTTATCTGAGGTCTCACTGATTACTACAGAAAATGTATTTAATGATAATAACAACACTAACCTGATGCCTTCAACCAGTTTTCGTTCCTTGGGTCTGGCTGAAAGAATCACCATGTCATTAACCAGACCAGGTTTAACACCCTGCATTTAAACAAAAAAGTTATCAATAAACACACATATCCATAAATAGAATCAAAGTACCCAGTTAGAAACATTAGTTACCATGGTTCTTGGCTTATGCCACTTCTGTTCAGTATCTGTGCAGCTGTGTGTTGGGGGAACAGAGTTGATTCTTAGCTGGCAAAAATGTGCAGTCTGATACAACAGTGCTGCCACATGATTACACAAAGCTGTACCTGCCACACAGGTACACTGGCAGCTTTGCAGCTGCACAGGACGGGCATCCCTAAACACAATCTGAAAATACACAAATCTGTTACAATAGGAGACAAAGGTATACTTTCAGTTTTTAAAAAGGAGAATGCATGAGTACAGTGAGAATGTTTGACAAAACAAACAAATATGTACCATCAACATATAAAGATGACATGGAAAAAAATAACTGCTAAACAATTTGTAGGAGCTAAGATTGTAGCCAAATTATTATTTATTATTAATATTATTATTATTTATCTCACTCTACTCATCATCAACAGTGGACACAGAACGTGTGTCAATGCAGTGACAAAACAGAACTCAGTTTCTGTGAATCCCAGTGCTTAGCATACTTAAATATCGATAAATATTCCAACACACCAGTATTATTTATGGTATGGTAAATGAAATATGTCTTTAAAATAGCCTTAAAATAGATTACATGCGATGATTCACAGAAACTTGATCTGACGAACGGAACCTGACTGTCTCATGAACCAGCCTGCACTGAACCTGCAGGATAACTTTCCCTTACGCTCAAGCTGTGAGGCTTTTGGCTTTTCCTCATTGATCTGTAGCACTCAGCCCTAATGGTTACCTCTCCTGTACTGGAATCCTTGTTTGAAACTGACATTGACAAAGGCGTTAGGAAAATTGGATGTGATTGACACATAATAGTAGACAGACCGACACAGACGTTACACCTGCTGCGCTAGCGTTAAATAGCATGCATGCTACTAAGGGCATGTAAACACAGTAACACACTACACGTCCAGATCTTACCTTCATAATTGTGGATGTAGCTTGAAACGTAAAGCTTGAAGCCCTTCTCCTTCTTGGTTGTCGATGTATGGGTTAGTGTTTGGATAATTCGACTCACGTCGTTCACCGTAACACTAGGGACATCTTGAAGCGACCGAGTGAAAAACGCCATAGTTGCTATTGACGCTACTCGCGCCGGATGTGACCTAGCTGGCTGAATTCGAATGCGGAAGAGAGTGTGCATATAGCCCATTCAAGGCGCAGACGAGTAAAATCACGTAAATCACGTGTCCAGTCAGACGTCACGCGTCATTCACGTGTGGCAGTGAAGTTATTAAATATACCAGTAAAGTTATTAAATATTTTAAATTTAAATATATTAAATATATATATATATATATATATATTTCTAACACGAATTGCAACACTCTTTTCAGCACTGACTATGAAAACTCAGATTCTAGCGGTTAATGAGGACATATTGAAAGTCTTTATCTTAAATGTAAGGTCCACCGTAAAGACTCAATTGTAATGTTAATCATCAAAGTAGCTATTAACTAAAATAGGTTTATGTTGAACTATTTTAATATTGAACAAACTAATAAATAAATGTTCCTTAAATATAAACCTATAAATCTAATATATTTATGAAAATCTTCTGGATCTGTTTTAAAAATAAAAGATTATTGCAAAAAGTGAAAAATAACAATAATAAAAACTAGTTAAAATTATTATATTGTAATAATTGTATAATATATTATATAATTTAAGACTGTCTGTATTTATATGTCAATTATATGTCTGTACAGTGCTTAGCATAAGTGAACACACCCATGCTAAAGTTGACTAAAAAGAGGAATAAAAAATTATCTTTTGGAAATTGAACTTAATGCCTTAATTTAAAAAATGAGGAAAACTCCAACCTTTAAGGACACCAATATTCTTTGTGAATGAATAATGTATCGCAAATAAATAAATGTTCTTCCTTAAAATACAGGGTGCATAAGTCTGGACACCCCTATGTTAAATTCCCATAGAGGCAGGCAGATTTTTATTTTTAAAGGCCAGTTACTTCATGGATCCAGGATACTATGCATCCTGATAAAGTTCCCTTGGCCTTTGGAATTAAAATAGCCCCACATCATCACATAGCCTTCACCATACCTAGAGATTGGCATGGTTTTATTTCAGTTAGCCTAATAGCTGGTTTGATTTACATTGAGAGATGATCTTATGGAAAGTAAGATGCCAATCTCTAGGTATGGTGAAGGCTATGTGATGATGTGGGGCTATTTTAGTTCTAAAGGAATAAGATAGCTCACTTCATGTTAATTTTGTAACAAATACTTAAAGATGCACGTATGGATATTTGATGCCAAATATACTTTTTATTTTAAAATTCTAAATAAACATTAAATGTAACAAGGAAAACATACTTCCCATTTAAAAAGACACTGGTAACATTTTACCATAAGGTTTGGCTTCAACAACCAAACACATTTAAACTTGTCCAATTTCATCAGGAATGCGTCTCGAACCACCTCTTGTTTGAGGGATCGGAATTTAGGTTACAATATACTTAAAACGGATTCGTTTTCTGCGTACAGACGACACCATTGTCAAAAAGATCCCCATCTCGCACCGATCCGCGAAAACGACTAAAAACGCTGTATTGCACATGCCAGGCCATTAGATGGCGATGAAACACTATAAACTGAACACCTAATACGTATGTGCGTGACAGCATAGTTTTTGTTTGCTTCACAGAGACCTTTTTCAAAAGTTTGCGTTTTCAGGCCCCCAAAACGCCGTTGTCGTGTAAATGAACGGCCAAAACGCATAAAAAGTTTTACGTTTTGAACTAGTTGAAACCGGTGTTGTGTAAACGGCTCCTTATTCTGCCCCAAAAGTTCTTTAGAGGGCATTTACACCAATTTGCATGATTGGATAGCTATTCGATCAGTGAAAATGCATGAAGTTGCCAAGTGTAAATAGGCCCTGATAATTAAATATATTCAGTTGTTTATACAGTAAATGCAAATATGAAATATGCTGTCAAGTCAAGTCACCTTCATTTATTTAGTGCTTTTTACAATACAGATTGTTTCAAAGCAGCTTTACAGAGATAATAGGAAATTAATGGAACAGAGATTGTTTTCTCTGAACAGCAATTCTAGAAAAAAGTTATTGTCCAGCTAAAGTTAGTTTTTGTTTTATACATTTGTGTTGTAAAATCATTATTTATTAACTTAGGGATCGCTTACATGAGGTCGTTTTCAACTGAAAACTGTAAAAAATGTAATGCGTTCTGGCCGTTCATCCGCACGACAGCGGTGCCTGGTGGCCCAGAACACAACATTTTAACTAGGTTCCAAAGTGTCATTTTTACTAAAAACAAGTTTGAAAACAACACTGTTATCATCTCAGTGTAAACTTAAATAACGTGAACCTGTGAAAACGATGCCGGCGTACACATGTGTATTACGCGTTTGGACTATAGCGATGCACGTTTTAATGTGTACTATGCGACAGGCACATGGTCTTTCTTTACAAAGTGAAAGTTTAGGCCTGCATAATACAGCGTTTTTCATTGTTTCTGACAGGAATCAAAGAGCAAAAGACTCTTTTTTCAAAAAAACAAACAAAAACATATTGGCCTATTAATAAATGTTATTTTGTGTTTAGCAGGTACTAATGAGTTGTCTGTCTTCTGTGAGGTGGAAACATGGATCAATTACAGGTGAGTTCAACTTTATATTAATGCGCTTTATTTTGGAGAGTAAAATGATTTATCTGGTTTCATTCTCATTTAATTTAATAAAAAAAAATATTTATATGATTAGTTTTATTGATTTTTATAGGAAATTGGCAGTTCTGTAACAAGTACATACTTGTAGAAAAAAACAAGTTTAAAATACAAACATTACATTATAATACGAAACTATTAACAACTTCTTGTCCACAGTTTTAAAGTAGCTGGACATTTTAAATAATTATAAACAAAGATGAAGGATAATATAAATAGAGATTTTACAGGTCAGATGTTGAATGTTTTTCATGAATTCCCATTAACTTCATGTAACTGTCATTTATTTGACCTGTTTCATCTAAAATGCTTCTCACATTTACATTCCATTACAGGTAATGTCCACAAAAAGAATAATTGCTTGTGTTATGCGTAGGACTTGAATAAATTATTGTAAATGAATAAAATAATAATAATAACACCTAACAATTCAATTGTCAACATTTTAGTCAACATCATTTGGCTGCCATTCTTTGTTGCACTCCATGTGTTTGACAAGTGATGTCTAAGCCTTTATGCATAAGGAACATACATGGATAAGTATGGAAGAATATAATCGCAACTTTAATTAGCTTCACAGCACTCTAAAAAAAACTGCATTAAAAACAACCCAATTGGGTTGTTTTTAGTCCATGGGCCGGGTAAATATACACTGTAAAACCCAACAAGTTTGAGGACACCGATTATCTCAATTCAATTAAGTTTATAAAAAACAATAGTTATGAGTACTCAAAAAATATTTAATTTAATTGAGTCCACTAAAACAAGGGTATTTCTTAATATACAATTAAACTTTACACTGCATTCAAATACTTAATAGCTGAAACTTCACTATATTGAGCAAAACCATTGAAATTACAAACTTTAACTGAACTCAGAGCGCTTGCAGTTACTGCGAGCTCACAATATCACAAACAAAGTCAAATCCAATAAGTTAGGCTGGCGACACTTGTGAAGATTTTAAGCCCGATTTGCGATCGGGGGGGCATGGCCCGATTCAAGGCTCGTCACAAACGACTTTTTGCCCAAAGAATCCTCAATTGTGTGGTGTCATTACGATTATTTTACTGCTACCAATCGCGTTGGAGATCCCAGATCGCAAATCTCAAACATGTTTGATATTTACGCCTCTAACGTGATACCCGCGATAGCCAATGAGAGCGAGCAAGCGTCACCTACCGGATGTTGCATGCTTCTACTGTCAAAAAGCATAAATGTAACAAATAATAATAATTATAATTAAAAACCTCTATTATGCTTACTCACACAAACATCAAGAATCAGCATATGAATCTCAACAATGGTGACACTTAACAAAATATTCAGATAAACCTCTGAACATCACAAGCAACTGAAGTCATAACTTCAAATGTAAAAGAAAATAGAAAGACCTCTATAAAATAGTCTAAAGCTCTGTTTATTCTCATAAGAACTTTTCTAGACGTCTGCCAGAAATAAAGTCAGTCTGGTTAGTAATAAGTGAAGCTGGTAATGCTGTTTGTGGAGTTGTGTAATCCTCCTCTGCTGAGATCTTCACAGATTTAATGTCTTCTTTTCTCTTCAATTGGTTTCATCTAATACTGTGTATGAAGTCTGTTGTAGTTCTTGTGTTTCTCTGCCATATCGTCTGGGAAGGCTGCTTTTTATTTTTTTGCGTTAGAAATAATAGCATCTCACACCTGTAGCTCATTAATCTGACAGTGTTTCAACACCCCTTAATGTCACCTATATTTATAGATTTTAAGGACAAAAGCAGCCTTCATTCATAAGGAGATCTTAAAGTATTTAATTGCAGGATATTATATGCTGAACACTAAAGGGGCTCAATGAACAATATTTTATATGTGAATATGTGTTTATTAGGAGTGTTTCCCAACGATGCATCTTAGCAGCGCACTCTCTGACTGCAGCGATGACAGCAATGAAAGCATTGGAATGCCTCCTACATTCAGTTGTGAGTAAATTTCATAATGAATTTGAGCAACATCAGTAGTAATAACTGAAATTCATAATTAAGGTTATTTTTAATAGCCTCTGTGAAGTTATATATGTGGTATCATTTTTTAAGACGTATCTACAAATTGGGTTTCTGAGAGATACATTATTATGACAAGAGCCATGGATATAGTGATAACATTGTTACAACATTATATTCTAAAACATTTTTTTAACATTTTTAGCGGGACGTTTCCCAGCGCGAGCGTGCACAATACTGTACTGCTTAAACACCTCCAAATGCTTTCACTTTCATTCAAAATTAAACCGCACTAAGAGATAAATGAGATTTAAAATGCAGTTTCTTTATAAGGAACATGATATCCTGGCATATGTTTACACCTGTAGTTCGGCCTCCTCCTCAAGGAATCATATAAACTTTGTCATGTCTTTGTTACACTGTACAAAATCATAAAAAGCAGTCAGTGACCGCCAGCTACGGCTGCCAAACAAAAACTGTAAAGTTAAAGTAAAACACCCTAATTAAAATAAAGTGCAAAAAAGTTTCTAGAGAGCCAAGAAGACTATTCCAGGCACGGTCTGGAGCCCTGTGTAAGATAACAATGAATTGCAATTGAAAATATAGACGAATTTAAAAGTTACTTATATTGCCCATTATTTATTTTCATAATCTTTGGTAATGCAGGTGATGGAAATCAAACAGAAGAATTCTTAAATGGTAAGTTTGTCTTGCTCTAAGATTTGACTTTATCAGTTTATTGATGTTATTAGAAGGACAGCAATATTTTTAAGTCATAGTTAGTGGTTAAACACTTGTACAAGTTCTTCTATAGCGATTAGTCACACAATGTACATTAACAGAATAAATTCTCTTTTTGAGGCCAATAAAACTATAAAGCACTCAAAACTAATTTCAAATACTCTAATCCTGATAAAGTGTTTGATATTTCAGGGAACTTGAAACTTATGATGAATTGAAAAGAAGCATTGAAGAACTGAACTCAGAATTTGACAGAAATCATCAAACTCTCGATGATAAAATAAAGGAGCTGGATGACACCGCTGATGAACTTGAGTCCATGCACAAGAACACTACAGTGGGCAGTTTGGTCGGATCATCAGTTGGAGCCGCTGGAGGAATCATGTCTATAGCAGGATTGTGTTTGGCCCCGGTCACATTCGGTGCTTCTTTAGCTCTTACTAGCTAAAGTACTAGCTTGGTGTTGTTGCTGGAGGAGCTGGAGGAGTAACAGGTGGAGCATCAAACATCACTAACATGGTCAGGAAGAAAACCCTGCGTGAGAAGATTAAGAAGATCATCAATGAGTTACAGACCACAATCAAGCCAATGGGAAAGCTTCTGCGTAATATTAATAACATCACAGAGGGCATTAAGTTGGTGGAGCAGACATTAAAAAAGCACAAAAATGAGAGAGCAGCAAGAGGTGCTGATGACGTATTCATGATTGCGGGAGTAGCTGATGTGGCTTTAATTGGAAAAATATGTGCAGAGGCTGCCAAAGAAATCCGTGTGTTTGTGAAGGCTGTCAAAGCTGTGCGTGTGGCTGCAGAGGCTGTCAGAGCTGTGCGTGTGGCTGCAGAGGCTGTCAGAGCTGTGCGTGCGGCTGCAGAGGCTGTCAAAGCTGTGCGTGTGGCTGCAGAGGCTGTCAGAGCTGTGCGTGCGGCTGCAGAGGCTGTCAAAGCTGCGTGTGGCTGCAGAGGCTGTCAGAGCTGTGCGTGCGGCTGCAGAGGCTGTCAAAGCTGCGTGTGGCTGCAGAGGCTGTCAGAGCTGTGCGTGCGGCTGCAGAGGCTGTCAAAGCTGCGTGTGGCTGCAGAGGCTGTCAGAGCTGTGCGTGCGGCTGCAGAGGCTGTCAGAGCTGTGCGTGTGGCTGCAGAGGCTGTCAGAGCTGTGCGTGTGGCTGCAGAGGCTGTCAGAGCTGTGCGTGTGGCTGCAGAGGCTGTCAGAGCTGTGCGTGCGGCTGCAGAGGCTGTCAGAGCTGTGCGTGCGGCTGCAGAGGCTGTCAGAGCTGTGCGTGCGACTGCAGAGGCTGTCAGAGCTGTGCGTGCGACTGCAGAGGCTGTCAAAGCTGCGTGTGGCTGCAGAGGCTGTCAAAGCTGTGCGTGTGGCTGCAGAGGCTGTCAAAGCTGTGCGTGTGGCTGCAGAGGCTGTCAAAGCTGCGTGTGGCTGCAGAGGCTGTCAGAGCTGTGCGTGTGGCTGCAGAGGCTGTCAAAGCTGTGCGTGTGGCTGCAGAGGCTGTCAGAGCTGTGCGTGTGGCTGCAGAGGCTGTCAGAGCTGTGCGTGTGGCTGCAGAGGCTGTCAAAGCTGTGTGTGTGGCTGCAGAGGCTGTCAGAGCTGTGCGTGTGGCTGCAGAGGCTGTCAAAGCTGTGCGTGTGGCTGCAGAGGCTGTCAGAGCTGTGCGTGTGGCTGCAGAGGCTGTCAAAGCTGTGCGTGTGGCTGCAGAGGCTGTCAAAGCTGTGCGTGTGGCTGCAGAGGCTGTCAAAGCTGTGCGTGTGGCTGCAGAGGCTGTCAAAGCTGTGCGTGTGGCTGCAGAGGCTGTCAGAGCTGTGCGTGTGGCTGCAGAGGCTGTCAAAGCTGTGCGTGTGGCTGCAGAGGCTGTCAAAGCTGCGTGTGGCTGCAGAGGCTGTCAAAGCTGCGTGTGGCTGCAGAGGCTGTCAAAGCTGCGTGTGGCTGCAGAGGCTGTCAAAGCTGTGCGTGTGGCTGCAGAGGCTGTCAGAGCTGTGCGTGTGGCTGCAGAGGCTGTTAAAGCTGCGTGTGGCTGCAGAGGCTGTCAAAGCTGTGCGTGTGGCTGCAGAGGCTGTTAAAGCTGCGTGTGGCTGCAGAGGCTGTCAGAGCTGTGCGTGTGGCTGCAGAGGCTGTCAGAGCTGTGCGTGTGGCTGCAGAGGCTGTCAGAGCTGTGCGTGTGGCTGCAGAGGCTGTTAAAGCTGCGTGTGGCTGCAGAGGCTGTCAAAGCTGTGCGTGTGGCTGCAGAGGCTGTTAAAGCTGCGTGTGGCTGCAGAGGCTGTCAGAGCTGTGCGTGTGGCTGCAGAGGCTGTCAAAGCTGTGCGTGTGGCTGCAGAGGCTGTCAGAGCTGTGCGTGTGGCTGCAGAGGCTGTCAGAGCTGTGCGTGTGGCTGCAGAGGCTGTCAAAGCTGTGTGTGTGGCTGCAGAGGCTGTCAGAGCTGTGCGTGTGGCTGCAGAGGCTGTCAAAGCTGTGCGTGTGGCTGCAGAGGCTGTCAGAGCTGTGCGTGTGGCTGCAGAGGCTGTCAAAGCTGTGCGTGTGGCTGCAGAGGCTGTCAAAGCTGTGCGTGTGGCTGCAGAGGCTGTCAGAGCTGTGCGTGGCTGCAGAGGCTGTCAAAGCTGTGCGTGTGGCTGCAGAGGCTGTCAAAGCTGTGCGTGTGGCTGCAGAGGCTGTCAGAGCTGTGCGTGTGGCTGCAGAGGCTGTCAGAGCTGTGCGTGGCTGCAGAGGCTGTCAAAGCTGTGCGTGTGGCTGCAGAGGCTGTCAAAGCTGCGTGTGGCTGCAGAGGCTGTCAAAGCTGTGCGTGTGGCTGCAGAGGCTGTCAGAGCTGTGCGTGTGGCTGCAGAGGCTGTCAGAGCTGTGCGTGTGGCTGCAGAGGCTGTCAGAGCTGTGCGTGCGGCTGCAGAGGCTGTCAGAGCTGTGCGTGTGGCTGCAGAGGCTGTCAGAGCTGTGCGTGTGGCTGCAGAGGCTGTCAGAGCTGTGCGTGTGGCTGCAGAGGCTGTCAAAGCTGCGTGTGGCTGCAGAGGCTGTCAAAGCTGCGTGTGGCTGCAGAGGCTGTCAAAGCTGCGTGTGGCTGCAGAGGCTGTCAAAGCTGTGCGTGTGGCTGCAGAGGCTGTCAGAGCTGTGCGTGTGGCTGCAGAGGCTGTTAAAGCTGCGTGTGGCTGCAGAGGCTGTCAAAGCTGTGCGTGTGGCTGCAGAGGCTGTTAAAGCTGCGTGTGGCTGCAGAGGCTGTCAGAGCTGTGCGTGTGGCTGCAGAGGCTGTCAGAGCTGCGTGTGGCTGCAGAGGCTGTCAGAGCTGCGTGTGGCTGCAGAGGCTGTCAAAGCTGTGCGTGTGGCTGCAGAGGCTGTCAGAGCTGTGCGTGTGGCTGCAGAGGCTGCAGAGGCTGTCAGAGCTGTGCGTGCGACTGCAGAGGCTGTTAAAGAAGTCCGTATGGCATCAGCGTTGACTGGCGTATTCTCCGCTGTGTTTCTTGCTGTTGATGTTTACTGTATTGTTCAAGATTCGACAGAGATCTCTGAAATGAATCAACCAGCAGGAAAAAGAAAAGAAAAAGCAAAGCTGAAATTTATTCTTCAGATAAAATAAGTAGTTGATCAGTTTAAGAAGATTGTGAAAATAATGAACGATGTCGTAGACAGTGCGGTACTGTAGACAAAACAACCTTTCAGGCCTGGCAAAGACACAGAGACGAGGATAAAAAATGTGAATGAAGATGGAAAACATTGATTATTTTTGAACATTTATTTGATCATTTTTTTCCTTGTGTTTCTGATTGTTTTCCGTGTGGAATTTTTCCGTGTAAAAATAAAATTATTATTATTATTTTAAAAATCAAAACAAAAATTTTTTCTTTTTTTTTTTCTTTTCAGTTTATTGGTCTGTTAGGAGAGACAGAGGTGTCTGCTTTTTTGTTTATTTTATATTGCCATTTCATTTGAGTTAACAGTAAGTTTGTTTATTTTATTTTGTCTGTCCTAGCAGTCTATTGCATCCAATATGTTTAAATGTTAATAATAATAATAGTAAAGAAAGTATTTGAAAAATGGATTCAACCTTGTTCATGTTTGATATACCTTGACTCTTGAAATACAGTATCTGACTGATATTATTGACATGTTCTTTGTATGACATACCGTATTCTTAAACCTATTATTTCGTTGGATTATTCACTGCTAATTGATCAGTCTATCCCTAGTGTTTTCTGTTTTACTAGTTGTATTTGTAATTATTTACTTTATATTGTATAATTTAGAGCAATGTACATGTTCAAATTGAGATCTTCTTTATTTTCGTACCAAATAAATACACAGTGAGCCGAACAGCGCTTCTGCTCTGTGGAACAAAAATATATAACAAATAAAAAATATAACAAGATATGTTATAGTAGAGTGCATGAAGTATTTTTTTTTCTAGGACACTTAATTTGTTATATAAATATAGCATATCGTTTAAAAAATATCAATACCGTTGATATCAGTCCTACTGCATGAAGATGTTTCATCCCTGCGGTTCCCTGACCACCAGATGACGCTCAAGAGCAGATGAGATGTTCTCTGACCTCTGAACTCATTTCTGCTCATAGTCCATTCTGTAATGAAGACATTGAGTGGTTATCAGTATCCCTCCTCATCTCCTCTCTCCTCCGTCCTCCATCCATCCTATGACCCGGAAACCAATCGAGCTCCGCCATCTTGAAGGACATCTCAATTCTCTAATTGCACCGTGAGGAGTCGAGGATCGAGGAGTGAGGAGCTTCCTGAGGAGTCATGAGCGAGGATTCCTATGTGGAAGAGTTTTATCGACTAATCGTGACGCACGTATAAATTCTCCTCCCCCTTCACATCGGTCACAATCATTTTAATTTATACTTTACCTTTGCAGTTTATACAAACCGCACATCTCACATATTTCAACAGGGTTTCTTGCTTTATTATTATTTACTATGAATTTCTTAAATAACCAAACTAAAACAACATAAGCACAGATCCTTTGAGCGCTGCTGTGAAGTGACACTCGAGTGATCAACTGAAGATGAAGAAGACATTTACCCCCGGTTTCACAGACAAGGCTTAAGCTAGTCCTAGACTAAAATGAATGTTTTGCAGTTTTAACTGAAAGAAACTTGCTCCGACATATTTTAAGCCCTATCAACTTAGAGTGTCTACAGAACGAGCCAATGAACGTTGGCGTGTGTGAATCGCTTCATGCGCCCCACCCCGCAGCGGCTCTCGCTGACAGCTGTCAAGACTGTCCCTATCTCCAAAGACAGGCAAGATGCTGGTGGTTACAAGCTAAAGGAGACCCACACGTATTACTACCCAATAATAGGGCAGCTGGGACTCACAGGCACTTGGTGTGACTTCTTTGTAATGTGCGCAAAGGACTACCACTTGCAGCGGATACATTTAGATGCAGAAAAGTGGGATGAGATGAAAGACAAATTAGATTAGTTTTTCTTTGATTATTTCCTTCCCAGTTGCAATCAGTGACTAAAAACAGATTTAAAAAAAAATAGTGGTTTAAACTTACCAGAGTCACTCTGTTGTGATGTACTGTGAAATGTGTCCTCGGTGGAGTTTGAGGTGCTGGCTTCCTGTCACACATGATTCAGTAAACTATCAGTTTAACAATTGTTTAGTTGTCATGCTTACAAATGGACAGAAGCAAAGATGCAAGTAAAATTCAGAATTTATTGAAAGTGATGGAAATAGTCCGACAACACATTAGTTGTCTTCATGAAATCATTAAAGTTTAACAAACCCTTCTAATAACTTAACTTTTGATACCCCCATGTTATAACACTTTATCACACTGTTGTTTTGTTGGGGTTTTGATACTGTATTTCTTACCAGAAACAAATAAAATGCACTTTGTATAAAGCATGAGAGCATGCTGTGTTCTGTAATAAATCTCGCTGCCCAAAGTCTACACGGTAGTAAACAGGTATGACAGCACATAAGAGTGACTACTGTCAATGAACTGATTAAGTTTGCATACCAACCTTTTCCTTGGAGATCTCCGGCAAGCCCCGTGAACTGACACCGGGAGAGCCGCGATCGGATTGGGGTACTCAGGGGTAGACATCAATTTACAAAATACTGAAATATATTTTAAAGTATGTCAGTGAGCCTCCGTCTTGCCCTTAATCATCTTATTTTACGTTCAAATATATGCATTATGAACAAAGAAGCGTCATTATTTCCAAGAAATGCTGTGCTGAGTTAGCTAGCTAGCTAACATTAGCGTGTTCTTACCTTGGAGCAAACGTAGGTGTTTTTGTTAATCCTGTCGACATTTAGTTGTGAATGGGGCGTCCCACACTGCTTGATCCACGCCCGGCATTTCTCCCCTTGGGTTTTAGGTTTTGAAAAAAATAAATAAAAAATACACCCCCCTCCAAACTGTTAGGATACCGGGTATCAGATTTGCACAATCCATACGCACACAGTTTCGGCATGTTTCCCTCGCTCGAAAGCTTGCCAGACCTCCCGCGCCTAGTTACGGTTGCTAAGCCACGTGGCCTGTGGCGGTCTTCGGGCGTGGCTTAGCGAAGGGTCAATAAACCGTTAGATTTCAGGTTACTGTATGGTCCGGGTCAAATTGAGCCTAACTGGATTCAATACAATTCCCCAAAAATCACACTATATATATATTAGTGCTGGGCAAAGATTAAACGCGATTAATCGCATCCAAAATAAAAGTTTGTGTTTGCATAATATATGTGTGTGTACTGTGTATAATTCTTTTGTATATATAAATACACACATATGCGTGTATTTATTTAAGAAATATTTGCATGTATATACTGTATATGTATTTATACATAATTTATATTATATATAAATATAAATAATTTATATATAAATAAATAAAAATCTTAAATATATACATGCATATGTGTGTATTTATATATACAAAATAATTATACACAGTACACACACATATATTATGCAAACAAACTTTTATTTTGGATGCGATTAATCGCGATTAATCTTTGCCCAGCACATATATACATTTTATATATATATATATATATATATATAATACATTTTTAATATCAATACTTTTCACACAATACAAAGAATAAATATCTGATTTATTAAAATGTTTTTAACCACGATTTTTAAGACTGCCCCTCACTTGCCATTCTACATTTATAACAATAATATCTTAGTCTAAACCTAAAGTAATCTTGACTAACTACATATTATTTGAAAGCTGTCAGACTCTATTTATATTTGGAGACTAATTATCAAAAAAAAAAAAAAATTACAGCAATAGATAAATACCAATAGATGGAGTTTTAAAGTTGAACATGTTTTGTAAATATATATACTTTATATAAAATACAGCAATATGTAAATGTTCATAAACTTAAACTTATGTAACTTTTTTTTTAACTTTACTTGTACAACTTTGTTTTACTTTGTAACAACTGAGACAAGTCAGACACGAATATTTGTTATAGTTTAACATCTGATATTTAGAACTCACTCGGGGAATCTGTGTCCCAGCCTCCAAAACAGGGCAAGAAGATCTCAGTTACCCTGGTTGCCATGGCTGCGATCAGATAGGATGGTTTTTATGACTCTTAGGAATGCTAACAAGTAACCAACTCAGCCACAGATATCAGAACAGAGTCTCCTGCGTTCATTTAATCGTAGACAAACTGATCTATAAATGAACATGCATCCCAGAAACTGCGTGAATGATTTACAACCAAAACGGGACTCTCACTTAATTCTCGCTGAGAAGGAGAGATAAACCTATGTATAACCTTTTGAGAAATGTGTAGACATGTATCCAATCTTCCCACCTCATGACTTTCAGACCTTGTTGCATACTATAAAAGATGTACTGAGAGAGTTGGCAGATGGTTTGGAGATGGTCCACTTCAACACAACCATCAGCAGTCTGACAGGAGGTGTAGTGGGATTGGCTGGAGGAATCACATCTGTAGTTGGGCTTATTCTGGCTCCGTTCACTCTTGGAGCTTCTCTGATAGTAACAGGAGTGGGAATTGGTGTAGCGGTAGCTGGTGGAGTAACATCTGGTGTGAGCAACATAACAAACATGGTTAACCAGCGCACAGACCGCCAAAAGAAGTTGTTCCAAGAAAAAATTACTTCCACAATTTGCTGCATCCAAAACATCCAAATAGCAGTGGAAACTTTAGAAAGAGGGTTTTCCACAAGCAATAGGTTGTTTCCCAATGCACAAGCTGGAACGAGTGCTGGAGCTCGACTTGGACGAGGACTGGGAGGAATTCCAGAGCTTCTCCGTTTACTTGAAGTTGTAAATGTTGGGAAAGTTGCAGCTCAGGCTGCGAGAGTCGTCCGTGTGGCTGAAACGGCTACAGGAGTTTTATCTGCACTTTTTGTAGCTGTTGACGTCTTCTTTGTTTTTCTCGACTCCAGAGAAATCCACAAACTCCGCCAAGATTACGCTTTAAGAGAGAGTCAACGAGAATCAGAATCCACCAGCAACCAAAGCACTGGGTCGACTGAGAACACATCAGATAACAGCGACACAACAGATCTGCTGCCCGCAGACACTCAACAAGCAGAAGAGCTGAAGTCTGAGACCATGATATTTGTCACAGAAATAAAGGAGACAACAGAGGAGCTTCAAGCAATCCTGGATACACTACGAGACGCAATGCACCCAATGTCTCGTGATAATCAGGAAACATAAACGAGGACTCAATTGCAGGAAAACAAAGGTAAGATTTTAATTAACCAACCAAACAAAATACAAAGTATAAACAAAACTCCCACGTGGGGGAAAAAACTGAACAAATACTAACAAGGCAAAAACACTAGGAACAAGAAACAGGAACTTAGACAAATGAACCAGCACCGGACTGAAAACACAAAGGAGGCTATAAAGGAAACACACACGAGGGTAACGAGACAACAGGTGAGGAATGTTAATTACTAAAATAACGAGAAGGGAGGAGCTAACAATTAGACAGAAAGCACATGAACAATCAGGAGCCATGTGCTCACATGAAACTAAACTAACAAAACATGAGACAGACAGGAAATGTCATAGCTCTGTCACCACACAGAACTAGTAACAAAAGCAGAAGTGACGGAACCATGACACCCAAACTGAGAAACACTTCTAACTAATAATTACCAGATCTGGCAGTTTGTAATGTTCAGTATATTCTATCATCGTAGATATATGTATTGATTATAGTAGTAGCAAAGGTTAGGTAATGGTCCATATTCGGGGTTTCATAATGAAGTCACTAAATCAATATCGCTAGTGAAGGATTACAAATTTAAGAATCTATTTCAAATATGCTTCCGTACATAACATCATGGTAAAGAATCTTTTAAGGTTAAGATCTCAGCAAAGTTGCAATTCCTGTTCACTCAGACTGATGGGATTAGCACACGAATGATTCACTGAGAATCTCACCTTTTGTTCTGCAAATGGCTTTCGGACCCAAATGGCTCTTGGAGCCTTATGCTGATTGAATTAGGACTGGCCAGACCCTCACAGTCTAGGGTGTTACCTTAACCTGTATACTCATTTACATGCTTTGTTTGAATTTGTCTCCACCTTCAAAAGTCCCTCCTCCTAAAATGCCTATAAGATACCATGTACCGTTACATACTTTAGATTATGTTGGACGAAACCGCAGCCGCGCTCAAATAAAGAAACTCTTCTGTTTGAACGTGATCCCAACTGTCTCCTGGTCTCTGCTTCGATAAAAGAAAACTTTACAACACTAGTTAGGATAATGCAATTATTATCGCTGGTTTGGATAATGCAATAAGAAAATTTAGGAAGCAAAAAAAGGAGCATTTTCACTCCTAATTAATTATGTTAAGAATGTACATTGGGACGTGGCCTTTATTTACATGATGTTTTGAAAATGTAAGCAAAAAAACTTTTCCTGTCTTTGTGAGTAGCTGATAAATGTACTTTTTCTTTCTACTGTGTTTGTATAATGACCTTGAAATGAAATAAACACGTAAATGTGAACATTGATGTGTTGGTTTTGATTGAGGATTAACAGAGTGAAACCTGATTGGCCTTTCAAACCCATTGTAATGTGTCTTTAGGCTTCTTTAATGAGCAGGTCTGACGAGATTTTGGTGTTAGACAGACACTGGTGATCGCTGAATAAAAACTTAAATTCAGGTGTGGTCTTGGAATAATTATAACCAGAAAGAAATGTGCACTTCAGCATATCAGAATGTGTAGAGAAAAAAAAAAAAAAACAAGTACAAACAAACTAATAAAAGTTTGACTTTGAATTTTAAATCATACCCTGGCATACAATGTCAAGCTAAAATGATCCCAAAAAGACAATTTCATGCAAATTTTATGATCCACTTCACAGGACATTTACATTTATTCATTTTGCAGACTCTTTTATCCAAAGCGACTTAGAAATGAGGAATACAGTAAGCGATTTATTATGAAGAGGCAAATAAACACAAGAAGTGCTCAAAAGACAAAGTTTTAGACATTGCTTTGAGTAGCATAAGCTAGAAGAGGGAGATCATAAATGGGTTCGTTCCACAAGCAAGGAACAGTGAACAAAAATAGAGAGTCGGAGAACTGCAGGTATCTGGAAATTTAAGCACTTCTTGCCGCTCGCCGTCCTCAAGTGAAGCATTTGGATGTTGACCGGTGATCTATTATATGTTAATGACATTAATTAGGCAGCATTTACAAAGAGGAGATCGTAAACCATTCAGCTGCGCATAATTTCAACTTTAATTTCAAGAATCATTTATTTTGCAATTTATAAATTTCACTTCTGGAAGAGAGACGTACGCACGTTTTCTGTCAGTATGTTCATTCTTTGACTCACACATTTGAGAAATTATCGTAAGATCAAATGTAGGACGGTTTCTACGCAACATTTTATAAATGAGGCCCAATGTCTGTTGATGTGAGCGAGTTTTTCATAAATTTCATCCAGTTTATTAGCAACAAAGCACATCAGTGTGAATCACACAATATCCGTCTTTGATCTCGACTCTGATCTGATCCATTACTAAAAGTGAGAACTGTCCATTTTGACTGCACTTATTTCAGTCCTCCCCTCAATGCAGGGAACAAACAAGCCTAATGTAATGAACATTTCCAGTGTTCTTGATCTACTGTACACTTCACCTAGGTGACGCCTGGAATTACTTTTACCAACTATAAGTTTTAAATCAATATGTATAGTACGTGAATAAGGATCTCAAGCTGACTAGAAAGCTTTACCTATTACAATAGACAATGCTGTACAGTGAAGTATGTTAGAGCTACAGTACATATGGCAATTTATTTCAATAAAATACCTTACTCGCCCATTGAGTAATAAAAACACAATCTCTGCATCTTTTACCACATTTCAAATCCTTCAGTTCTCGCATCTCGCCGATCATCTTCAGAAAATCCAAGTTTATATTGATTCTTGTTTTATTACAAGCTCTGTCACAATCTCTTTTTGCCAGCAGACTCTCCTTTCTTCTGCATTTTTAAACGGGTGATTCCCATAACCATAAGAACTTCTGTAGACGTATGACTGAAAGAAAGTCAAACTTTAATCACATAAATATCTAATTAACGGAAGTTTTGGAATGTAGATTGGACCCATACAGACACTGAGTAGTGTCCATTTAACACTGAGGATTTTACTGTGTAGAATGTTGAGTTGTTAATAAAAATTAAGTATGTTTACCATCATTCAACATTTTCTATTATTAACATTTTACATATATTTGTGTTTTATAAATGTCACAACACAAAAATGCTGTTTGTAAATAAGTTTATTTGAGCTGCTGTTGTTGAGCACTCCTTTGAATTACAGGTTGCAAGATACTTTATACTCAACTTTTAGTTTTTCTTTTAGTATTTCATTTTCAAACAAGTAATTAGCAAATATATGAATAGTGCAAAACACAGGAGTGAGGAGAAGAAAGAAGCCACACCACCAGAATAACAAGATCCCATGAAATTGTGCTTTGCATTTATTTTAAACAGCCAATATACTTTGAGCCACATCCTCGAATCATGATCTTCTACTTTATATTTAACAGCAAGTATGTTTGACTGAACAGTCTGTGTTGAAAATAATGAGCCGTCTTGTCAGAAGAGAATAAATGCAAACTTTAAAATGTAAATGTTTCTAAAAGCCACAGATAAAAACTCATGTTGATGTCATGGGGTCTTTAAAACATATAGTGCACATTAGTATTTTAAATACCCAAAGAACATTACATTGATAGAGAAAAGACTCGTATGATACTTTTAAATTACAGAAATTAATTTCATTGTACTGATATAAGCACATTATCTGATGATTAAAACAAAAAAAGTGTTTGCCAGTTAAAAAATCTTTTGCTTAAGAACAACACAAACATATCCTTCACTCCTAAGATCTGCTGCAGATGAAGTTGAGTTTGTGAGTCTCAGGACGGCTGATCCAGCGCTGATCTCCTCCAGACAGAACTGCTCCAGATCTCACTCCAGACTCACAGTCCTCGTCTCCTGTGCCGTTCCCTGGAGCCCAGTTCTGATAGCACACGGTCTCTCCGCTCACCCAGAACCAGAGGCCCACAGTGCAGGAGTGACGTAAACCCAACCACACCGCCTCAGTAGACGCACGTTTAACCACATTCATCACCTCCTCCTGCATCTCCTCTGAATGAACCGAGACCAGATCCGTATAATTCTGTCTGCAGTATCTCAGAGCTTCAGGCCACGTCAGAGTCTCTGTGATCAGAATCAGTTTATCTGGACACAAAACAAACCACAAGCAAAAACTAGAGAGAGACTGATCAAAAACAACATGCAGAACAAACACTGTGGAGGAATCTGTCATGTCAGACATGTAGCGTGAACTTTAAGATATCTGGAGGTGATGGATGGATTGTGTGTGTTTGTGAGGATCTGCTCACCTTCATGACACACAAAAGGAAATCGGTCGTTGCAAGAGAAGTCATGCCATTGACCCTGAGCGTTTGGTCTGATCACTGTACAGTTTTCAACACCTCCAGCATTATTAGGTTCATCAGGAGCCCAGTATCTGAAAGAGGAGTTACTCTGATCTGACCACTGCCATGAGTCTCTGACTCTGAACAGACCGATCCAGATCCATGATCCAGATAACTGATGACCAATGAAATCCTTAACCTTTTGATTCTCATCCTGGTTCCTCACACTGACCAGATCAATGTGATTCTGTCTGCAGTAACTCTGAGCGTCTCTCCAGTTCTTCGTCTGATTGACAATGAAGAGTCCTGTGTTCGCTTTATGAAGAAAAAAAAAACAGTTTCATAAATCAGTTTGTTCATTATTCATTATTCTTATGCTGCTTTATGTTTTGCACACACACAACAGGGGCGAGGCGAGAAATGTTCAAGTGGGCCTTTATAAAACAGGATAGGCAAAGCGTAGAGTATGAAAACTGCACGCCAAATTGCCAAAGAAAAAAAATATATATAATTACGGGTGTGAATCTGTTACACTGAAGCGCACTCACTCCTGAAATTGCTGTGATTTACAGTGATAACCGTAGCGACGGACGGGACAAAACATTTGTCAAAATAGTGCATTAAGTGCTGTAGTGTAAACGCAGACTTATAGACTGTAGGGATGGGGAAATGAAGCCTCATGAATCACTGAGGCGTTCCCCTGACCGTTCCGGGAAAAGATTCAAAGCTTCGAGAGTGTCGAGAACAGCACAGAGAGCAGCGCCATCTGTTACTTATTTAAAATAAAGCAGCCAGAAGCCTGTGTTAGAAGCTCTGGCAGATGAAGCAACCACAACACACTCCATAGTTTCAATGTTATGTGTACAAATATAAAAGCCTTACATGTTTGTGTTTGATTGGTTCATTAAATAAATTAATTATCTCTCCACACAAATCCATCAACCAGACTGAGCCAACAATGACTTGTTAAATAAGATCTGGGGTTCGAGCCTTCTGACACCCAAAGCGAAGCGCGCACGTGACTGGACAGAAAGTGAGGCTTCATTTGTCATCGATCACGTGACTCTAGTAAACCAATACACACCCCGATACGGGGCTTCACTAGAAATTGTGTCGCATGTGTGATACGCACAGAAGCTTCAGTGTCATACGTAACATCACTATGTGTGTGTGTGTGTGTGTGTGTGTGTGTGTGTCTACCTGTTCTGCCGTCCTGTGTTTAATTACAAATAAACCTTCGTTTTGGAAATATATCCTCGTCTCAGTCTGCCTTCCTGCAATCCACCGTGACAATTACATTATGTGGTTTGAGACATGAGGTAGTTTAACACAGTCTCTTGTCCAAGGTTATTATAGTTTTGCATTTTTTATTAGTTTTTATTTTTTATTTTTCGTTTTGACTTTTTGTTTTCAAATTCAGTTTAGTTTTAATTATTTTTTAAAGTTTATTTTTTATTTTTTGAAAATGCTTAGTTTTAGTTTAGTTTTTTATTAGTTTTAGTGTTAGTTTTAGTTGTTTTGTTTGTAATTTGGGTTATTTGTCAGGGGCAAGATTCAAAAAGGTCAGAAAAAAGTATTGTGTAATAATAACTCAACAAAAACATCATACAATTTAAGAAATATGTATTCAACAATAACACCAGTACATAAAATGTACATATGGGCACAAATATGTAAACCGTCTACTCAAGACTCCGCAGTAAGTGCAAAATGTGTAAGTGACGTGTGCCAGGAAAAACCCTAAATAGCCAACAGACTAAAGAAGACGTACATGAACAGCAAGTATTCAACCCATTTTTGAGCCACACAAGACATTGCTGTCAGAGTGTCAGGGAGCTCAATCTGAGACATGTAACGACTGAGACAAATCAGACACAATTACTTGGTATTTGTACCAAAAAAATCTTTAAACTTCACTCTGGGATCTGTGGTCCCATCCCCCCAAACAGGGCAAGACAGTCGTAGTTACCATGACCACAATCAGATAAGTTGGTTTTATGACTGTTAGCAATGTGAACAAGGCCCCTGCTACAAACCTACAGATATTAGAACAGACTTTCCTGCATTCATTTATTGAGGAACTGATTAACATGAAATCAACATGCATCCCAGAACATTTTGTGAATGATTTACTGTCTTGTGTTTAGGCATGTGCCGGTATCAAATTTTCATGCTGCGATTAATTGATTGAGCTTTTATCACGGTATACGGTATTATCACGATATTTTAATTGCTCAAGAGAAACGGATGGATTGGGGGGGGATGTAGAAAAAAAACAACTTGCATCACAATAGGTGTAATTGTGATTGTCAAAACATTTGGTAACTAAACAGAATTTTACACAATTTTCACGATTTCAATTCAATTCTTGGGATTTGATTTCAATTTTGATTCAATATTGACTCTTTGGATAAATATTAGGTAGGCTACAGCAGATAGCCTAAATGTTAATATTTCTCTAGAAAAAATATATCTCACATAATGCTGTAAACATACAGAGAGCCCTGTCAACTGGTATTATTAAAGGTTAAAAATATAATTTGGTTTTCATTATAATAACAATTATGACACAAGTAAAAATATAATACAAATGTAATATAGTGCACATATTTAGCAAAATACTCCTCTCTATAGCTATTTTTTCTAGTCAACTAACGTGTTGGTCATTAAATAGCTTTCCTGAGGTAAATGTAACGTTCTGTGACATAATTGTTCACCTGCAGTTTTATTGACCTCTTTTCGTGGCTGAAAAACACTGATTGATCGATATTATGTATGAGGCACAAATACCTTTCAGTAAGTTGTACTGTATCTTTAAATAAAAAGTAACAGATGATCGGTTTACTTGAACTGAGGCGTTACAGCGATAGGTCACGTCACATTTACAAATGCCAAAACGGTATTTATTGTCTGAATTTTGTAATAAAATGGACAGAACCTGAGAGCTGAGAATTTTTTTTTCATATCAAAAGTAACCTGCTCTGTCTAGTCTGTCGGTGTCAGTGTCCTCTTTGCTCCGCGATTTTTCTCTGCGTGAGAAAATGGATGTGGCACGAGAGCGTGTGAAAAGTGTAAATTGCGTGAGTCTCAAGCTGAATGCGTAGAGTTGACAGCCCTGCTTTTAGAAGGGGGATAAATCGTCGGCAGCGTTCCTCCTTCCGCCATGCTGCTTCTCCTTGTGAGGATTGTTTACATTAGACTAGAGTGCGCACTGCGCCGCATGCACACAGTGCTGCTACATGTGGGGATTGTTTACATCAGAGTGCGCACGTGTTTTGCGCAGGATATACGCAGTGTTTGTTTAAGCGGTTGATGGAAAATAAGCTAATGCACGTTCTATAAATATAAATTCTGATCTATTATTTTTCACGGTATTTTGAAGTGCCCGCGATAACAATATCGTGCATATTCATTACCGCGATTTATCGCATTACCGAATACCGGCACATGTCTACTTGTGTTGTGTCTTTTAATACTATTATCTGTTGATACTATATATTTTATTATAGAACCAACAGTCAATGGCTGTTTCTCAATATGCGTTTGTATTTGCCGAGATGGTCAGTTAAGCAGCAATATCGCAGCACATCTCAATTCTCATAAAGATGCGTTCTGTGTTCTCGCGTCCTTCCGAGTTCGTTCTTTCAAGGTCGCCTGGCAAGACCAGTCTCAAAGAGAACGCAAGTCTGTTCTTTGCGTTCTTGGAATTGAGAAACAGCCAATGTAACCTCACGCATACCATGTTTGGTCTCTATAAATTTGTACTTTGAAGATCGAAATGATTGTGTACATGATATGCCGATAGCTGCGCAACATATTAGTATTACAAGAATCTTTCTTAGTTTCGTCATCAGAAACCAATCCAGCTGCCATTGCAAATGAGCACGCTTAGAACAAAGATTCATAAATCAACCACAGAGGAATCTTCCCGCTTGGGAAATTCCACCCTTCTCATTGGTCAAGCAAACCCGGAGAGGTGGGGCCTTTCTCAGGCTTTATTAGAGACAAATCCACAGTGATCCTCCTCTCTCTCTTCTCTTCTGGCCTCTACTGCTGCTTCTTCTGATACTGTGGGGACACCCACCCCACCCCCACCCACTAGGGCCCAAGGGCCCAGCAGGCCGTGAGCACCGTCTGGACAGCTTTCACGCTCTAAAAAGGAGTCAGGCTGCTATTTTCTTCAATCCAGAAAACTGCAATCACTGAATGGGTAACGATCAACTCTTGCCTTCTCGATACGTTCGGGATGCCGTGCTGTCCAGCGTGGCTTCAGCAGGCCCGGGCTGCAGGCTTCGACTCACAACAGCCATGTGCTCCCTCAGGAGAGAGAGGACTCTCAACCACAACAGCGTCGAAACCACCATGCAAGTTCATCATATCTTCTCCATCCAGCAAAGAAGAAAACGACTGCAACTTGAACAGTGACATTTGACACTCACGGACCCATCAACGAACTCAATTTTCAACCACTTCAAGAATTGTGTCCACTGCACAGTCCATGCAAGTATCAAGTTAATGAGGTGCTCTGAAAATGATAAACTGATGGTTCTTTTCATAGTTAAATAGATATTTTCCATAGTTCTATTTCCTGCTTCCGGTTCCATATCACTCACCATTTTACCTATGCATGTATGTATGTACGTATGTTTGTTTAGTTTAGTTATGTTTGTGATTTAGTTAATAAAACTTGTGCACAATATGTATTTGGTTCTGATTCTCTGCTTGCAACAAAGTCTATTTTACGATCTTGTTCTTGTTACATGCTCTAAGCGCTGTACATGCTAAGAAATAATTATTTTTCGGTGGCCATGAAAGATACGCTTTTCTTAGAAAAAATGAATAATCAAAGAGTTCGTTGGAACTGATTAATTGATTGTAATATTAATTTAGCTACATCAAAGTTAATCCAATTAACTGACCCAAATATTAATAATTAATCATAACTAATAATTATGAGTTATTATTAATATTTCCCATTTGAGCTCATTTGTTACAGACACGAACATGAAAAATAAAAATAAACTCTACAGCAGTGTTTCTCACCCCTGCTCCTGAAGGACCCCCAACACTACATGTTTTCTTTGTCTCCCTAATCAAACACACCTGATTCAACTCATCAGCTCATTATCACATGGGTTAATGAGCTGATGATTATTATCACATGGGTTAATGAGCTGATGATTATCACATGGGTTAATGAGTTGATGATTATTAGTCAGGATTATTAATTAGTTATAGATTATTATTAGGTTGAGAAACACTGATCTAGAGGGTCAGCACATTAAGATGAACCATCTCAAAATGAACTAGGCTACTCAATGAATTGGACTGCAGCATTAGATGCATGTGCAGAAGCTCTATGGCAAATCATTGCAGTTGAATAGCAATACAATACTGCATATGTTGTACTTGACATCATTAATTAACATTGAAATTCCTTTACCTCGTATCAAAAATCTACACAGCTGTACAATTTTCACACCCTATACTAAATGTACCCAATACAATACTCATCTGGACTGAACCCAACAACCCAACTGCATTTTACCTCAAACTTGTGACTAGTTAACTTTCTAAAGAAGGTGCAATCGCTTCTCGGGTCGACATTAACACACTGGCAAAATTGTATTCAGAATTTAAAATATTTTTCATACCACTTTTTAATGTGTGATTGTGTAAAGGTGTTCATGAGATACCAACCTTTCACAAACTTGCTTTCAACGAACACTCGTTCTCATGGAGACACGGTGTGCACGGAGGGGAGGGGCTGTGTGTGTGTGTGTGTGTGTCTGTGTGTGTGTGTGTGTGTGTGTGTGTGTGTGTGTGTGTGTGTGTGTGTGTGTGACAGAGAGACGGAGGGAGAGCAGGGAAAGGAAATGCAGCTGAACGCTGAACGTTATTTGCTCTATGAAAGACATTGACAAAGACGAAAACTAAGGACATTTACTGTATTTTATTTTAGTTAGTTTTGCCAAACACACGTTACAGTTTTCGTTAGTTATCGTTTTTTTGTAATGCCTCGTTTTTATTTTTATTTCAGTTAACGACAAGGTTTTTCCCACCTAGTTTTCGTTTTTTTCGTTTGTTTTCGTTTACGATTATAACCTTGCTTGTGACGCTTAGCAGACTCTGCTGTGTGTGTTCTTGTGTTTTAAAGGAGCCGTGGGTTTGGAGACTCTGAAGGGAGAGTGGGATCTCATGCTTTCAAAGCTAACTTGATATGGCTGGCCTCTCCGAAATTGCCTACTCTACCATTAATTTATAAGTTAATTCTGTGTGTGTTAGTAGAAAATGTCTTGGAGCCGTCATATTTGGTATATGGTGCATCTATAAATGAACGGTAGTTTTAAATAGCTGCACTTACTGTTGTTGCAGACGAAATGACGATTTTCACTACATGGCAAATCATGAAATTGTCCATCTGACATCATTCCACACTCATCTCTGCCATCAGGTTGTCCAGTAGCCCAGTTGAAATAGAGTGCAGGTTCACCTGAAGACCACTGCCATTTCTCAACACTTGTCTTCTTCAGTCCAATCCAGACATCCTGAACACCTCCACCATTCACACTCTTGTTCAGCTCGTTCATGTCGTTCATGTTGTCAACGGTGGCCAGATCTGTGTAATTCTCTCTGCAGAATCTCTGAGCTTCAGTCCAGGTCTTCAACACGTTTATAAAGTGATACTGACGCTGAACACATTCAGATACGGAGCAGAGAGCTGTGAAAGAGAGCGTTTGATTTAATGCTTTTCATAACAGGGTCAAACCTGATGAAACTATAAACCATAAACACACTCACCAATGAGAAGAAGAATCAAATATAGAGTTTGGTCCATTTCTGAGGAAGAAACACATAGAAAAACTCAGAAATCAAACATTCCCAGATTCATTTTGGAGTAAAATATGACAATTTCATTTAGTATCTCAACAGCAGCATGAGTTCACTGTACATAATCATTGAGACAATATTAACATCAGAAAGTGTAATTGTGTTTGAAGAATGAACATGTTCTTACTTTAGAGGTTGTGTGTTTCTGTCCTGAGTCTGATGTTTCTGTCTGCAGATTTACACTACGCTATTATTATATCTGCTCTCATCCCTCTTTCAGCTCATCACATCATTTGTGTATTAATCTAAAACTTTTCATGTTTTATGTCCTCATCATTTGTGTTTGTCCACCTAGGTATTTTCATATTGGCATCTCTGTCTGTCAGTATTAGTCTATATTTATATGAACCTTAATAAAAAAATTATGTGAACATTCACAATTTATATTGTTATATTCACAACTAAACAGCAGCTTTAATGATATTGCTGAACTGCATAACTCGTGTTTCATCCCTGATCATCTTGACATGTATCGGCCTGTCCACCAACACTTGCGATCTTTCCACTTCACCATTACATTTTGTTCTTGTATTTGGCCCAAGTGATCAAGTGTGTGTAGAACTTTTGATTACCTGATTTGACACACTTATGGTGTTGTAAAAATGCAAGTGTTTACAGAACTTTATTTAGATTTTCAAAGCTTTGCATTTTTAAATAATCCTCTAAGTGTCTGTACAGCAGTGCCTATAGGCATATACATATATGTAACACAGTTTACTGGTAATGATGGTGCTTTTAATTAAGTGATAAAAAGCATTTGCAAATGTTGTACAAATGACAAAATACACATACTCATGTTTGCACCAGTAGAATGTGTTCACTTATATCCTGTAGCGTGCACATACTCTCTAGTGGCCAAGTGTGGGTATCTGGACAGACCCCATGTTTGAGTTTCTCTGTTCTTAGGCCACTTTTATCTGTTGCTGTTTGAACTGAACAGAGAAGGGTTGAGTTCAGTAGTGAAGACTGGTGATACTGGTTACTGAGAGCCTTTAAAGTTTGAATATTGAGAGAGCTTGACTAGTGAGAGAGTTTGGGGCATTAAAAAAGACAAAATGAAGAGGAAGGGAAGACAATAATTTTTTTCTTTGGGAAAAAAATAGAAATGTTTTTGCTCATATATTAGGCTTCCTCTTTTCCCTCTTCTGAAAGCTGAGACCCGTCACATTCACAACAGAGACGAGATAAAGACATGAAAGCTTTCATTCCCCTGAAGTCCATCTCTAATGTTAGTGAAGATTATTAGACTCATTATCCCACTGAAATAATATCATCATCTTCTTCTGCTGTTTCAGAATAAATTAGTCTTTATTTCCTCCGTCTAAATACTTGATTGTGATTGGCTGTAATGTGTTCATTAAACCATTGTTACATTTTTAAGAATTAGTCTTATTTAGAAAATTCTTCTTTAGTTTCGTGTCATACTCCTGCTGTTCTGTGTTAGTCTATAGAACATGAACACATTTGCATGTTAACACATCCTCATCACTCATTTGTTTAGGTCCACATTTAGACTTTCAGGGTGGACAATCTTTACATCTCTGACGTGAAACAGAAGCAGAAACAGTGTGTTATTGTACATGTTATTGACACATTCCATGGTCTCATTCTCATGGACGACTGCTGTCACATCAAATAAAACATAAACATCAAATAAAATCCAGGCCTGGCCTCACTCATCCTTCACCGTCGTCGCTCCTCCTTTTATGCTTCCGCTCCTCCGTGAGAGATACGAGACCAGTGTGTCACGCAGGTGTTGCTCATCAGCAATCACGCCACCGGCCTCGCGTCGCTCTCTCACGGCCCTCCGCCTCGTCCGGGTCGCCACATATGTGTTATATTGTTAACACTGAAACGGCACTCCTTCTCCAATATGCACCATTCGTTCAAAGATATGCACACTAGATGTCGTTCTAATGAACTGCAGTAGCCAAGGCGACATCTAGTGTATATATCTATACCCGCCCGTGCTCTCAGATCACTTGGACGTGGCTGTGTACAAGAGGTAACAACGATATAAATACTGTTCGTTTTCTCACACAAACCGCTCGTTTCGTGTCTTAGGCCATCAATGTGTACTTACGATGGGGAATTGTTTAATTTGGACGATGGGGAATTGTTTTAATTTGGACTCTGTGCATGCTCTTTGAGACAGTGACCATAGACCTGCATTATATGACTGACAGACAAGAACGGTTTGACCTAAAAATATCAAAATTGAAACTACTGCGGAAAAAAAGACACCTACATCTTGGATGCCCTTGAGGTAAGCTAAAACATACTGTCACGGGTGACAAAATGCTGGGAAAAGCGGAACCTTTCTTTTCTCTTTCTATGTCCCCGAGGGGAGTTATTTTGGTGTAACACCTCACTCCGGTTCCGGGTGTAGCGGAGATATTGCGCAAACTCATTACAGCTGATGCACGACAGGTGTGAGGGAGAGAGAGGAGCGGTGTTTGTACAGGCTTTCCGCTTCACAAGAGGAGGATAAAAGAGCCATTCAGAGTCGAGTTAGTGCGGAGGAAAAAGGTTGGAACTGGTAAGGCGAAGGTTGGAACTGGTAAAGGTCAATCGGTGTTCAGTTGATCAGTTGTTTGGCTGGGTCTCTGTCGTTGTGTTTTGGGGTAGAAGATCGCCGGTTTGGACGCTTACATTGGACGCTGTCATCCTGGAAATTCGTGTAAGTGAGGAACTGCCATTTGAGTCTGTCGTTTGGAGCTGCTTGTGGAATATTACTGGATTGAATTGTGGCTTGGATCTGCGCTGGAAGAGGGAAAGAGAAAGATAAGTGAATTAAATTACATCGTTGAATTAAATGTAAAGCTTGAAGCAAAGACTGTGAATGTGAAACTTACTATTGAGGAGGACATCTGTTTCAGATACATTGGAGAGGAATTGAGAGTTGAATATTCCCGTTGAAATGCATGGATGAAGCGAGGCTTCGGATCAGCCCTACTGTGTGAGTGATTTGCAGTTGTTTGCCTTACCTGATGCACGTCGAATTAATGCTGTGGATTTGTAGTGAACACGAGTGCTGTGTGCTATGCTGAGAAGAGTCTTCCAACGCCTGCTTTCATTCTTGTGAAATGATCTACTTGTCCTCATCCAAAATTCAGAACGATGCAACTGAACTGGTGAAGTAATGCTTTGTATTATCCTCTCTTCCACTGAGTATTGTTGTGAAGTAATCCCTTATTGAAGGCTCCTGTTAACCCTCTCTCTCTCTGAAATTACAAGTCTCGTGAAGAACCGTATGGCTGTGGAAAAGTCTGAACCGTTATACTTAGTGATGGAGCCCTGAAGATGCATAACATCGCTGATAAAGTCGCAATTTCCTTTTTATGTCTTGATGAGAGAAACTGCTGTTGAGAGGAGAAACCTCACCTGTTACCTACCGTCTGAGTCCTGCAGATGTGCAGCAACGCTGTGAAGTGAGTTTTAAAGTCACAATTTCCTTTTTATGTCTTGACGAGAGAAACTGCTGTTGAGAGAAGAAACCTCACCTGTTACCTACCGTCTGAGTCCTGCAGATGTGCAGCAACGCTGTGAAGTGAGTTTTAAAGTCACAATTTCCCTTTTATATCCTGACGAGAGAATCTGCTGTTAAGAGAAGAAACCTCACCTGTGACCTACCGCCTGAGTCCTGCAGATGTGCAGCAACGCTGTGAAGTGAGTTTTAAAGTCACAATTCCCCTCTCACGACCTGTTAAGAGAATCTGCTGTTAAGAGAAGAAACCTTACCTGTTACCTATCGCCTGAGTCCTGCAGATGTGCAGCAACGCTGTGAAGTGAGTTTTAAAGTCACAATTCCCCTCTCACGACCTGTTAAGAGAATCTGCTGTTAAGAGAAGAAACCTTACCTGTTACCTACCGCCTGAGTCCTGCAGATGTGCAGCAACGCTGTGAAGTGAGTTTTAAAGTCACAATTTCCCTCTCACGACCTGTTTAGAGAATCTGCTGTTAAGAGAAGAAACCTTACCTGTGACCTACCGCCTGAGTCCTGCAGATGTGCAGCAACGCTGTGAAGTGAGTTTTAAAGTCACAATTCCCCTTTCACGTCCTGTTAGGAGAATCTGCTGTTGAAGAAGTAAACATTACTTGTTACTTATCGTTTGAGTCCTGCAGACGTGCAGCAACGCCGTGGAGTAAGCCTTCCTAGCCACTATCGTTCCATTGTGCCCCGAAGACAGTGGAAAATCGTTTCAGCGGCTACTCCGGTCCAATAGCTCGAGAAGACAGGAGTTGCTCATTCTTTCTTCAAGTTGATTATTATTCAATAAAGATTGTTACCTTTGAACCAAATTACCTGCTTCCTCTTTTGTCCATCTGTTGCGTGCCTGTGGTGTTGGCTCCTCACGGTGGTGTCTGGAGTCAGGGGCGGCTGGTCATCCGAGTCCGCCCCGGCCTGCACCGGTGACACAATTTGGCGTAAGTCGGCAGGATTGCCACCGTGAGTTGTAGCGGCCACAGGTACGCGATGGTGGACGAAGAGGTTCCACCAGTTCGCTCGCAAGTAATGCCCATTATGATGGGAGCCCCTTGGGCACAACGCTATGGAGGACCAGGATCGGAGCTGAGTTTTCAGGACTGGAAAGCGCAGACGGAATATCTGGCTGGATTACAAGGACTGAGCGCATCGCAAAAGGTACAGTTTGTGCTAGGATCGTTAGAAGGAGAAGCCAAAAGGGAAGTTCTTGCTGCATCAGAAGCCACGCGGGCCACTGTGAAGAATGTCTTTGATTTCTTGTCTGGAGTATATGGAGATTCTACCCCGGTAGCCATCCTTCGTGCCCAGTTCTTTAACTGTCAGCAGGGGCCTCAGCAGACTCTGCGAGCATACTCCCTGAAACTGCGAGAGCAGTTTGGCCGGCTGAAAGGTCGACAAGATCATGGACTGGGAGAAGGAGAGGGCTTATTGAGAGACCAGTTTGTTTTGGGGCTGCGGGAAGGACCGGTGCGCCAGGGCATACGGCTCCAGCTTCGACGAGACCCCACTATGTCTTTTGAGGCTCTTCGACAAGAGGCCTTGGCGTTGGAGTCAGATCAGGGAGTGACGACTCGGACACCGGTTCGTGTGGCGGCCAGCAGCGCCACAGTGCCCGCGCCTGTTGAGTCAAGTGAGTGGAAGCAGAAGTTGAGGACAGAATTACTGGAAGATGTTAAGGGACAGATGGCAGAGTTGTCTCGGAATCTTTTGGGTGAGCTTCATCGAGGTCGAGTCGAAGGTGGACCGATGGTGCGAGGAAGATCATATTCAGAGGAGGGGCCAAGACCTGTACGCCGCCCTCCGCGTCCGACGGGCCCCCGGTTTCAGTGGGATCATCAGGGTCGACCCATCTGTATCAATTGTGGAAATCCGGGACACATCAGCCGCCAGTGCGACCGTCGTCGAAGCTCTCAAGGGGGTTTTTAGTCCCACCGGTCACTGTGGGTCAAGTGGCCGGGACCCCTTCAAGAGACCCTTGTTCTGTTCCTGTGATGAGAGACGACTGGGTTGGGCGTTGTCCCACCGTAGAAGTTCAAGTTAATGGAATGAAGATTAATTGTCTGGTCGATACAGGTTCTCAGGTCACATTGTTTTCAGAAAGTCTGGCTCTGGAGCTATTCGCGGATCATCGGCTTCACAGGACGGAAACTTCAAGACTCACATTACGTGGAGCGAATGGATTGGATATTCCTTATACTGGGTACATCGTGGTAGACTTTCTGGTTCGAGGGGTTCCTGTCCACCAGAAAGGTGTTGTCATTGTTCGAGACCATTGCTTGGGTCTCCATCGAGCACTGCTAGGGATGAATGTCATTCTGGATTGTTGGGAGGACCTGTTTAACGGTCGACCGACCCGAACATCTCCGTTGGCAGCAAGGCAGGACTGGGACCGGATCCTGGCCGATTGTCAAAGAGTCCATGCGGCCAGTCAGGTGCAAGAGCGGGAAGATATCGGTCGAGTCATCTGCCGGTATGCTCTGTCTGTTCCAGCCCGGAGTGAGGCTGTTCTTTGGGTCCGAGTGCCGGCTGGACCCCGTGAGTCAGGTAACTGTGTCCTGGTAGAGCCTCATGAAGATTGTCAACCCATCGAAGTAGCCCATGGGCTAGCGGTCATACGACGAGGGCGAGTCTCAGTGAAGGTGCGAAATGCCCATCCCTACCCAGTACTCCTTCGTCGACACCAACGGCTGGTCCGAGTTTCATCTGTCCGTCCTGTCCAAGTCCAAGAGCAACAAGATGTCTGTTTCAGGCAGGTGAGCCCTGCGGTGGTAGAAGTTGCCGTCCGTCCAGTGGAGGTCAGTACAGGCCCTGTGAGGGGAGGAATGCCGACCCATTTGATGGGGGAATCTTTGAAGGGTGATGACCTGGAGGAAGGACAAGTGTTACAGCTCCAGGAGCTCCTGAAGAGGTGGAAACATGTGTTCTCAACCCATGAGGAAGACTATGGTTGTACAGGAGTGATTAAGCACCAAATACCCACCGGAGAAGCAACACCTAGTCGGGAGCGGTACCGTCCGGTGCCCCCCACTCTCTACACTGAAGTCCGCGCTCTGCTAAAAGGGATGCTAGATGGAGGGATCGTTCGAGAGAGTAGTAGTCCATGGGCAGCCCCGATTGTCCTAGTACAGAAGAAAACGGGAGCCTGGAGATTTTGTGTTGACTACCGCAAGCTCAATAGTGTGACCAAGAAAGATGCATTCCCGTTGCCGCGAATCGAAGATTCACTCACGAGTTTGACTCAAGCAGCATGGTATTCGACCTTGGATTTGGCCAGCGGATACTGGCAAGTACAGATGGATGACCGCGATAGAGAGAAGACTGCCTTCACCACACCGTTCGGGCTATTCGAGTGGGACCGGATGCCGTTCGGGTTGTGTAACGCCCCCGCGACCTTCCAGCGACTTATGCAGCGATGCCTGGGAGGGCAACTAGTTGAATCCACGCTGGTCTATTTGGACGATGTAATCGTTTTTTCCCCTGACTTTCAAACTCACCTGCATCATTTAGAGAATGCCTTCCGGGCCATGGAGAAATATGGGCTAAAATTGAGACCAGAAAAATGCCAGTTGTTTCGCAAAGAGGTACAGTTCCTGGGACATCGAGTCAGCGCTGCCGGTATATCCCCTGATCCAGAGAAAGTTGCAGCAGTCCAAGGCTGGGAGCCCCCACGAACGGTGAGACAAGTGCGGTCCTTCCTAGGCTTCGTAGGATATTATCGACGATTTATTAAAGGATTCTCTGGGCTTGCTAAGCCATTGAACCAGCTTCTTGCTGGTACTGGACGTTCCCGTGGCAAAGGCTCATCGACAGTGCAATGGGACGCAGCATGTGAAACGGCCTTCCAAAATCTGAAGCAGGAACTTTTGGGGGCCCCTATCCTGGCCTATGCAGACTTCACTCAGCCGTTTCTCCTGTATACCGATGCCAGCAATGCAGGATTGGGGGCGGTATTAGCCCAAGAGCAACAAGGAGTGGAGAAGGTAATTGCTTATGCCAGTCGAAGTTTACATCCTGCAGAGCGGAACGCAGCAAACTACAGTTCCTTCAAGATAGAGTTGCTAGCCATGAAATGGGCCATGGCCGAGAAATTCAAAGACTACCTGTGGGGAGCTAAGGTGACTGTGATCACGGACAACAATCCTCTAGTTCATTTACAGACTGCCAAGTTGGGAGCAGTGGAGCAGCGGTGGGTGGCTCAGCTTGCTAATTATGACTATCAGCTCAAGTATCGACCCGGCAGAGAAAACGCGAATGCTGATACATTGTCCAGACTCCCAGCCATTCAGAGAAACGGTCAAACGCACCTCGATGCCCCTGGTCAAGAGGATGAATTGTTGGTGGCGGTCGTGGAAGCTTCCGGGACCCAGGGGGACATTCCGTCCAGTTGGGGATGGGACCCCGGACGGTGGAGCAGGTTACAGCAAGGAGACGAAGACCTGTGTCAGGTCGCCTCGCATCTCAGGCGAGGATTCAGGCTGCGAGCTGGGGAAAGGCAGGCTCAGACAGTGGGAGTACAACAGCTCCTGAAACAGTGGAAGAGACTGCGGATCAGAGGAGGGGTAATTTGCCGTTCACTGCGAGATCCAAAAACTCAGGAAACCAGGTATCAAGTGGTGGTTCCAGAGGACCAAGTCCAAGAGCTGTTGAATGCCTATCACACCCATGCTGGCCATCAAGGCCAAGAAAAGACTTTGTCACTGTTGAGGAGGTATTTCTACTGGTCAAGGATGGAGAAGAAAGTTGAAGAGTTTGTTCAGAGTTGTCCACGGTGCACGCTGTTCAAACTCCGGAAGGAACCTCGAGCCCCACTGGTTCCCTTTCGGCCGAAGGCACCTCTGCACATCATAGGGATTGATTTCCTGACTCTAGGGAGACCCGCAGATCGATATCAAAACATCCTGGTAATGACGGATCTGTTCACCAAGTACGCTTGGGCCGTCCCCACGGTAGACCAGACGGCAGTGACTACGGCCAATGCCCTTTGGAGAACGGTAATACAGCCGTTTGGCTGTCCAGAGACCCTCCATTCGGACCAAGGTCCAAACTTCGAGGCCCGAGTCATACAGGAGCTGAGCCAGCTCTATGGTTGTCGAAAGACACACACAACTTCGTATCATCCCCAAGGTAACGGGGGATGCGAAAGATTCAATCAGACCCTGTTAGGGCTATTGGGAACGTTGGAGAGTGAGCAGCAGTGTCAATGGGCCGAGAGCCTTCCTACGTTACTACAAGCCTATAATAATAGCGTGCACAGCATCACCGGGTATGCCCCTTCTTACCTCATGTTTGGGCGTCATCTACGTCTACCTGTAGACTTGCTTCTGGGCACCGAGGCCACCGAAGGAGAGTACAACACAACGGACTGGGTAAATCGACACCATCAACAACTACTAAATGCCTACAAGCGAGTTTCAGACCATTTGAGTGCTGCAGCAGCTAAGAACAAGCGACTGTATGATCGAACTGCCAGAGAAGCCCCTTTACTGCCTGGAGAGCGAGTGCTGGTAAGGGACAACCGACGTCCAGGGAAAGGAAAGCTCCATGATCGTTGGGAATCGACACCATATGTGGTGGAGCACCGGCAGGGGCCTGATGCTCCAGTCTATTCGGTACGGCCTGAGGGAAAACCGGGACCTATACGAGTGCTTCATCGAAATTTGCTCCGTCCATGTCCGAACTATCCACAGCCAGCGGCTGAAATACAAAGTGCGCCGCTTGCTCCCAATGTGCCCATGGTAGGGTGGGCAATAGTCCCAGGGAATCCCGAAGCGGAGGCCCGAGCGGCTTCACCCACGCCACCCCGACGGTCCCAGCGGGACAACCAAGGACAGCCGCCTGAGAGATATGGCGAATGGCATTAGAGAAGACCGGTTCCAGGGACTAGAACCGATTGGCAAGGGGGGATGTCACGGGTGACAAAATGCTGGGAAAAGCGGAACCTTTCTTTTCTCTTTCTATGTCCCCGAGGGGAGTTATTTTGGTGTAACACCTCACTCCGGTTCCGGGTGTAGCGGAGATATTGCGCAAACTAATTACAGCTGATGCACGACAGGTGTGAGGGAGAGAGAGGAGCGGTGTTTGTACAGGCTTTCCGCTTCACAAGAGGAGGATAAAAGAGCCATTCAGAGTCGAGTTAGTGCGGAGGAAAAAGGTTGGAACTGGTAAGGCGAAGGTTGGAACTGGTAAAGGTCAATCGGTGTTCAGTTGATCAGTTGTTTGGCTGGGTCTCTGTCGTTGTGTTTTGGGGTAGAAGATCGCCGGTTTGGACGCTTACATTGGACGCTGTCATCCTGGAAATTCGTGTAAGTGAGGAACTGCCATTTGAGTCTGTCGTTTGGAGCTGCTTGTGGAATATTACTGGATTGAATTGTGGCTTGGATCTGCGCTGGAAGAGGGAAAGAGAAAGATAAGTGAATTAAATTACATCGTTGAATTAAATGTAAAGCTTGAAGCAAAGACTGTGAATGTGAAACTTACTATTGAGGAGGACATCTGTTTCAGATACATTGGAGAGGAATTGAGAGTTGAATATTCCCGTTGAAATGCATGGATGAAGCGAGGCTTCGGATCAGCCCTACTGTGTGAGTGATTTGCAGTTGTTTGCCTTACCTGATGCACGTCGAATTAATGCTGTGGATTTGTAGTGAACACGAGTGCTGTGTGCTATGCTGAGAAGAGTCTTCCAACGCCTGCTTTCATTCTTGTGAAATGATCTACTTGTCCTCATCCAAAATTCAGAACGATGCAACTGAACTGGTGAAGTAATGCTTTGTATTATCCTCTCTTCCACTGAGTATTGTTGTGAAGTAATCCCTTATTGAAGGCTCCTGTTAACCCTCTCTCTCTCTGAAATTACAAGTCTCGTGAAGAACCGTATGGCTGTGGAAAAGTCTGAACCGTTATACTTAGTGATGGAGCCCTGAAGATGCATAACATCGCTGATAAAGTCGCAATTTCCTTTTTATGTCTTGACGAGAGAAACTGCTGTTGAGAGGAGAAACCTCACCTGTTACCTACCGTCTGAGTCCTGCAGATGTGCAGCAACGCTGTGAAGTGAGTTTTAAAGTCACAATTTCCTTTTTATGTCTTGACGAGAGAAACTGCTGTTGAGAGAAGAAACCTCACCTGTTACCTACCGTCTGAGTCCTGCAGATGTGCAGCAACGCTGTGAAGTGAGTTTTAAAGTCACAATTTCCCTTTTATATCCTGACGAGAGAATCTGCTGTTAAGAGAAGAAACCTCACCTGTGACCTACCGCCTGAGTCCTGCAGATGTGCAGCAACGCTGTGAAGTGAGTTTTAAAGTCACAATTCCCCTCTCACGACCTGTTAAGAGAATCTGCTGTTAAGAGAAGAAACCTTACCTGTTACCTATCGCCTGAGTCCTGCAGATGTGCAGCAACGCTGTGAAGTGAGTTTTAAAGTCACAATTCCCCTCTCACGACCTGTTAAGAGAATCTGCTGTTAAGAGAAGAAACCTTACCTGTTACCTACCGCCTGAGTCCTGCAGATGTGCAGCAACGCTGTGAAGTGAGTTTTAAAGTCACAATTTCCCTCTCACGACCTGTTTAGAGAATCTGCTGTTAAGAGAAGAAACCTTACCTGTGACCTACCGCCTGAGTCCTGCAGATGTGCAGCAACGCTGTGAAGTGAGTTTTAAAGTCACAATTCCCCTTTCACGTCCTGTTAGGAGAATCTGCTGTTGAAGAAGTAAACATTACTTGTTACTTATCGTTTGAGTACTGCAGACGTGCAGCAACGCCGTGGAGTAAGCCTTCCTAGCCACTATCGTTCCATTGTGCCCCGAAGACAGTGGAAAATCGTTTCAGCGGCTACTCCGGTCCAATAGCTCGAGAAGACAGGAGTTGCTCATTCTTTCTTCAAGTTGATTATTATTCAATAAAGATTGTTACCTTTGAACCAAATTACCTGCTTCCTCTTTTGTCCATCTGTTGCGTGCCTGTGGTGTTGGCTCCTCACGGTGGTGTCTGGAGTCAGGGGCGGCTGGTCATCCGAGTCCGCCCCGGCCTGCACCGGTGACAATACCAACATTTTTTTTCAAAGTGAACTATCCCTTTAATTCACTTAAATCAGTTAGCAAGGACATAACAAAAGCATAAATAATTACAGTATAAACATACTTAATCTTGTAAAAAATATAAGTACAATGAGTAATAATCTAACAAAACTTCAATATTATCAAATTTGCACAATGTATATTATGGCTCTAACAAGCACACTTAAATTCTACATTACCACGACTGTGAAACTACAACAATCAGACACTGTGAAACTACAACAAAGAAATGTACTTCACAGAGATCAAAAATCAGCACATGAATCTCAACAATGGTGACAATCAAACCAACTTACACACAAATATACACTCTGAACATCACAAAACTACAGAAAAAATAAAAACAAATAAATTAAATAGTAAGACTATTCCGCAGCATTTATTCATGCTGCAGTGCATGCTGGGAGTTTTGTACCATGGAGTCACGACCGGCTCAGAGCCACAACAAATGAAGGAGGCAACAAGAACAAAAGCGAATCAAAAAGTGTTTATTAATAAAAAATAAAGTTTAAAACGAATAACTAAATAAGAAAAACACAGCTATGGAAAACATTCCGCTCTGAACATCAACGTAAATAAAGAATAAGCAACGTAATTTACGGCACAAAATATTAAACACACATTCCCACATACATACAGGCCTGCAAACATAAATCCCCAAACTAAACTGATACATGAAGCAAATGAATGATAAACAAATAACAAAGGAGCAACAGAAGACAAAAGGGCAACCGAAGAGAGTGAAGTCAGAGAACTAAAACCTTTGATAATTCTCTGCAGGTGTTTCACATTATGAGTCCCAACACACAGTCGGCTAGAGTAGGACGGGCTCAGAGGCACGTCACACATGGTGGCACCCAGCATGCATTGCAGCATGAAACTTTTTGTTGATCATTATTAACATGTTGAGATTCATATGCTGATTTTTGATGCCTGTGTGTCTGACTGATGCAGGAGCTCATATTGCTGTATAACCACAGGGCTGCTACAATCAATAATGTAAAATTAATAACACACTTAATCAAAGATTAGAATCAGATAAAATGATGGAATCAGGTCACTAAATTATGATAACATCACCATCACCTGCTCACATTTTGTTGCAGCAGTCAAAGAATAACTAATATTAATAAAGTCAAGGGTCCAGAGCACAGCACAACTAAAGCAAACACTGATCACCATAATGGTGATGTGAAACCAAACATTTTCAATAAAACATCAACATTTAATTCTCAACAAGAGCTTCTATAGATGTACGACAGAAATAAAGTCTAACTGGTTAATAATAAGTGCAATAATATGATAAAAATTATTTTGTTTATACAGTTTTATCCTACAGTTTAGGGTTAGTGACTTGCTGTTGATATCTGGGGTTCATTTTCTACTCAAAATGACACATTCATACTCAAAAATTATCCATCGAATGATACCATCAATGAACTTGAACAGCAGAAACAAACTTTGTTGCATTATCTTTCTGCTATCACTGTAAAGCTGCTTTTGATATAAGCACATTATCTGATGATAATGACATATCCTTCACTCCTAAGATCTGCTGCAGATGAAGTTGAGTTTGTGAGTCTCAGGACGGCTGATCCAGCGCTGATCTCCTCCAGACAGAACTGCTCCAGATCTCACTCCAGACTCACAGTCCTCGTCTCCTGTGCCGTTCCCTGGAGCCCAGTTCTGATAGCACACGGTCTCTCCGCTCACCCAGAACCAGAGGCCCACAGTGCAGGAGTGACGTAAACCCAACCACACCGCCTCAGTAGACGCACGTTTAACCACATTCATCACCTCCTCCTGCATCTCCTCTGAATGAACCGAGACCAGATCTGTATAATTCTGTCTGCAGTATCTCAGAGCTTCAGGCCACGTCAGAGTCTCTGTGATCAGAATCAGTTTATCTGGACACAAAACAAACCACAAGCAAAAACTAGAGAGAGACTGATCAAAAGCAACATGCAGAACAAACACTGTGGAGGAATCTGTCATGTCAGACATGTAGCGTGAACTTTAAGATATCTGGAGGTGATGGATGGATTGTGTGTGTTTGTGAGGATCTGCTCACCTTCATGACACACAAAAGGATATCGGTTGTTGCAAGAGATGTCATGCCATTGACCCTGAGCGTTTGGACTGATCACTGTACAGTTTTCATTTCCTCCACTATTATTAGGTTGAGTAGGATCCCAGTATCTGAAAGAGGAGTTACTCTGATCTGACCACTGCCATGAGTCTCTGAACAGACCGATCCAGATCTGTGATCTAAATAACTGAAGACTACTATTCAAGGCCCATGATCCAGATATGGGCGATTCCACAGTTTCTGTCCACAAGGGGTGTAATGAACAATATAGATTGAATAATACCCAGTTGTTGTCATTTTTTTTATTTTTAGTTCACTATTTTGTTAAAGATAGATGTAAGAAATAATAAAGTTATTTTTATCCCACTAAGCCTTGGAATTATCGTGGAATGAGACTTTATTTTATTTCCGTCCCCAGAAATTGCGGATGTCATGGTGGGACATTCAGTGCATCTGGATTTTTCCTAAGTCATTTCTTTCATTTCCTTTAATAAAATCCAGAATTTTGGCGCATAACATTTATTTTTGGTGTGTCTTCTACAAAATACTACTACTAACACTGAAAGTATAATTCCCTTAATCCACCACGATGCAATGGAAACATTCACTAACGTTCGTTACACTTTCTGTCCAAGCAGTTACGCACGTTAAACTATGATTCTAAAGGAAGCAGAGATATCATTTTTCCATGTAATTCTATCAGTAGCAAAACGATAAAAACATCTTGTGTGGGTTAAATTCTCATATGCTACATGATAAATTGTTAATAAATCGGGATAAAACGGGGGCCGAGATTTTCTGTCCAAAAATCATAACGCTCGAACATTTTATTCTGACGCTGAATTTCCATCTCCTAATGTCTCAACGGTTCATGTCAGAAATAAGATTGTCTAGGTCACGGTCGCTCTGCGTGGAAGGAAGAGTTAACAGGATTTCACGGATTTCGACGAATGTGGGTAAGTTTGTGGATTCTGTCCAAAAGTTTACGAACGTTAAAATGATACGAACGTGGTAAACTTTGGTTAAGTAAACATTAAATAGGATCATTGTGGTGAGAAAGGATAAAAGAGTGTGCGAGTCGGATGATTGCGAGTGGTTTCGGACCGAAAGCGTCGTGTTCATCGTGAAAGAGCATGAATGGTGGTTTTACATTTTGACAGATTCTGCACATCTCGTTCGTAAATTAGACGGAAATTTTCAGTCTGTCCAACTTCAAACGTTGTTTTCTGCGTATTTTTGACTCATCCTCAACTGCCTTCCATTTACTTCTGCAGTAAATTAATTGTCCTTTAGTTAACAAATATTCAGGGTTACTTTGCATAAAGAGTTATTGGTGCTCTATTCAGCAGAATTACTCATTTTATCTGTCCACGTTACAAATGTTATTTCATTCACAATGTATGATCTTTAAATTTGATAGTATGATAACAGGTTATTTTAATGTGTTATGAACTTGTTCTATTCTTTGCCAGTTTTCATGAAATGGTATTATTTTGTGTTACAGAGGCAATCTTGCAGGATTGTTTAATTTTTTTCCGTCCACGTTACGCACGTTATAACTTTGCACACTTGTAGGAGTTCCTTTGTCTTCTACATTTGGCAAATAAATTTGAAAAATATACCTGTGGTATTTTTTAGTAATTTTGCTGGCTTTCAGTTTATGAACATACCAGACTCAAAAATGCACCTTTAAGTTTATAGAACAGATAATATTAGATGGCCACCCTGCCTGCATGGAAGTCCTATTACCAGTTTTGTGAACCATACGGATCAATCAGCGTTGGCGCTGCACACGTGGCGACTCGCAACAGGTGTTTGCAGTTGAGTGTAATTGTGTTCATGAGTGTTGGAGTAGTTCTCTTGGTTTGTTTGTAGCTCTTTTACTTTTTATTTTTAATACAATTTAATATTGTTCCGTGATGTCTTTAAGGAAGATGGGGATATCATTGCTGGTTTTAATACTTTTATTTCACTCTGCTGCTGGAACATTTCCGAACCGGATTCAATACACCCGAGATCTTCTCCTTGAACTAAACACAGGCAGCTTGATGTCGAGGCAACCTGCAAATTCCCCCCTGTTTAAGGACATTATGGCTTACAATGATTGCCAGCTTTTTAGTCCTGGAGAAGATGGCAGGACCAGAAGAAAAACACGTAAAAGAGGCAAAAAAGGTGGCGTGCGACAGCGCGTGAGAATCCTAACAAGGAAGAGACGTCTGCCTCTACCTTCAATAGTCCTGGCAAATGTTCAATCACTGAAAAACAAGGTGGATGAACTGCAAGCACGAGTATTTCACACACGGGAGTTCAGAAATGCGTGTGTTTTAGCCTTCACCGAGACGTGGCTGACTGCCGCAGACATGGATCCTACGACCGATATTGATGGATTCGGGGTACCAATACGTCTTGATCGTGACCCATGTACGACGGGGAAGCGGCAGGGAGGTGGAGTATGCTTTTATATTAACCCAAGATGGTGTAATAATGTGACTGTTCGGGAGAAAATTTGCCTACCGGACATTGAGCTATTGACAATTTCGGTGAGACCATATTATTTGCCAAGGGAATTTCCTCAAGTGTTTTTGTCGGTTGTGTATATTCACCCTAAGGCTAACTTTAAAAACGCAAATGATGTATTGTTCTCTGTGTTGCAAAGACTTCAGTCCATCTCACCTGATGCCCCATGTCTTGTAATGGGTGATTTTAACCGCAGTAATTGCAGCAAAACATTTAGCCATTTTCATCAGTATATCACTTGTCACACTCGAGGAGATAAGACTCTTGACTTATGTTATGGATCCATACGAGGAGCGTACAGATCCGTTGCTGAGCCCCCTTTGGGCTCCTCTGACCACAGTGTGGTGCATCTGTTTCCAACATATAAGACTGTGCTGCGAAGGAGAGGCACAGAATCACGGACAGTCCAGGTATGGAATGAGGATGGTATATTGGCCCTACAAGGATGTTTTGAGTGCACGGACTGGTCTGTTTTTTATGCACCATCTGACAATATTAATGAGTTGACTGATGTGGTGGTTAGTTATATCTCATTCTGTGTCGATAATGTGATTGATACAAAGGTTATCACCAGGCATTCAAATAATAAGCCTTGGTTTAAAAATGAACTGAAAAATCTTCTTAAGAAGAAAAGTGTTGTTTTTAAAAGTGGTGATAAAGTTGCTTATTCTGTCATTAGGAAGGAAGTAAGAGCTGCTATTGCAAAGGCAAAACTTAATTATAAAGAAAAAATGTAACAAAAATATTTAAATGCTGATCAAAGGGCGGTGTGGGATGGAATGAAACTAATGACAGGCATACAGGGAAGTAGAACTACGATATCCTTAAATGGGTATACATCTAATGCGTGTTTAGCGTATGAACTTAACAAATTTTATCTAAGATTTGATGTGGATGACGATAATGTGAAGTATGACTCTGGGCAAAGCAATAGGCCTACTGTATTTAGTATCGATGCTGTTACGGTGGCTAGGTTTTTTAAAAGGATAAAAGTAAATAAAAGCCCTGGGCCAGATAATATTAGTGGTAAGGTGTTGAGAGCATGTAGTTCACAGCTAAGTGGCATATTCACAGAGATTTTTAACATGTCAGTTAGAACTCAAATTGTACCACAAATCTGGAAACATGCCATAGTTGTTCCTGTGGCGAAATGTAGGAGTCCGAAGGTTTTAAATGATTTTAGACCGGTAGCCCTCACTTCATTAGTGATGAAAACATTTGAAAAAATTGTGAGAATGGAGATATTGAAGTATGTAGAAGATAATTTAGATCCTCTCCAGTTTGCGTACAGAGCAGGGAGGGGGGTTGAGGATGCCATAACCACTCTTGTACATTTAGTAGCCCAACATCTGGAGACCCCAAAAACAAGGGCACGGCTAGCTTTCATTGATTTCTCATCTGCATTCAACACAATCAAGCCACATGTATTAGCCGAAAAATTAGTTCGATTATTTAACCTTGATCTTAATCTAGTAGGATGGATCGTGAATTTTTTATCAAATAGAACCCAGTGTGTGAGAGTCAATAATCTGCTTTCTTCCAAATTATGTTCTTCTATTGGCTCGCCTCAAGGGTGTGTTCTTTCCCCTCTTCTTTTTATTTTATATACTAATGATTGTAGGAGCACATTTGACAATAGGTATATGTTAAAGTTCGCGGATGATACTGTGATTGTGAGTCTTCTTGTAAATGAGGAGACATCCCATGGCCCAGTGGTGGAGGACTTTGTCTCCTGGTGTGCAAAATGTAACCTAAGTCTAAATATATCAAAGACCAAAGACATGATCATAGATTTTGGAAAATCTGCCATTTCAGTTTCTCCTACTGTCATAAATGGAAGAGATATTGAGTTTGTGGATGAATATCGTTATCTGGGTACAGTTATTGATAATAAATTAAATTTTAATGCTAACACAGATGCCATTTGTAAAAAGGTTCAGCAGCGTATGTTTTTCCTAAGAAAAATGAACTCTTTTAAAGTATGCTCAGTGTTAATGACACTGTTTTATCGGAGTTTTATTGAATCCGTAATTTCTTATTGTGACATTGTATGGTTTCATTGTATTAGCCTGTCCAACAGAAACAGAATAACCAAACTGATAAAGACTGCTTCGAAAGTGATTGGAGCTCAGCAGATACTGCCCCAGGACATTTTTAAAGGACATGTTGTCAAAAAAGCCTTTGCGATAATCAATTGCCCAACACACCCATTACACAAAGAGTTTGTTATTCTTCCATCAGGACGTAGATATAGAGTAATGGGAGGGAGAACAAGGAGGTTTAAGAACTCATTCATACCAACTGCTATTCTAATGTTAAATAATCTGTAATCATGAGTGTTTATTATGTGAGTGTTTGCTATGTGAGTGTTTTTTGTGATGTGCAGCACCTGTGCAAAACCAATTTCCTAAGGGATAAATAAACTCGAACTGAACTGAACTGATACACAACGCATGACTCATAACTATACCAAATTAGGAACAAAGCAAAACATGAACTGGGATTCAACCAGAATTTTATTAAGATGAATTAGATAAAGTACACTTTCTGCTTGAACTTACACTGTTTTTCTGTCCATGTTACATACGTTAAATATTACATCAACTCAACTTTGATCAAAGTTTACTAGTTTACCATTGCCAGATTTATCCTGCCTTTCACACAGCTGTACCCCAGGTTTTCTCAGGATGTTAACCTGAGGACAATGACTTTCTCCATGAAGATTGATTTTGCAGGCTGTTTGTCCTTGCAGTTAGGCCTAAACTGTGGAATCGCCCATAACTGAAGACCACTAGTTCTGTCTGCAGTAACTCTGAGCGTCTCTCCAGTTCTTCGTCTGATTGACAAAGACGAGTCCTGTGTTCCCTTTAAGAAAATAATCAAAACAATAATAATAAATTTAAAAAAGAGTTTCATGAATCAGTTTGTTAATTATTCTTACGCTGCTTTATGGTTTGAATGTGAACGAGTAGCAATGGAAGCAACAGAAAAACGTGTCATTCAAAGACATGAAGTACATTTCTGAGCATTTTGATGATTTTTTTAGAGTTAATAATTTGTTATTACAGCTATTTTATAATAAATCCAAAAGCAAAACATGAAAATAACTACCCCAGGTAAAAAAGACATAGTGTTAAGTGTATTAAAAATATACTTGAAAGTAGTATGTTTATAATACATTTGTATTCCCAACATGCTTATTTGAATTGCATTTTAATATATTTCTAAAAACTGTAAGACTGGAGAAACTGTAAGACTGGAAGAGAGGGCTATTCTCTGAGAAAACAAAGGAAATTAACATTTGAACTCTCTTGCTATATTACCATCTCCATTCGAGACACGATCACACCACAGTTGATCACCTCCCAATTTACACATCATTCCCTTCACCCATCCCTACCTACATTCATCCAAAAATCTATATGGTTTAAATGTGAATTATTATCATACAGTTTTATACGTTTGGTATCATTTGAAATGTCTCAGTGCGACTGGTACAAAGGTCACATTCCCAAAGAAGTAAAACAAAAGGTAATAAAGTTTTTAAGAGTTTGGAGATAACTTGCACACAGCGGAGGGTGGGTCTTCCAGGCAAATGGCCTTGAACTCTGAACGCTGAATGCAAATTCCCACTGTTAGCACGTTTCCATGTGAAAGATGTTTCTGTCTATATAATGAAATGCAAAGAGAGGCTCAGGGCGATTTGTAATGAGATCTGCCCATAATGCTGAGTGTCTTCCAGACAAACAATGCTGTCCGGGGGAGGGCTCCGAGCTCTCATGCTTTCAAAGCTAGCTTTATATTGCTAGCCTCTCGGAAATTGCCTACGCTACCTTTAATTTATAAATTAATGCTGTGTGCGTTAGTAGAAAATGTTCTGGAGCCGTTATATTTGGTATATGGTGCATGAACGGTTGTTGTAATTTTAAATAGATGCACTCACTGTTGCAGATGAAATGACGAGTATCACTACATGACAAATCATGAATTTTTCCATTTGACATCATTCCACAATAATCTCCACCATCAGGTTGTCCAGTAGCCCAGTTCAGATAGAGCGCAGGTTCACCTGAAGAACACTGCCATTTATCAACACCTGTCTTCTTCAGCCCAATCCAGACATCCTGACCAACTCCATTCACACTCTTCTTCAGCTCGTTCATGTCGTTCATGTTGTCAACGGTGGCCAGATCTGTGTAATTCTCTCTGCAGAATCTCTGAGCTTCAGTCCAGGTCTTCAACACGTTTATAAAGTGATACTGACGCTGAACACATTCAGATACGGAGCAGAGAGCTGTGAAAGAGAACGTTTGATTTAATGCTTTTCATAACAGGGTCAAACCTGATGAAACTATAAACCATAAATAAAACAATAAACACACTCACCAATGAGAAGAAGAATGAAACATAGAGTTTGGTCCATTTCTGAGGAAAAACACATTAAAAATCCCAAATACTCACATATTTATCTTGGAGTAAATCATGATCATGTAATTGTAAATAAAAAAAATTGTTTTAAAAAATGTTTTAGCAATTATTCATACAATATTAACATCTGAAAGTCAAATTGTGTTTGAAGAATGAACATGTTCTTACTTTAGAGGTCGTGTGTTTCTGTCCTGAGTCTGATGTTTCTGTCTGCAGATTTACACTACGCTATTATTATATCTGCTCTCATCCCTCTTTCAGCTCATCACATCATTTGTGTATTGTTCTGAAAACCCCTATTTTATATTTTACTTCCTCTATATTTGTGTATTTGTCCACCCTTGTCTTTCCCTTTATTTGCATATTGACTTCTGTGTCAGTCAGTATTAGTCTATAATATGGACCTTATTGTCAGAGTTCTGTCACCTTCTGTCTAGGTTATCTTGGTTTGTTGTAACCAACATCAGCGACGCAGGACATTTTCAACAACGGCCTTAATGATCCTGTTCGTGCCTGGGAGATGGGAATGCGGGGTACTGTCATTCTGGCAGTTTGTGGGGTTTGTGTACAACCGTGGAGAGGAGGGTGGCCTTCCCCCTCTTGGCCCACCTCCCATTCATCTCACAAACTGCCAAGTCCCCAGTCCTCCAATGACCCCTTCGGGGAGAGGGAGGAGGAAGAACAGGTCCGCCTCATCTGCCTCCTATCCAGTGGCAGCTGAGGAGGCTGCAGCGCCCCCATTGGTTGCCCAAGAGGCTGCAGCGCAGCTTTGCTCAGGGAAACGGAGGATGAGGAGGAAGGCTTTCCTTGGTCTGGTGGTTCCCGAGCCCCCATGTCCTGTATATCCAGAGACTGTTCATGTCACGTCTGCCAATCCAGAGACTGTTCACGTCACGTCTGCCGATCCAGAGACTGTTCACGTCACGTCTGCCGACCCGGTGTCTCCAGACAAGATGGCCGCCACCGACCCGGTGTCTCCGGACAAGATGGCCACCGCCGAGCCGGTGTCTGTTCCAGTTCCCGAGCCAGTATCTGTTCCTGAGCATAACCCCACAGCTGCCCTCAATAAAATTTTGGGAGGGGGCAGTGGGTCCCCTGAACTGTCGTCTCCGCCCTGGCCGCCCGAACTGTCTGGTTGTCCCTGTGTCTGGGCCTGTTCCTGAGCATAACCCCACAGCTGCCCTCAAGAAAATTTTGGGAGGGGGCAGTGGGTCCCCTGAACTGTCGTCTCTGCCCTGGCCGCCCGAACTGTCTGGTTGTCCCGGGCCGCCTGCACAGCCCGCACCACCCTGGCTCTCAGCCAGGACTCCAGACCCGCCGGAGACTCCCTGGTCTGTCCCTCCGGTTCCACCCTGGCCCTCAGCCAGGAATCCAGACCCGCCTGATCTTCCCTGGCGCAACCCTCCCATCCCACCCTGGTCTCTGCAAAGGACTGTATGGACTATATGGACTAAGGTTACGTCCGTGGATCACGGCTGAACGCGTCTTCTCCACACTCACTTACAAACAAAAAAAATGATTTGCCTATCGTGCATCTACTCTACACCCCACCACTAAAAAAAAAAACGGATTATATCCAAGACTTCAGTCATAAATTAGTATTAATATTGATAGCATCACTGGTAGCTTCGTTGCTAACTCACTGTCCATCTGTTAAAATGGCGAATATATCATATGTAAGTAGTCTACCTTTTGGTGCAGGTGAGGACACATTTGAGCTGCACGCACTGCAGTCTGAGCTGGAAACTGTTGAGAAACAGATCCACAACCTTTTATTGAGACAGGCCAAGCTGAGAGACCGGTGTTTGGCTCTTGAAACATCACGCGCAGATGCACACAAATCAGTGTTTACTAACCCACTGACTCCGACCGCGTCTACTCCGTGCGTTCCTCAGCATCGGTCGCGATCAGCCATGGTCTCGTTCACTCCGGCTCCAACACGCCACCACGAAGCCTGGGTGGTTCCGCAGCGGAAGACGCGAGTCAGGTTTAGACCAAGACTTTCTCCGACCCTCCCGGTTTTCGAGTTATCCACACAAAACCGCTTCTCCCCTCTTCGCGAAACAGAACGCGATGCTGTGATCATCGGCGATTCCATCGTTCGGCACGTACACGCTACGTTAGGTAAAAGTAAGGTGCACAGTCACTGCTTTCCTGGTGCTCGTGTTTCTGAAATCGCTGCTCGCGTTCCCGAGATTCTGAACGGTGACGAGCGCGTCGGAACTGTGGTCCTGCACGCGGGAGTGAACGACATCAGGCTGCGCCAGACGGAGGTTCTGAAGAAAGACTTCAGGAATCTGATCGATACGGTACGCAGCACATCGCCTGAAACAATGACCATTGTGTCAGGACCGCTTCCCACGTACCGACAAGGGCATGAAAAGTTCAGCAGATTATTTACGCTAAATGAATGGTTAATGTCATGGTGCAATGAGCAGAAACTGCTCTTTGTAAATAATTGGAATCTGTTTTGGGAGCGTCCTAGGCTTTTCCGTGCTGATGGCTTACACCCAAGCAGATTCGGAGCGGATCTTCTGTCAGATAACATCTCCAAAATGTTAAATACCCTTTGACTAGTAACCAAAAGTCCAAATCATAGTCTCTGCTGCACCAATTTAACTGATATAAATACTAGTGTAGAACATTGCATAGAAACCGTGTCTATTCCTCGTTTAGTGAGATCAAATAATAAATCTACTGCAGGATCTAGGAAAAATCTAATTGTTATTAAAACAGAAAATGTTGCTATTAGTAAACAAAAACTATTTCTAAAGCTAGGTCTTCTAAACATTAGATCACTCACACCTAAGGCAGTTATTGTAAATGAAATAGTCACAGATAATAGCTTCGATGTACTTTGCCTTACTGAAACCTGGCTTAAACCAAATGATTATTTCGGTATTAATGAGTCTACTCCTCCTGGATACTGTTATAAGCATGAGCCCCGTCTGATTGGTCGTGGCGGAGGTGTTGCAACCATTTATAGAGATATTAGCTGTGTCCCAAAGTGAAGGCTGCGTCCTTCGAAGGACACGTCCTTCTAAGGACCCAGCCTACCCAGCCTTCCCAGCCGTCGAAGGACCCAGCCTACCCAGCCTTCCCAGCCGTAGAAGGACGCTCCGAGTCTAGCCTTCGTTGGATTGTAATTGCCACCAGGTGTTCCCCATTATGCTGTCGCCTAGCAACGCTGCGATAGGAGAGCTGCCATCATACGCATCAATTACAAATAAAAATGGAACAAGAGCAAGACTACATCATTTTATTTTTCTTATTTTATGTTTTACTGGAGGAGATGATGGGGATGTTTCATCCCAGGCGGCGCCGCCGGGTGATGTATCTCCGGCTTTGTCAAGACCGTGGCCAGGTAAAGTAAACTGGTTTGCTGCATCATATTCAGAAGTTGCGTCCTTAATTGCTGGAGTACACAAGTTGAGACTGTACTTGAGTCATGTTATGATAGGCTACTTATGAAAATACAAAATACACATAAAGCTGTTCAAATGTTTAGTTATAGGCTAAGTTACCTTACGAAGATGCGATTTTTATGTAGTTTTATTCTCTTGATCATGGTGATCTTATTCAGGCATGTTTCCAGCGTGCTTTGTTTTAACGCAGTCGAAGCATAAAACACAAAACAATAAATAAACACAGTGAAATATACTTCTTAAATAAATACAGTGAAATATACCTCTTTAATATATATAGGTAGGCTACTCCCGCTCGCCTTCGGATGCAGCCTTTTATATGGCATGATGCATCTGTATAGCAACATTTCCTTAAAATTGTGCTTGTTTCATTTTCAAAATAACCTGTGGTTGACTGTAAGCAAGTACATTCGTTAAGTATTCACATACAAATGTGAAGTAATGAGGGTTTTTTTCTCTTTCACAGGACAGCAACACTACAAAACCATGGTATTTTACAATATGATAACTTGTTCTATAGTAAACTATTCAACAGTAAATTAAAATATAACTACCTTCAACATATTCAGAATTAAAATGCAACATACACATAGCCAAGCAGTAATATGAATGTAACAAAATATCTAAAAACCCTGACAAACAGTTTTTTATGCAGAATACTTAACTGTTCTTTTACTCTTCATATCTTAAGTAAATTAAATACAAGTATGCAAGATAACACTTGTACATAAGTAAGGTTTTAAATATAACTACTAAAATTTCCCCAATGTGCCATTAATACTTACTAAAAGTATTTTAAGTATCACTATATCTTCCAACAATTACTTTGTCACAACTTTAAACAATCTCTCTTTGTTTGTTTCCCTAAATCAGACCACACCCCTGTACTGCAGGATAAACCTGAATGTCCCAGTGCTGGACGGGTTCTTTAATGACCGTGACACACGACCTGATTTTCGGCTGAGCAGGGAGGCCCTGAGAGTGCTGCTGGACCTGTTGAGAAGTGACCGGCAACACGGATGGGGTTCCACAATAGAGACCCTGGTATTTCTTTTCTGGCTGGCGTGTGGTACATCCTATAGGGTCGTCTCCAGAGCATTTGATATGCCTCGTTCCACTGTCCACCGCATTGTCCACCGGGTCGCTGAGGAGGTGGTGGCCATCCGCCACCAGGTCATTCGGTTCCCCAACACCCCAGAAGACCTGGAGGCAGTTTGCCGTGGCTTTGCAGGGCTGGCCAGACACAGAGCTTTCTTGAAAGCTGCTGGAGCAATCGACGGCTGCCATGTCCGCATCAAGCCTCCAAGCGGCCCTGATGGTCAATGCTACAGGAACAGGAAACTGTTCCCGTCCATCATCCTCCAGGCTGTTTGTGACCATCAGGGCCGCTTCATTGACACCTACGTGGGCTGGCCGGGGTCAGTGCATGACGCACGGGTGCTCCGGTACAGCCCACTGTACAGGAGGTCAATGTACCCTCCTCCAGGGCACTTCATCCTCGCAGACGGAGGGTACCCATGTCTCCAACACCCACTCCCCCTCATCACTCCCTACAAGAGGCCAGTACGAGGTGTGGGAGCCCAGCGCTTTAATCTCCATCATTCCAGGGCACGCTCCATTATAGAGCGTGCTTTTGGGATGATGAAGACCAGGTTCCGATCCATCTTCCTGAAAGCGCTGGAGGTGCACCACACCTTTGTACCTCATGTAAGTTAAATGAAAAATACATTTGCAAAAAACATAATTAACTTCTTTCTTCCAGACCATATCTTTTTTTTTTTTTTTTTTTCAGGTCATCACAGCCTGTGCCATCCTCCACAACATCTGCCTTGGGGTTGGTGACATCATGGCCCCGGAGGATGAGCATGAGGAGGATGATGCGGAGGATGAGGGGGAGCATGTTTTGGAGACGGTCAGTGGGGCTCCCTGGCGTGACCAGCTCTCTGCAGAGGTGTCTGCCCTGGAGGAGGTTCCCATTGACCATGATTACTGGTAACAGGCAAGTCAGAGAAGTTTAAAGCTATAATGGCCAAAACCAAAAATGTATTTACATAGAATGGGTTTACATGTTGAAATTTTTGATGCTTTGATTTGAGGATGAGAATTTATTTTATTCTTCCCTCTTTTTGAAATGATTCAGTGAGATGGCAGCCGTCGATTGAGTCAGCCCTGCAAACCTGTTGTTAGACAATGCAGTGGACAGTGGAAATTATGCAGTCAAACACTCTGGAGACCATCCTAGATGATGTCCCACCCACCGGCAGAGAGGCCTTACCAGCGTCTCTATTGTGGAGCCCACCGGGGTCCAGCGGCACCACCAGGGTCTCCCTGCTCAGCTGAAATCTTAATTTATGTACTGTTCATTTATGTACTGTTCATTTAAATTATGTTGTCAGATGATATTTAAGTTATGTTGTAAATGGTTATTTATTATTTATAAAACGTTATTTATCTATATAATTATTTATTTTTTCCAAATGTTATTATTGTATAAAATATTGCCTGTCATTAAAAAAAATAAGCAATGTCAAGAACGGTTCCTTTTTATTTCATATCCCAACACATCAAGTTACTTAAATAAACAGTGCACAGAAATGGAACAAAAGTAATGTTTATTATTCATTTTAAATAAACTGTACACAAGTTTGGAAAAAAATAGATAATTTAATATAACTTAGATTACAAAAATAAACTGTACAAAACTTAAGTTTCCTCTTTCCATTTAATTTAAATTAAAAATCCTTATTTATATATACATTATAAAAAAAAAACTATTTCTCCACCATGCGCTCAAGAAGCGCAAACAGCCTGTCCATCCGGTCCCTGCTCTCTCGAGCTCTCCTCTCCTCTGCCTCCCTTTGCATAGCCATGTCCTCTCTAATGAGGTCCAGCATCTCCTCCTCATAGTCCCGCTTTCTCCGTGCTCGTGGTGGTGCAGGTGCTTCTGCTGGTGCTGGTGCTGGTGCTAGTGGTGCTGGTGGTGCGGGTGCTGCTGCTGCTGGTGGTGGTGCGGGTGCTGCTGCTGGTGGTGGTGCTGGTGCTGCGGGTGCTGGTGCTGGCTCCTCCTCACTGTGGCCACCCACTGCTGAACTTGGCCCTGGTGTGTCCTCACGGATTGAGGCAATAAGGACAGGGGGATTGGTAGAATGCCTCTGCCCCAACACCTCATCCATGAGGACAAACCAGGGCCACGTTTCAGCAGTGGGTTTCCCACCCACTCCCTCTCCTGTCCCAGGATACTTGCAATCCTAAGGCAGAACAAATTAACCATGGCTTGTTAACAACAACAGCACAATATATTTCAGAAAAGATGTGTGTATTAACTTTCTTACTTTGTATTTTGTTTTTAAGTTGTCCCATTTTTTTTTTGCCTGCATGGGGGTTACCTTCGCCTGCAGGCCCATTTTCTCCAGAATTGCTCTAAAAAAGCAGAAAAGGGTACTTATGAAAAATTATAACACAGGGGTGCAAATTAAATATTAACATTAGTGCATTGTTAAAACTGAAAAAAGACACATCAGGACATGCATTCAAAATAGTTTAGAAATCATATTTCTGGATACTCAAATGTGGTTAAAACCTTTGTAAACATAACTTGCATGACAGCACTACAAAAACACATAAAAGTGAAAACCATTGCATCATCTACTGCTTTTCTTATTGTTGTGGGTTTTCTAGGGTGAATGATATTTATTATAATACACAAGTGAGACAGATTACTGCAAATTTTACAAGTAGGTGTTGTCTTACCTCCAAGCCACACTGGCGGAGTTTTTCACCCCGGTGAATAAATGCTCGTTTTCAGACCGCAGTGTAATAAACTGAGTGGTCTGCTCCTTGCTCCCTGAAAATTATTAAAGTAATTAGCACAAGTTTTGCGTCTAACCACCTGACAAATAAAGCCACCCAATGGTAACAAATGAGTTAAGATGAAGTTTATAAGAAATAAAAACTTGTGGCTTTTGACTGTGGTTTCGCTAGCTATTTAAGTAAATGAAAACATAATACTTACATTTAAAAGTGAATTTTCCCTCACCGGCCGAACTCGAGGACGCCATTTTTTCAAATGAAAATGCTTTCGTCACCGGCGCGCAATGACTTATGGGGTAGGATAGGCCACTAAGGATCCGTTTTTGTATCCTTCCTTTCATGGGGAAAGAAGGGTGCATTTGGCGTCGCTTTTAGCCTTCGTCGCGGCTCGATGACGCAACCGTCCTTCGAATACGGCCTTCAAGGATGCATAACTGAATTGGGACAGCCTTCATCGAGCCGCGGTGACGCAATCGGCCTTCAAATGCGACCTTCCAAGGATGCAGCCTTTGAATTGGGACGTCCTTCGTCGCGCCGCTGTGACGTTTCGTCTCGCCGCGGTGACGCAATCGGCCTTCAAATATGGCCATCCGGTCTTCAAATACGGCCTTCGAAGGACGCAGCCTTCACTTTGGGACACAGCTTCTCTAAATGTTACTCAGAAAACGGGTTATAAGTTTATTTCATTTGAAGTACTTGTACTAAATGTTACGCTCTTAGATGTTAGAAAAACATCCCTATTATCTCTAGCCTTGGCTACCGTATATAGACCGCCAGGGCCTTACGCTGATTTCCTAAAAGAGTTTGCAGATTTTCTCTCAGACCTATTAGTCAATGTCGATAAAGCACTAATTGTTGGAGATTTTAACATACACGTAGATAATCCAAATGATGCGTTAGGGGCTGCGTTTACAGATTTATTAAATTCATTTGGGGTCAAGCAAAACGTCACCGGACCAACACATCGTCTTAATCATACACTCGATTTAATTATATCACATGGAACCGATCCAACCGATATAGATATCATTCCACAAAGTGATGATGTCACTGATCACTACATGGTAACTTGCATATTACGTACTGCTGTAATATGTCATGCGGCGTCGTGTTATCAACCAGGCAGAACAATCCTCCCATCCACCATAGATAATTTCTCAAATTGCTTATCTAATCTGTCTCAGCTGCTGCCTGAACCCAAACAAACAGATGAACTAGAAGAACTAACTAGCACTATGAGCACCATTCTCTCTAGAACATTGGATGTGGTTGCACCTATTAAATTAAAAAAGGTCAGAGAGAAAAATAAAGCACCATGGTACAACAATACTACGCATGTTTTAACCCCCTGAGGTCTACGGTATCGCCGGCGATACCAGCTCGCTTTTTTTTTATCAATGTAAAAGAAACTCATAAATACTCTGTTGACTTTGATTTTCCATAGGAGTTTCATACATCAATCGATTCTGTTAAATGTGTATTATTTTTGTGTATACTCACAATAAAAACAAAGTGTTGTGCTTTTTGCCAAATAAAGAAAAATAAACACGAAGCGAGTTCTGCCTTCTCTCTGCCAGTGAAGTCCATTCTGAAACGCGTCCGAAAATGAACAATAACTGAGCGAATACTCAGTCAAACAGGCATACAGACACACAGGCATGAAGCTTGAATTATCTTCTTTTAAATGAAGTAATTTATATAAAAAACAAATATTCTCATCTTGTGAAATCTGTATTAAAAGAGAGCGATTCCAGTCGAGCTCATCTCATCTCATTACGTTATAATCGGCCCCGCCCACGGAGAGCGCGCGCTATTCAAACGCAAATGACTGAGACGATCCCATACAAACTGTGAACGCCCACATATCAGCTCGAGAAAACACATCAAGTTTATTCAGATAAGTGTAGTTGTCTACACTGTCTCGCAGCGCTGTGAGGAATAATAATAATGGAAAACTTACCTCAGAAGTGCTGGTATTTCGAGGAGCAACGGATGGAATAATGTAGTAAGTTTTTTTTTTCATTCTCAAGTAAATCGCGTTTCTGTGTGAATGAATGAACGGCAGAGATGCGCTGTTTACCACAACTCGCAAAAGGACGGTTTAAATTTGAATTGGGTTTCTGTGTGTGAATGAATGATCTGCTTTTAGCAAACTATTTTGCTATACTGAGTAAAATCGATTGAAATATGTTGAAATAAAATGTATTTGTATAAGCAACGTATTAAACTGCAAATTAACATTTATATTCCTTATAATAAAAACGAAAGACCTATGTTACAGACATATGAAAGACAACATTTCGTTGATTAGTTTTGGATAGATTACACATTTTTACTGTAAAATATCTGCCACCTCAAATAAGCTTTTGTTTGCCAATTTTTGCTAATATGTTAAATATAGTATGTTTTGTCAATGTAGGCTATATTCGAAGTTTGAAATATGTATGATAAAATGTATACTTTAGTTTTTACAAAGAAAGATTACACTTCAATTGTTGTTGTAATTGTAACCTTTTTAATAAAAAATATATATATTTACAAGGTAGATGTAAACAAATTTTAAAAGGTAAATATAAGCATTTTCTTTAAATAATTTTTATTGTGTTTTATTATTGACAAATTTGGGGAGAGGATACATATTCCAAAACTGAAAATACAGTATGAGAATTAACTGCACAATTAATAGACATGTTTTCCTTGGATATTATACAATTTGCAAGCAAAATTTGTGAAAAAAAAAAAAAAATTGACATGCTTCCAACTGTGAACCAATTTGGTAGAATATATATATATATATATATATATATATATATATATATACTGTATATATATTGCTCTTGCATTCTTTCTTGTGGCTATAGGTGACACACCTGAATGAATGGCTCATTAAGTATGCGGGCCCCATTGTCTCCTAAGGTGTGAACCACTACATATGCATGATGCTGTTGAATGGTTGACGCCCTTTGCGCATATTGCCTTTACAAACAAAAAGTGTTTTACAAGATTTAAATCAATGTATTGTGTTATGTGAATGATAAGGGCAGGATGATTTTCACATCATTTTGAAGAAAAAACTCTAGGCAAAGACATCAATTAGTCAAAAGTCTTATTGACACGTATTTAGTATGTGTTTTGTGGCCTTATTTCAGAAACTTTAGTTTTTAGTTTTTTCAATAACCATGCATAAACATTATTCTCTCAAAAATACAAACATGTACATGCATGTTGCTCACATATTATGGTAGCCCTGTTTGTGCTAAATAGAGTGTAATTATACCTTTGCCATTAATATGTTTATAAGCAACTGAAAAAAGCACAAATGTCAGGGCATGTCAGAACATCTCAAGGACCCCAAAAACCCCTCAGACCTCAGAGGGTTAAAGAGAGAAACCCGTATTTTAGAGCGTAAATGGAAACAAACTAATTTAGAGGTCTTTAGAATCGCGTGGAAAGACAGTATGTCACGTTATAAAAAGGCCCTAAAAGCGGCCAGGGCTGAGCACCTCCGCAAACTAATAGAAAACAACCAAAACAATCCAAGGTTTTTATTTAACACCGTGGCTAGACTAACAAATAAACAGACGTCACCCGAACAAAATATCCCGTTACAGTTCAGTAGTAATGATTTCATGAACTTCTTCACTGAGAAAATAGAAAGCATCAGAACCACAATTGTAAACGTTCAATCTTCAATCGCGCCTTATAATTCAGCTTCAATTATCACCCCGCAAGAACAATTACAGTGCTTTACAACTATAGAACAAAAAGAGTTAAATAAACTTATCACTTCATCTAAAACAACAACATGTTTATTAGATCCTATACCAACTAAACTACTGAAAGAAGTGTTACCTGTAGTGGAAGAGCCTCTCCTCAATATTATTAACTCGTCTTTATCTTTAGGTCATGTTCCAAGAACATTTAAACTGGCAGTTATAAAACCTCTCATTAAGAAACCACAATTAGATCATAATAATCTAGCAAATTATAGACCCATTTCAAATCTTCCATTTATGTCTAAAATATTAGAAAAAGTGGTGTCCGCTCAACTGGGCTCTTTCTTGCAACAAAATGATATCTATGAAAAGTTTCAGTCTGGATTCAGACCACATCATAGCACTGAAACTGTGCTCGTTAAAATCAAAAATGATTTACTTTTAGCTTGTGACCAAGGCTGTATCTCAATACTAGTTTTACTTGATCTTAGTGCTGCGTTCGATACTATAGATCACACATTACTCTTAGATCGACTACAAAATTATACTGGTGTTCAAGGACAAGCATTAAGCTGGTTCAAATCATACCTATCTGACCGCTACCATTAGTCTATTTAAATGGAGAAAAATCGATCATAACTCCAGTAAACTATGGAGTGCCGCAGGGATCTGTGTTAGGCCCTCTGTTATTTTCAATATATATGATGCCACTTGGAAATATTATAAGGAAACATGGAATTAGTTTCCATTGTTATGCTGATGACACTCAAATATATATTTCATCACGGCCGGATGAAAACGCTAAATTTTCCAAATTGACAGAGTGTGTTAAAGATATAAAAGATTGGATGACGCGTAATTTTCTTTTATTAAATCCAGACAAGACAGAGGTAATACTTATCGGTTCAAAAAACCGCCCACAAAACCTCGCACAATACAACTTTAACATCATAGGATGTCCTGTTACTTTATCCTCTACAGTAAAAGACCTGGGTGTTATACTCGATTGCAACCTGTCTTTTGAAAATCATATTTCATATGTTGCAAAAACCGCCTTTTTCCACCTTAGAAACATTGCTAAGCTACGTAATATGCTATCAGTTTCTGATGCAGAAAAGTTAGTTCATGCATTCATGACCTCGAGACTGGATTACTGTAATGCTTTATTAGCTGGTTGTCCTGCATCCTCAATAAACAAGCTAAGCTACGTAATTGTTAATGTGTAAGTTAAACAAATACGTTCTATATTTATGTAAAATTATGTATGTATGTGTAGCCTATATGTGTAATATAGCCTATATCCTATTTTTATAATATATAAAAAATGATACATGCACATTTTTTATATATTATAAAAATAGGCTATAGGCTATATTACACATAGGCTACACATACATCATTTTACATAAATATAGAATGTATTTGTACTACTAAGAAAGCTAGGGAATCCTATCATAAGATTAACAGAATAATAATAAAGATTTAAAAAAATTCTTAAAGGTGCATTAAGCAAGGTTCTGAGTTTTTGCAGAACTATGCCACCTCTGGCGGCAAGTGAAACTGCAGCCAGAGATGTGCACGCTCATGGACCACACGCACACGCACGCTTGCACGAGCACGAGCTGTTCATAACCAAAGGAGCATCAGCCGCAAATCTTTTGTTTACAATCATAATGTCTTCAGAGGTAATAAAGTTATAAATCTGCGTATTATCTATAAATTGTATTATTATGGAAACACGTTCATGAACAATATAAGTTGTTACTTTGTAAAAGCTCAAAGCACAGTCGGTCAAAAAAGTACACTCAATTGTCTCAAGGTAATAAACAATTAAATGGCACTATGACGTTACCATAAAAGCCAAACAGGCTAATCCGCCGAAGATTTGCGGGGGTTTAGCCTGTTTTATTGATCTGCTAAGTAGCATATTCCAATAGCAATACATCCTAATTAAGCAGTAATTTGCTCAAAATTTGTGTCTAATTATCTAACTTATATATCAGCATTTTATATCACACTCAAGATATTTGAACTGTTTTAATCGAATAGCAAATCATTAAACTACATGTAGTGCAGATTTATTTAGTAGATATTTTGAAAAAAGGCAACTGAGCATCCCGTTTGAGCCCTAGAGCAGACCGGAGATCTCTCCATTTATTGAAAGCCTTCCCTATGTTTACTCTCGTCTTATTCCGACGCCTGTCTGAGTCCAATTTTGCCCTTTTGGTTGCACTAGAGACAAGTTTTCTTTTTTTTATCTTGCGTGGAGTTTGCGTTGGTGTTTGAAATGAACTACAAGCAGGTCTCTTACAATCCATCTTCTACGGAGAATGCCGGCGAATACACAAACCTGCCAGACATAGCTATGTGAGCGTGCCGTGAACGCGCATGACGTCACGCCCAGTCTAAAATTCCGTCCCGAATCCCTCTTATTTATTTTACTTTACAGGATTATAGAGACAATCTCAGTGATCAGAGAACGGCTCATTCAGCCCATCAGGCAATTGTTTAAGCATGTATGGGTTAGAAAACGGGTATTTTTAACATGAAAAGTTGCTTAATGCACCTTTAACATGTATTATATTGTATAGTACATTTGTGCAATTTGCTTAAAAAAAAAAAAAAAAAAAAGTGTTCATGTGATGTCGACAAACCGTGTTTTCCCCTATAGCTTCTGTGCGTCACCCACCGTGCAAGTATGTACCACTTGCAAAAAAAAAAAAAAAAAAACGCAACGCAACACCATTTGCGGTACAGTAAGTGCATAAATTCGACGTGTTAAATTCTTTGTGCGGCTCAAGAAGTTCGCAAAAATAAGACATTCCTTCCGCGGAAAATATGTATCTTTCATACAAGTAACTATCAGGAAAGGCAAGGGGATTTTGTCTGGCTAAAAACTCTTTCTCTACGAAGTGCTCGTCAAACAATTTGCGCTGAGATGTCACAGGATTTGGAAGAAAAGGTGAAGTCATTGTAACAGACACTGGGAATAAGTTACGTCACCTATGTTTCTTTGCTCTCAGCTGATTGGTCAAACTTCAGTCTGAGATCTTGAATCCAGAACATAACCTGCCCCGGAGCAGGTTAGCCGTGCAGCGTAAGATACCATGGCGACGAACACCGATTAAAGCCAAGCTACTTTCATAGTACCTAAAACCCAGGGTTGGCGGAAACTAAACTGAAACATAGCTGGCTAGCCACCTAAACCGGCTTCATGGTATAGGCCCCTGGTTGATGCCAGAGGCCTGTCTTGTTTTCCCCCACGGGGAGTTTTTGTTTGTAGTTTTGTTTAATAAAGATCCTGAGTTTTCTGCACATGAATCCTCGCTTCACTATTTACCATCCCGTGACACTTATGGAATAAAAAAATAATTTGAACATTCTAAATTAATATTTGAACATTCACAACTAAACAGCTGCTTCAATGATATTGCTGGACTGCATAACTCGTGTTTCATTCCTGATCATCTTGAAATCATCGTCCATCCAGACTTGCCATCTTTCCACTTCACCATTTGTCTACTACAGATTTTTCCTTGTATTTGGCCCAAGTGATCAAGTGTGTGTAGAACTTTTGATTACCTAATTTGACACACTTATGGTGTTGTAAAAATGCAAGTGTTTACAGAGCTTTATTTTTATTCTCAAAGCTTTTCATTTTTAAATAAACCTCTAAGTGTCTGTACAGCAGTGCCTATATATACATATATGTAACACAGTTTACTGGTAATGATGGTGCTAATAATAAGTGATAAAAAGCATTTGCAAATGTTGTACAAATGACAAAATACACATACTCATGTTTGCACCAGTAGAATGTGTTCACTTATATCCTGTAGCGTGCACATACTCTCTAGTGGCCAAGTGTGGGTATCTGGACAGACCCCATGTTTGAGTTTCTCTGTTCTTAGGCCACTTTTATCTGTTGCTGTTTGAACTGAACAGAGAAGGGTTGAGTTCATTAGTGAAGACTGGTGATACTGGTTACTGAGAGCCTTTAAAGTTTGAATATTGAGAGAGTTTGACTAGTGAGAGAGTTTGGGGCATTAACAAAGACAAAATGAAGAGGAAGGGAAGACAATTATTTTTTTCTTTGGGGAAAAAAATAGAAATGTTTTTGCTCATATATTAGGCTTCCTCTTTTCCCTCTTCTGAAAGCTGAGACCCGTCACATTCACAACAGAGACGAGATAAAGACATGAAAGCTTTCATTCCTCTGAAGTCCATCTCTAATGTTAGTGAAGATTATTAGACTCATTATCCCACTGAAATAATATCATCATCTTCTTCTGCTGTTTCAGAATAAACGTCTTTATTTCCTCCGTCTAAATACTTGATTGTGATTGGCTGGAATGTGTTCATTAAAACATTGTTACATTTTTAAGAATTAGTCTTATTTAGAAAATTCTTCTTTAGTTTCGTGTCATACTCCTGCTGTTCTGTGTTAGTTTATAGAACATGAACACATTTGCATGTAAACACATCCTCATCACTCATTTGTTTAGGTCCACATTTAGACTTTCAGGGTGGACAATCTTTACATCTCTGACGTGAAACAGAAGCAGAAACAGTGTGTTATTTTTCTAGACACATTCCATGGTCTCATTCTTTCTTATTCATCTGTTAGTTTTATTAAAGGGATATTTCACCGCTGGAAAGATGAATGTGTACTTAAATTGGGTCGTTTATGTAGTAAAAATGTGAAATTATTTTAGAAGTTGGAGCCTTCTAGACTGAGAAAAGCCAGAAAATTTATTTTTGGCACATGTGGATGAAAGACAACAACTCCCAGAATGCACTTGCTTCGCTGCTCTACGAGGTCACTCCTGAGCCGCAGCTGCTCCGGCCGCCTCTTGTTCCTCCATCATCCGCAACTGTTCATCGCTGTATTGCGGCTCGTACAGGTTGCCACGGGCATCGGATTCGTGCATCAGATCTTCAAAATCCCCTTCTGCCATATCATCTTCAAAACTACCTTTCTCCATCGTGGTTAGCCTACTACTCAGCTTTCTCCACAGAGCAAGAGCCTGTTAGCTTAGCTTAAAAAAAAGAAAAAATATGGCTGACACTATTTCTACATTCTGTGAGTGAGATCCCCCTATGGGCGGGTTGAAGACATGCGGAACGAGCTCCTCCTACTGGCTGTAGTCTCTCGCCTCTGGACAAAGTGGCTGCGTCCGAAACCGCATACTCAATGAGTAGGTACTTAATTTCAATAAGTACTTACTTAACCCCCTGAGGTCTACGGTATCGCCGGCGATACCAGCTCGCTTTTTTTTTATTAGTGTAAAAGAAACTCATAAATACTCTGTTGACTTTGATTTTCCATAGGAGTTTCATACATCAATCGATTCTGTTAAATGTGTATTATTTTTGTGTATACTCACAATAAAAACAAAGTGTTGTGCTTTTTGCCAAATAAAGAAAAATAAACACGAAGCGAGTTCTGCCTTCTCTCTGCCAGTGTAGTCCATTCTGAAACGCGTCCGAAAATTAACAATAACTCAGCGAATACTCAGTCAAACAGGCATACAGACACACAGGCATGAAGCTTGAATTCTCTTCTTTTAAATGAAGTAATTTATATAAAAAAACAATTATTCTCATCTTGTGAAATCTGTATTAAAAGAGAGCGATTCCAGTCGAGCTCATCTCATCTCATTACGTTATAATCGGCCACGCCCACGGAGAGCGCGCGCTATTCAAACGCAAATGACTGAGACGATCCTGTGAACGCCCCCATCAGCTCGAGAAAACACACACGTTTATTTAGATCATTGTTTACACCGTCTTGCAGCGCTGTGAGGAATAATACTAATGGAAAATGTCCCTCAGAAGTGCGGGTATATCGAGGAGCGAGCTGAGGAATACAAGTAAGTTTTTTCCTTCTCACGTGAATTTCTTCACGTGGGTTTCTGTTTATGAATGAATAAACGGCATGAATGCGCGCTGTTTACCACAGCTGGCAAAGACAGTTTAAATTTAAATCGCGTGTGTGAATGAATGATGATGTTTTAGCAAACTGTATTGCTATACTGAGATAAGTAAACATCGACTGAATGTTGAAATAAAATGTAGGCTATTTGTATAAGCAACGTATTAAACTGCAAATTAACAATATGCCCTAATATTTCATGAAAACAACGTTACAGTCAGACGAAATATGAAAGACAACATTTTGTTGACCAGATTTGGGTACAGTTTTTACTGTAGAATATACTGCCACATCAAATAAGCTTTTGTTTAGCCATTTCTATATATAAAATACTATTTTTGTCAAAAATAAAGTCATCAACTAAGATGTTAGCTGTTCCAATGTTGGTTATATTCAAACTAATGAATACATAGATAAAATGTAGGGCCTATAATAATTTTTTTTTACAAAGAAAGAGTACACTTGAAATATTGTTGAAATTGTAATTATTGTTGTAATTGTAACCGTTTTAATAAAATAGCAAAACATATATACAAGATAGATGTAAGCAAAATCTTAAATGGTCAATATAAGTCTTCTTCTAAATATATCTTTTGTCCTTGCATTGTGGCTCAGTCAGTGTCACACCTGAGTGAATGGCTAATTATGCAGAGTGGGTGGGACATTGTATTCTAAGGTGTAAACCACTCCTCGTTCACGCCCCCCTCGCATATTGGCTTTCCAAGCAAAACCTGTTTTACATCAATTTAAATCAATGTATGGTTTTATGTGAACGATAAAGCAAGACTATTTTCACATAATTTTGAAGAAAAAACTATAGGCGACGACATCCATAAGTCAAAAGTCTTATTGCCACATATTTAGTATGTGTTTTGTGGCCTTATTTCAAAAATTTAAATTTTTAGTTTTTTCGATAACCACACATAAACATTATTCTCTCAAAAATGAAAACATGTACATACATGTGGCTCACATATTATTGTAGTCCTGTTTGTGCTATATAGAGTGAATTTACACCTTTGCCATTAATATGTTTATAAGCAACTGAAAAAAGCACAAATGTCAGGGCATGTCAGAACACCCCCAGGGCCCAAAAAAAACGCTCAGACTCCAGAGGGTTAACGAGCGCTAAAAGAGTAGGTACTTTATAGCCAGATCTCGTTGAGTATGAATGCGAACCGGACATCTGCCATGTTGACGTTATCATGTGACCTACGACGCGTTATCACACGCGCAACAACTTAAAAGATTTGAACGATACGTTTAATTCATCTATCTGTAAATATCTTGATATTGATTAAACTTGCTCATTTTGTGGTCTTTTTGAAGAAACTGCTGCCCGTTTATGTTGTGAATACATTTAGGGTTGATTTAAGTTCTTATATTTAACCCTACTAATGTGACCCACCGTTATATCCTTAACGATATTATTTATTTTTATTACGGAATCCCAAAATTGTCATCTCTTGAATATGTTGTTAATTTCTTTATTTTATATCCAAACATTTTCATCCACAAGCAAAAGTGGCTTACTGCTTTATGTTTTCCTCTTTTTCTTGATGAATTTAACTCTCGTTTCATCCCTCAGGCCTATAAATAACAAAAAATTCATTTTTTAAATGTATTATAATGAATTATTTAAGAAAATATATATTAAGATATTCAACCTTGTAGGTTCTTTTTTCCTGTGTAAAAAATCTCATATTATGTATGCAAACCATAGATGCAAACCCATGATATATATATATATATATATATATATATATATATATATATATATATATATATATATAGACCTTATTACATCAGTAACTCGACAGCCCTACCTAGAACGGTTTTCTCCAGCGTTTGTAATGTCTGCACAAAGGGCAGCTGTGCGGAGATTCGCCTTTGGAGAAAACTGTTGATTTGATACTCGAAAAATGTAAGTATCATTACTATTAAAAAATGAATATTACCCCAGAATGAATTGCATTGCTATCCCACCCCAAAACATACAATAATAACAACAATGATAAATGCTGAACAATACTTAATTATATTACTTTTTACTGAAAATGATATAATTCAATAAAACAAAATGTAATGTATGTCAAATGACATAGCTATGCATGAATACACTCTAGATGTATAGTGAACATATCTACATTTTCATTCAAACAATTAAATAGCCTCGCTTACTCTTTTATGAATACTGATGTTTCGAACGTACTGCTTCCTTCACGTACTGTTTTCGCCTACTATATAGTAGGAAAGTAGGCATATTCGAACGCACTTAAGTCCGAATCTCGCGATAATTAGTACGTCACCCAGGTAATTCTCGCCTACTTTTTTGGATTCGTACATACTTTTTCGCTCGCCTACTCTTTTTCCCATACTAAATAGTAGGGAAGTATGCGGTTTCGGACTCAGCCAAAGCCTCCGATGACGCTAAATGACGATTTTTGTGTCATTGGAGTTTTTTTTCCAGACACACAATACAGAAATCTCTCGTCTCAGGAGGACATCATTCATCAATCCAAAATACTACCGGGTTTCTACTGATACAAAGCTTAATGCTAATCGGTGAAGTATCCCTTTAAGTTACACTTCTTAACATTTGTTTTTCTCTGGCTGTTATAAAGCACATTTGTTATAGAAAAAAGCAGTGACAAATGATCATGTAGTAGATGATTATTATGTATTGATGATAACATGTAGTGGCCTGAGGCCTAAACCATGAAACCGATTTAAGTTAACAAAGTATGTTTCAGTTTAGTTTGCACCAACCCTGGATTTTAGGCACTATGAAAGTGGCTCTGCTTTTAGCATTCACCAAGATAGTCACGGTACCTACAAACTTGATTGGATTGGTTTGGTTTTTCAACTCGAAACTAATCCTGTAACTAATCCTAATCCAATCATTCATTGTTATAAATTCAACTTTTTTTTTTGTCTTGTGGACTATATGTGTCGGATTGAAAATAATCCAAGATATTTTAAATGAACCAAGACATTTGCTTGACTGTTTTCCACCCCCTCTTTCAACCACAAGGACCATTTGGAGTTCCCAAAGAGGGTGATAGGGATCAAGGCCTGTAGGCCAAGATGTTTTGGGGGTTGATGAATTGTCACACCTTTAGTACGGTGGGGGAAGTTGTAATTATCTGATTGGTCAGTGTGAACCTCTCACATTTGGGTTTTAGTCACATGGGCATGGAAGGGATAAAAGAAGATTGATTGTCTCTTTTGATGCTCTGGCTCTCTTATTCTCTGGGTCCCTTTCTTGGGGCTCTCTCCTTTACCTGCTCTTTCCTCTTACTCTCTACACTCTTGTAAGCCCACGCTCAATCGGCCCAATGGAGGCATCCAGTCAGCGGGGAAGGTCTTTTCTCGTGGCAAAGTATTTTTGATTAAATTAAATACATTTTCTCATATGTATTTTCTCGTTATTTCATCTGACTCCATAAATGAAAAGGTTTTAATGATATCTGTGCATCATTAAATGTGAGCGAATGTTTGACTATTCTTTTTAACTCTTTACTGAAAATAATGTCAGAGTCCTGTTAGAATAATCAAATGTTTACAATTTATTATGTCAGGTAAATGTATCATGCCAATTACATTATCAATTCAAAGATAATCAATACAAAACACAAAATGCTCTGGAATAAAGAGAAGAGATGCAAACCCGACATACATATATAGGAAATGTATGATGCTGAGAGTCCCGGCGGCTCTCAGCATTCACGGGCTGATCTGAGGTACAGAATCGCGCTGATCCTCTGGTTGCATTTCATCATATAGACAGAAACTTCTTTCACATGGAAACATATGCTAACAATGGAAATTTGCATTGATCACCGTCCCAGACTTACTGGGGGCAGAATTTGCATTGAGTTTACACTTTTTGGGAGCAGGAGGCCATTTGCCTGGAGACCCACCCTCCTTTGTGTGCCAGTTATCTCTAAACTCTTAACCCCCTGAGGTCGGCTATCGCGCCGGCGCGATAGGCTCGTTTTTTTCCTTAGTGCAAAAAAAAAAAAAAAGATTACTTTTTATCTTATATGCTTGTGTTATACATCAATCGATCCTGTTAAGTGTGTATTATTTTTGTGTATACTCACAATAAAAACAAAGTGTTGTGCTTTTCGCCAAATAAAGAAAAATAAACATGATGCGAGTTCTGCCTCCTCTCTGCCAGTGAAGTCCATTCTGAAACGCGTCCGAAAATGAACAATAACTGAGCGAATACTCAGTCAAACAGGCATACAGACACACAGGCATGAAGCTTGAATTCTCTTCTTTTAAATGAAGTAATTTTTATTAAAAAAAAATTCTCTGTTTATGTAATCTTTATGAAAAGAGAGAGATGTCAGTCGAGCTCATCTCAGCTCATTACGTTTTAATCTGCCCCGCCCACGGAGAGCGCGCGCTATTCAAACGCAAATGACTGAGACGATCCCATACAAACTGTGAACGCCCCCATATCAGCTCGAGAAAACACATCAAGTTTATTCAGATCATTGTACTTGTTTACACTGTCTCGCAGCGCTGTGAGGAATAATAATAATGGAAAACTTACCTCAGAAGTGCTGGTATTTCGAGGAGCAACGGATGGAATACTGAAGTAAGTTTTTTTTTCATTCTCAAGTAAATCGCGTTTTTAAATTTGAATTGCGTTTCTGTGTGTGAATGAATGATCTGCTTTTAGCAAACTATTTTGCTATACTGAGTAAAAATCGACTGAAATATGTTGAAATTAAATGTATTTGTATAAGCAACGTATTAAACTGCAAATTAACATTTATATTCCTTATAATAAAAACGAAAGACCTATGTTACAGACAAATGAAAGACAACATTTCGTTGATTAGTTTTGGATAGATTACACATTTTTACTGTAAAATATCTGCCACCTCAAATAAGCTTTTGTTTGCCAATTTTTGCTAATATGTATATAGTATGTTTTGTCAATGTAGGCTATATTCGAAGTAATGAATCCTTAACTTTGAAATATGTATGATAAAATGTATACTTTAGTTTTTACAAAGAAATATTACACTTCAATTGTTGTTGTAATTGTAGCCTTTTTAATAAAATATATATATATATTTACAAGGTAGATGTAAACAAATTTTAAAAGGTAAATATAAGCCTTTTCTTTAAATAATTTTTATTGTGTTTTATTATTGACAAATTTGGGGAGAGGATACATATTCCAAAACTGAAAATACAGTATGAGAATTAACTGCACAATTACTAGACATGTTTTCCTTGGATATTATACAATTTGCAAGCACAATAGAAAAACATACCCATGTGCATTATGGAACCGGTATAGCTTCCTGTTACCGTCCACTGAGATGGCATGCATAGACGGACTGCAAGCGGGACATTTAAATGGCTGGACACCACAAAGCCTCTCAACCTCATGCAGGGCAAAGGTCCACTCCAGAAAGGCTTTCTGGAATGTGTCTCCACTCTGTTGAAATAACCAAACCAATGACTTTAAGGAACAAACAGCATCTTAACAGTATACACTGAATAACAATATTTACCCTGCCATTGTACTCTGTTATTCCAAGGAATGCTTGACGTGAAAGACCTGGAGCAAAAAGTTTTAAGTCCAGAAAAGACCTAAAAAGGCCAACCTCATACACTGTCTCAAAATGTATAGAGGCTGGCCAGTAGCCAGACTTGAGGAGATCACTGAGCCCCACTGCCCATTTTGTCCTGCAGCATGAGCACTCCAGTGATGGAAGGGTGAGATTGTACCGGCCTATAATAAAAAAAAAGTGATGCATCACAACAGCTTTAAAATTCCTAATCACAGATATTATATGCAAGCATTGAGTTCTTATATTAACCTTTATATGCTGTTTTCATAAAGAGAAAAAAATACATCTTACCATTAAAATGAATTACAATAATGGGCTTGCCACTGATCACTCTGCATGAACCTTCTGAACAGGCACAGATTTTGTCTGGCAAAAGTAGCGGAAGATATCGGACTAAAAAAGCAAAAGCAAAAATAAATAAATAAATAAACTCCTTAGTGAAGGATTCATAGACAAGTAAAATTAAATATATAATTTCATATATTTATTAAATATAATTATAATTTTACACTAATGTACAGCCATTTAAGATGTACAGAATGAAAAGAATGATGGGACACATGAAAAGCATACCCTGTTCAGAGAACTCAAATGTCTCAGAATGTCTCTTCACTGCAGTGGTTGGACACAATGGCTTGAAGAACCCATGGGCCATAGAGTCCCTGTTATGGAGAGGTAGGTGCTGATGGACATCTCCATCACACATGCTGCATAGATACTGCCTAGGTAAACAGTCCCTGCACCGTACAATGGCCTCAGTAGTTAAACAGTGTTGGCAGATGCATTCCTGAACATGTTCAGCTGCCAAAATATTTTTAACCATGGCCTCCCTTGCAATGTGCCATCTTTCATGGCTTAGGGACTGCCGCTTTTGCCAGGTTGTGACCAAAGACACCTCTTCAGGATGAACACATTCGTCATTAAGGATGTGCCCCAATTCTTCAATGAGTGAGACTTGATTGAAGGAGAAACAAGAAACAGTGATATATTCAGTACATGTACAGTATGTTGCAGCTGCCAGAATATTACTTCAATTCTATAAACCAGCTGCCATCACATATAACTATAGTAAACAGTTACCAGTTTCTGCTCGATAAACAAATTCCTCTTGGATGGGCAAACTGGTGGGAGCTTTAAAAAAAGAAAAGAAAAAAGAAAAGTGAATACATAATGCTTTGGGGTTTAAAAATTAAAACAGACTGAATATTACAAAATAAAAAACAATTTGGGCTAAATCAGGTTTACAGAGATTTGATTAATCCACACATCTGTGATCTACACGTAATGCCTGGTATTGACTTAAAGTAGTGTGCAGTTATCTCACCATAAGGTAACCACAAACATATAGTGCATCAATAAAAAGCAATTGTTGCGCACAGCAAACTCTTACACTACATTTTATCCTAAAATATTTAATAATGAATTATTTTAAACAGACATTAATCGCCTGACAACTGCAGGCCTACATGTGCATGCTCACTTTAAAGAATAACGTTTGATGCTGACAGCATTGACACGCATTAGATATCGGAAGCTATTAACACTTGCATTTACAATAATTTGGGTTAACAAGAACTGAAATGTTTTATTCTTTTGCTAAATACTTACTTGTGTATTCTGATGATTCAATGGAAGAGCAAACTTGAGCACTGTATTGAGGGGCGGGAAGTGATGAGGGCGCTGAAAATGTTTAAACATTTGATTGGTTTCCAAGCCGTAGTGGGTGTTTCCTGGAGCAGCGAATGACTAAAATTCAGGCCAATGTACCTATTTTTAATTTATTCATTTATTATTATTATTATTATTATTAGTTAATACTTTTACCATTCCAAATACAATCACAAACAAAGAAACAAAAATGCGTGTATGAGTCAAAAAGACAAAAGCAGAGAGCAGAATAAATAAAGCAGACATATAACTACTATAACTAGCATCAATTATTCACATTGAATTATTGACAATTCTGCAAACATTTTGTTTCCCGGAAATGGATTGTTTAGAATTAAACTGTAAAAACAGTCCCCCGACTATTAATGAAGCGTGTAGTAACAGCATTCGCCCCCATTAGAGATTATGAGTTATGTTTCTGTACAAAAAATTTATAAAAAGAATAAATAAAAAAAACCTTCGGCATCTGCACGAGATGGAATCGTGAATCTTCGTACGATTAAGGGGCGGGACGATGACGTTGACTATAATACATTTCTGCGTGCAATGCATACGCATTTTCCATCAATAGAAGTTTAACGGGAGGGTTTTGCGTACCATGTCAACGCAAAATGTGACTTTGGCGTGTAAATACTACGCCAAATGAAAATGAAAACTTGTGGTATAGTAGGAGACTGGGTTGTGTAAACAATCTGCTGGTATTATTAAAGGTTAAAAATAACAAATGAAATTAAATATAATGCAGTTTTTGTTATAATAACAATTATTTAATGACATAAGTAAAAATATAATAAATGTGTAATATAGTGCTCAGCAAAATCTCCTCTCTAGCTATTTATTCAATTAACATGCTATGGTCATTAAATGGCTTTCCTGAGGTAAATGTAACGTTATGTGACATAATTGTTCTCCTGCTATTATATATTGACCTCTTTCCGTGGTTGAAAAACACTAATTGGTCGATATTATGTATACTTTCGGTAAGTTGTACTGCATCTTTAAATAAAAAAGTAACAGATGATCGGTTCACGTGCACTTGAACTGAGGAGGCGCTCAGCGATCTGTCACGTCACATTTACAAGCGCCAAACGTATTTTTGCCTGAATTTCGTAATAAAATTGACGGAATCTAAGAGCTGATAATTAGTTTAATATTAAAAGCACCTCTTTGCTCCGCAATTTTTCTGTGCGTGAGAAAATGGATGTGTGGCGTGAGAGCGTGTGAAAAGTGTCAATTGCGTGAGTCTCACGCTCAATGCCTGAGAGTTGGCAGCCCTGTCACAGCATCCCAGACTTCAACATTTTATGATTCAAAATAGCTGAATAACTAACCATCTGAGATTTCGGTATAGAGATAAAGGTTAGGATCATAATTTGCACAATGTTTCCATGACCTCCATGAGTGTTTCCATGTATTTTGTTGAGATGTCTTTTCTTATAGCCTATTGTATATGTTTGGTTGATTATTCATGTTACTTATGTATTATACATTTTTTTTTTGTGTATTCATTGATATTAATCTATTACTAGCTGTTTTTCCCAAGTGCATGGAAGTGTATGTATTAAAATGGATCAAAAATATGTAATAAACAATTCTTATTTTGTATTTGGTTCAGTTTGTTTATTATAATAGAAAATAATGGTAACCATAGTAACAACATGAAATTAATCATTTAAAAGAATAATTTTTGGTTCTTGGAGGCACCCAAAGCGGTTCCACACAGTGCATTATATAAGAGTTCCTCAGGAAACCTGTGTGGTTCCTCAGAGAACCGGCCCTTTTTAAAGGGTCCTAGAGGATCTACAGACGGTTCCGCCGGTGTGGCAAAGTGAAGAACCCCAAAAGGTTCCTCCAGGCACCTTTTATTATGACCGCCGCTAGCGTAGCTAGCGAAAGCGGTCATATAGGGATTGTCAAAGTTTTTTTTTTTGTTTTTTTTGTCATCTACTGAATTTTTCGTCAACGATACCAGGGACACCGAAACACCGGGGAACATGAAATTTGGTGGGCATGTAGCCCCACTAGACTTTTACGGAAAAATTTCGTTTGGTCCCTGGGAGCCACTCCCCCCCCCGCGCTGCCCCCCCCCCCCCCAAACCCCAAAAATGCAGTTTTTCCTAAATAACTACCTGAACCGTGGCACAGAGGATGAAGACATTTTTATGGTATGTTGGTCTTAAGGGCCCACATCAACCTAGCCCATAATCACTCATTTGTGATTTGCGCCCCTCCCATAAAAAATGAAAATGCAATATTATTCTGCTTTAATCGCCCCTATCTTCAGTTGAGATGTTCAGAACTGAACCATATTTCATGTGTATGATTAACTTGACATCCTCTGGGGGTATGCTAAGTTTCGTAGAATTTCATCCATGGGGGGGTATAAAATAAATTAATTTATGTGCACATTTAGTGACTGTACACTCATCGGCCTGTAGATGGTGCTGTTGAGCGAAGGGTTGCTGGTTTAGGATGATACTGTCACACACACACATGCAGGAATACAAACAAACGCAAGCATGCACACACACTGACATCCACACGCACAGACACACACCCATACACACACATACAAATCCACATGCACAGACACACACATACAAATCCACATGCACAGACACACACACACACAAACACACACGCGCACACACATGTACGCACGCATACATACACGCACAGACACACACACACACAGACACACACATATGTCACCGGTGCAGGCCGGGGCGGACTCGGATGACCAGCCGCCCCTGACTCCAGACACCACCGTGAGGAGCCAACACCACAGGCACGCAACAGATGGACAAAAGAGGAAGCAGGTAATTTGGTTCAAAGGTAACAATCTTTATTGAATAATAATCAACTTGAAGAAAGAATGAGCAACTCCTGTCTTCTCGAGCTATTGGACCGGAGTAGCCGCTGAAACGATTTTCCACTGTCTTCGGGGCACAATGGAACGATAGTGGCTAGGAAGGCTTACTCCACGGCGTTGCTGCACGTCTGCAGGACTCAAACGATAAGTAACAAGTAATGTTTACTTCTTCAACAGCAGATTCTCTTAACAGGACGTGAAAGGGGAATTGTGACTTTAAAACTCACTCCACAGCGTTGCTGCACATCTGCAGGACTCAGGCGGTAGGTAACAGGTAAGGTTTCTTCTCTTAACAGCAGATTCTCTTAACAGGTCGTGAGAGGGAAATTGTGACTTTAAAACTCACTTCACAGCGTTGCTGCACATCTGCAGGACTCAGGCGGTAGGTCACAGGTAAGGTTTCTTCTTTTAACAGCAGATTCTCTTAACAGGTCGTGAGAGGGAAATTGTGACTTTAAAACTCACTTCACAGCGTTGCTGCACATCTGCAGGACTCAGGCGGTAGGTAACAGGTAAGGTTTCTTCTCTTAACAGCAGATTCTCTTAACAGGACGTGAGAGGGGAATTGTGACTTTAAAACTCACTTCACAGCGTTGCTGCACATCTGCAGGACTCAGGCGGTAGGTCACAGGTAAGGTTTCTTCTCTTAACAGCAGATTCTCTTAACAGGACGTGAAAGGGGAATTGTGACTTTAAAACTCACTCCACAGCGTTGCTGCACATCTGCAGGACTCAGGCGGTAGGTAACAGGTAAGGTTTCTTCTCTTAACAGCAGTTTCTCTCGTCAAGACATAAAAAGGAAATTGCGACTTTATCAGCGATGTTATACATCTTCAGGGCTCCATCACTAAGTATAACGGTTCAGACTTTTCCACAGCCATACGGTTCTTCACGAGACTTGTAATTTCAGAGAGAGAGAGGGTTAACAGGAGCCTTCAATAAGGGATTACTTCACAACAATACTCAGTGGAAGAGAGGATAATACAAAGCATTACTTCACCAGTTCAGTTGCATCGTTCTGAATTTTGGATGAGGACAAGTAGATCATTTCACAAGAATGAAAGCAGGCGTTGGGAGACTCTTCTCAGCATAGCACACAGCACTCGTGTCCACTACAAATCCACAGCATTAATTCAGCGTGCATCAGGTAAGGCAAACAACTGCAAATCACTCACACACAGTAGGGCTGATCAGAAAAACTCGCTTCGTCCATGCATTTCAATGGGAATATTCAACTCTCCATTCTCTCCAGCGCATCTGAAACAGATGTCCTCCTCAATAGTAAGTTTCACATTCACAGTCTTTGCTTCAAGCTTTACATTTAATTCCACGATGTAATTTAATTCACTTATCTTTCTCTTTTCCTCTTCCAGCGCAGATCCAAGCAATAATTCAATCCAGTAATATTCCACAAGCAGCTCCAAACGACAGACTCAAATGGCAGTTCCTCACTTACACGAATTTCCAGGATGACAGCGTCCAATGTAAGCGTCCAAACCGGCGATCTTCTACCCCAAAACACAACGACAGAGACCCAGCCAAACAACTGATCAACTGAACACCGATTGACCTTTACCAGTTCCAACCTCCGCCTTACCGGTTCCAACCTTTTTCCTCCGCATTAATTCGACTCTGAATGGCTCTTTTATCCTCCTCTTGTGAAGCGGAAAGCCTGTACAAACACCGCTCCTCTCTCTCCCTCACACCTGTCGTGCATCAGCTGTAATTAGTTTGCGCAATATCTCCGCTACACCCGGAACCGGAGTGAGGTGTTACACCAAAATAACTCCCCTCGGGGACATAGAAAGAGAAAAGAAAGGTTCCGCTTTTCCCAGCATTTTGTCACCCGTGACATTCCCCCTTGCCAATCGGTTCTAGTCCCTGGAACCGGTCTTCTCTAATGCCATTCGCCATATCTCTCAGGCGGCTGTCCTTGGTTGTCCCGCTGGGACCGTCGGGGTGGCGTGGGTGAAGCCGCTCGGGCCTCCGCTTCGGGATTCCCTGGGACTATTGCCCACCCTACCATGGGCACCTTGGGAGCAAGCGGCGCACTTTGTATTTCAGCCGCTGGCTGTGGATAGTTCGGACATGGACGGAGCAAATTTCGATGAAGCACTCGTATAGGTCCCGGTTTTCCCTCAGGCCGTACCGAATAGACTGGAGCATCAGGCCCCTGCCGGTGCTCCACCACATATGGTGTCGATTCCCAACGATCATGGAGCTTTCCTTTCCCTGGACGTCGGTTGTCCCTTACCAGCACTCGCTCTCCAGGCAGTAAAGGGGCTTCTCTGGCAGTTCGATCATACAGTCGCTTGTTCTTAGCTGCTGCAGCACTCAAATGGTCTGAAACTCGCTTGTAGGCATTTAGTAGTTGTTGATGGTGTCGATTTACCCAGTCCGTTGTGTTGTACTCTCCTTCGGTGGCCTCGGTGCCCAGAAGCAAGTCTACAGGTAGACGTAGATGACGCCCAAACATGAGGTAAGAAGGGGCATACCCGGTGATGCTGTGCACGCTATTATTATAGGCTTGTAGTAACGTAGGGAGGCTCTCGGCCCACTGACACTGCTGCTCACTCTCCAACGTTCCCAACAGCCCTAACAGGGTCTGATTGAATCTTTCGCATCCCCCGTTACCTTGGGGATGATACGAAGTTGTGTGTGTCTTTCGACAACCATAGAGCTGGCTCAGCTCCTGTATGACTCGGGACTCGAAGTTTGGACCTTGGTCCGAATGGAGGGTCTCTGGACAGCCGAACGGCTGTATTACCGTTCTCCAAAGGGCATTGGCCGTAGTCACTGCCGTCTGGTCTACCGTGGGGACGGCCCAAGCGTACTTGGTGAACAGATCCGTCATTACCAGGATGTTTTGATATCGATCTGCGGGTCTCCCTAGAGTCAGGAAATCAATCCCTATGATGTGCAGAGGTGCCTTCGGCCGAAAGGGAACCAGTGGGGCTCGAGGTTCCTTCCGGAGTTTGAACAGCGTGCACCGTGGACAACTCTGAACAAACTCTTCAACTTTCTTCTCCATCCTTGACCAGTAGAAATACCTCCTCAACAGTGACAAAGTCTTTTCTTGGCCTTGATGGCCAGCATGGGTGTGATAGGCATTCAACAGCTCTTGGACTTGGTCCTCTGGAACCACCACTTGATACCTGGTTTCCTGAGTTTTTGGATCTCGCAGTGAACGGCAAATTACCCCTCCTCTGATCCGCAGTCTCTTCCACTGTTTCAGGAGCTGTTGTACTCCCACTGTCTGAGCCTGCCTTTCCCCAGCTCGCAGCCTGAATCCTCGCCTGAGATGCGAGGCGACCTGACACAGGTCTTCGTCTCCTTGCTGTAACCTGCTCCACCGTCCGGGGTCCCATCCCCAACTGGACGGAATGTCCCCCTGGGTCCCGGGAGCTTCCACGACCGCCACCAACAATTCATCCTCTTGACCAGGGGCATCGAGGTGCGTTTGACCGTTTCTCTGAATGGCTGGGAGTCTGGACAATGCATCAGCATTCGCGTTTTCTCTGCCGGGTCGATACTTGAGCTGATAGTCATAATTAGCAAGCTGAGCCACCCACCGCTGCTCCACTGCTCCCAACTTGGCAGTCTGTAAATGGACTAGAGGGTTGTTGTCCGTGATCACAGTCACCTTAGCTCCCCACAGGTAGTCTTTGAATTTCTCGGCCATGGCCCATTTCATGGCTAGCAACTCTATCTTGAAGGAACTGTAGTTTGCTGCGTTCCGCTCTGCAGGATGTAAACTTCGACTGGCATAAGCGATTACCTTCTCCACTCCTTGTTGCTCTTGGGCTAATACCGCCCCCAATCCTGCATTGCTGGCATCGGTATACAGGAGAAACGGCTGAGTGAAGTCTGCATAGGCCAGGATAGGGGCCCCCAAAAGTTCCTGCTTCAGATTTTGGAAGGCCGTTTCACATGCTGCGTCCCATTGCACTGTCGATGAGCCTTTGCCACGGGAACGTCCAGTACCAGCAAGAAGCTGGTTCAATGGCTTAGCAAGCCCAGAGAATCCTTTAATAAATCGTCGATAATATCCTACGAAGCCTAGGAAGGACCGCACTTGTCTCACCGTTCGTGGGGGCTCCCAGCCTTGGACTGCTGCAACTTTCTCTGGATCAGGGGATATACCGGCAGCGCTGACTCGATGTCCCAGGAACTGTACCTCTTTGCGAAACAACTGGCATTTTTCTGGTCTCAATTTTAGCCCATATTTCTCCATGGCCCGGAAGGCATTCTCTAAGTGATGCAGGTGAGTTTGAAAATCAGGGGAAAAAACGATTACATCGTCCAAATAGACCAGCGTGGATTCAACTAGTTGCCCTCCCAGGCATCGCTGCATAAGTCGCTGGAAGGTCGCGGGGGCGTTGCACAACCCGAACGGCATCCGGTCCCACTCGAATAGCCCGAACGGTGTGGTGAAGGCAGTCTTCTCTCTATCGCGGTCATCCATCTGTACTTGCCAGTATCCGCTGGCCAAATCCAAGGTCGAATACCATGCTGCTTGAGTCAAACTCGTGAGTGAATCTTCGATTCGCGGCAACGGGAATGCATCTTTCTTGGTCACACTATTGAGCTTGCGGTAGTCAACACAAAATCTCCAGGCTCCCGTTTTCTTCCGTACTAGGACAATCGGGGCTGCCCATGGACTACTACTTTCTCGAACAATCCCTCCATCTAGCATCCCTTTTAGCAGAGCGCGGACTTCAGTGTAGAGAGTGGGGGGCACCGGACGGTACCGCTCCCGACTAGGTGTTGCTTCTCCGGTGGGTATTTGGTGCTTAATCACTCCTGTACAACCATAGTCTTCCTCATGGGTTGAGAACACATGTTTCCACCTCTTCAGGAGCTCCTGGAGCTGTAACACTTGTCCTTCTTCCAGGTCCTCACCCTTCAAAGACTCCCCCATCAAATGGGTCGGCATTCCTCCTCTCACAGGGCCTGTACTGGCCTCCACTGGACGGACGGCAACTTCTACCACCGCAGGGCTCACCTGCCTGAAACAGACATCTTGTTGCTCTTGGACTTGGACAGGACGGACAGATGAAACTCGAACCAGCCGTTGGTGTCGACGAAGGAGTACTGGGTAGGGATGGGCGTTTCGCACCTTCACTGAAACTCGCCCTCGTCGTATGACCGCTAGCCCATGGGCTACTTCGATGGGTTGACCATCTTCATGAGGCTCTACCAGGACACAGTTACCTGACTCACGGGGTCCAGCCGGCACTCGGACCCAAAGAACAGCCTCACTCCGGGCTGGAACAGACAGAGCATACCGGCAGATGACTCGACCGATATCTTCCCGCTCTTGCACCTGACTGGCCGCATGGACTCTTTGACAATCGGCCAGGATCCGGTCCCAGTCCTGCCTTGCTGCCAACGGAGATGTTCGGGTCGGTCGACCGTTAAACAGGTCTTCCCAACAATCCAGAATGACATTCATCCCTAGCAGTGCTCGATGGAGACCCAAGCAATGGTCTCGAACAATGACAACACCTTTCTGATGGACAGGAACCCCTCGAACCAGAAAGTCTACCACGATGTACCCAGTATAAGGAATATCCAATCCATTCGCTCCACGTAATGTGAGTCTTGAAGTTTCCGTCCTGTGAAGCCGATGATCCGCGAATAGCTCCAGAGCCAGACTTTCTGAAAACAATGTGACCTGAGAACCTGTATCGACCAGACAATTAATCTTCATTCCATTAACTTGAACTTCTACGGTGGGACAACGCCCAACCCAGTCGTCTCTCATCACAGGAACAGAACAAGGGTCTCTTGAAGGGGTCCCGGCCACTTGACCCACAGTGACCGGTGGGACTAAAAACCCCCTTGAGAGCTTCGACGACGGTTGCACTGGCGGCCGATGTGTCCCGGATTTCCACAATTGATACAGATGGGTCGACCCTGATGATCCCACTGAAACCGGGGGCCCGTCGGACGCGGAGGGCGGCATACAGGTCTTGGCCCCTCCTCTGAATATGATCTTCCTCGCACCATCGATCCACCTTCGACTCGACCTCGATGAAGCTCACCCAAAAGATTCCGAGACAACTCTGCCATCTGTCCCTTAACATCCTCCAGTAATTCTGTCCTCAACTTCTGCTTCCACTCACTTGACTCAACAGGCGCGGGCACTGTGGCGCTGCTGGCCGCCACACGAACCGGTGTCCGAGTCGTCACTCCCTGATCTGACTCCAACGCCAAGGCCTCTTGTCGAAGAGCCTCAAAAGACATAGTGGGGTCTCGTCGAAGCTGGAGCCGTATGCCCTGGCGCACCGGTCCTTCACGCAGCCCCAAAACAAACTGGTCTCTCAATAAGCCCTCTCCTTCTCCCAGTCCATGATCTTGTCGACCTTTCAGCCGGCCAAACTGCTCTCGCAGTTTCAGGGAGTATGCTCGCAGAGTCTGCTGAGGCCCCTGCTGACAGTTAAAGAACTGGGCACGAAGGATGGCTACCGGGGTAGAATCTCCATATACTCCAGACAAGAAATCAAAGATATTCTTCACAGTGGCCCGCGTAGCTTCTGATGCAGCAAGAACTTCCCTTTTGGCTTCTCCTTCTAACGATCCTAGCACAAACTGTACCTTTTGCGATGCGCTCAGTCCTTGTAATCCAGCCAGATATTCCGTCTGCGCCTTCCAGTCCTGAAAACTCAACTCCGATCCTGGTCCTCCATAGCGTTGTGCCCAAGGGGCTCCCATCATGATGGGCATTACTTGCGAGCGAACTGGTGGGACCTCTTCGTCCACCATCGCGTACCTGTGGCCGCTACAACTCACGGTGGCAATCCTGCCGACTTACGCCAAATTGTGTCACCGGTGCAGGCCGGGGCGGACTCGGATGACCAGCCGCCCCTGACTCCAGACACCACCGTGAGGAGCCAACACCACAGGCACGCAACAGATGGACAAAAGAGGAAGCAGGTAATTTGGTTCAAAGGTAACAATCTTTATTGAATAATAATCAACTTGAAGAAAGAATGAGCAACTCCTGTCTTCTCGAGCTATTGGACCGGAGTAGCCGCTGAAACGATTTTCCACTGTCTTCGGGGCACAATGGAACGATAGTGGCTAGGAAGGCTTACTCCACGGCGTTGCTGCACGTCTGCAGGACTCAAACGATAAGTAACAAGTAATGTTTACTTCTTCAACAGCAGATTCTCTTAACAGGACGTGAAAGGGGAATTGTGACTTTAAAACTCACTCCACAGCGTTGCTGCACATCTGCAGGACTCAGGCGGTAGGTAACAGGTAAGGTTTCTTCTCTTAACAGCAGATTCTCTTAACAGGTCGTGAGAGGGAAATTGTGACTTTAAAACTCACTTCACAGCGTTGCTGCACATCTGCAGGACTCAGGCGGTAGGTCACAGGTAAGGTTTCTTCTTTTAACAGCAGATTCTCTTAACAGGTCGTGAGAGGGAAATTGTGACTTTAAAACTCACTTCACAGCGTTGCTGCACATCTGCAGGACTCAGGCGGTAGGTAACAGGTAAGGTTTCTTCTCTTAACAGCAGATTCTCTTAACAGGACGTGAGAGGGGAATTGTGACTTTAAAACTCACTTCACAGCGTTGCTGCACATCTGCAGGACTCAGGCGGTAGGTCACAGGTAAGGTTTCTTCTCTTAACAGCAGATTCTCTTAACAGGACGTGAAAGGGGAATTGTGACTTTAAAACTCACTCCACAGCGTTGCTGCACATCTGCAGGACTCAGGCGGTAGGTAACAGGTAAGGTTTCTTCTCTTAACAGCAGTTTCTCTCGTCAAGACATAAAAAGGAAATTGCGACTTTATCAGCGATGTTATACATCTTCAGGGCTCCATCACTAAGTATAACGGTTCAGACTTTTCCACAGCCATACGGTTCTTCACGAGACTTGTAATTTCAGAGAGAGAGAGGGTTAACAGGAGCCTTCAATAAGGGATTACTTCACAACAATACTCAGTGGAAGAGAGGATAATACAAAGCATTACTTCACCAGTTCAGTTGCATCGTTCTGAATTTTGGATGAGGACAAGTAGATCATTTCACAAGAATGAAAGCAGGCGTTGGGAGACTCTTCTCAGCATAGCACACAGCACTCGTGTCCACTACAAATCCACAGCATTAATTCAGCGTGCATCAGGTAAGGCAAACAACTGCAAATCACTCACACACAGTAGGGCTGATCAGAAAAACTCGCTTCGTCCATGCATTTCAATGGGAATATTCAACTCTCCATTCTCTCCAGCGCATCTGAAACAGATGTCCTCCTCAATAGTAAGTTTCACATTCACAGTCTTTGCTTCAAGCTTTACATTTAATTCCACGATGTAATTTAATTCACTTATCTTTCTCTTTTCCTCTTCCAGCGCAGATCCAAGCAATAATTCAATCCAGTAATATTCCACAAGCAGCTCCAAACGACAGACTCAAATGGCAGTTCCTCACTTACACGAATTTCCAGGATGACAGCGTCCAATGTAAGCGTCCAAACCGGCGATCTTCTACCCCAAAACACAACGACAGAGACCCAGCCAAACAACTGATCAACTGAACACCGATTGACCTTTACCAGTTCCAACCTCCGCCTTACCGGTTCCAACCTTTTTCCTCCGCATTAATTCGACTCTGAATGGCTCTTTTATCCTCCTCTTGTGAAGCGGAAAGCCTGTACAAACACCGCTCCTCTCTCTCCCTCACACCTGTCGTGCATCAGCTGTAATTAGTTTGCGCAATATCTCCGCTACACCCGGAACCGGAGTGAGGTGTTACACCAAAATAACTCCCCTCGGGGACATAGAAAGAGAAAAGAAAGGTTCCGCTTTTCCCAGCATTTTGTCACCCGTGACACATACACAAACACACACACATACACACACACACACACAGACAGACATGCACATACTACTACTTTTTTTAGGTATATACATAAACACGCAATACAGCCAAATTGCTCCACGTCATTTATTTTTGTGGAAAGCCAGTGCAGGCCTGAGCGGCGGTCATATTTTGTACCGCCATGCGGTACATCTAGTTTTTACAGTGTGGTTTGTGAATTGTTACAAAAGTTCCTGTTGACTTAATTTTAAAACATTATGTACTGTATGTACACAGTGAAAAAAGGTACTGTGAAGGTGTTCCACTAACCTGCACTTTATTAGCTGAGGGCATGCTTTCTTTAATGCATGAATACAGATGTTATTGAGTGTTTATACTGTCCAGCTCATTGCTACTGTTTGGATATAACAATGATTTAATAAATGTTGGAAATTGACATAATAGCAACTCATTATTTGAAGCTGTTTACACTTCCAAAACAAAGAAAGGGCAAATTGGTCAAAATTAATAAATCAGAGGACATTAACTAGTATTTTTTCATTTAAATGTTACCTATTTTAATTAAGTCTAATGTGTATAATATGCTGATATTTTTTTCATTGGCTTTTTCTTAATCTTTTCGCATAGGCTACATTTAAATACTTTTAGCATAGCTTAGCATAGATCACTGAATCGGACAGGACCATTAGCATCTCTCTCAAAAAAAATGACCAAAGAGTTTCGATTTTATTCCTATTTAAAACTTGACTCTTCTGTAGTTACATCGTGTACTAAGACCGACGGAAAATGTAAAGTTGCGATTTTCTAGGCTGATATGGCTAGGAACTATACTCTCATTCCTGCGCAATAATCAAGAAACTTTGCTGCAGTACCATGAGTCCAGCAGGCGTAATGATATGACGCAGCGCCTGAAAATAGTCCCCAGCTCGGTAACTTCCAACGTGACCGGGACTAAGTTTGTCTAACCTATTAGACCTATTTTCAGGTGCTGCGTCATATCATTACCATTACCTTATTTTAAACATTGTGCATTATTAATATTAATCATGAATCTGTATATAGTAGTTCTTATAGTCTTCAGTGAGGTATGAAAAATAGTAGTTCTCTTACGAGAGGTCTCTCGTACTGCGTAACTATCTTACGCTAGGGGAAAATCCCTTTTCCACGAGATATTGAAGCCAAAAAATTATCCTTAATTTTGTATTATTGTAAAACGCATTGCGGCAGCATACAGACATAGGCAAGACGGCTCGTGTGCCTATTGGCTGTTCTGCAGCAACTGCAGCAGCCTATCGAGCGAGGCCTAGCGTGACGTCAGACCCAATGAGGGTGCTTCGCGCCCACTGCGTCACGTCCCGCCGAAACGGGCGTGGCTTAGGCCTATAAATACAGCTCGCAGGCAGCTGATATCTGATTTTTCAGATATACGCATCGCTGGATCCAGAGAGAAGCCGCGCCGTCTGAGGAAGCACTTACAGCGGGACGAGTCGTCACTGAAGTCGCTGGCCGCGCCGCCTTCAATCGCCTTCCTGCTGCGCCTTCAATCGCCTTCATCCGGCACCTATATCCTTTACACTCTCTGTTGTGTGTGTGTTCGCCGCCGCGACACACACTGTCTAAAAGAGCTTGCGTCTTTTTAAAGATGCCTTCCTGCGGCTCGTGCAGAGCCACACTCAGCGACGGGGACCGCCACATTATCTGCGTTTCCTGCCTGGGTGAGGATCATGCAGCTCTCGTGCTCGCTGACGGCGGCTGCCATCACTGCGAGCTACTGCCTATGGCGACTCTGAGGACTCGCCTGGCATATTTCACTGAGACTGCACCTCCGCCCGCTGTAGTGCCGCGCCGTAAAAAGCGCCGTGCTCAGCGGGTCCCGGAACCTTCCCCCACCCGTCAAAGCTCGCCGGTTCGCCCGCCAGCTTCACCGGCTTCGTCAGTGTCTCTTCCTGACGGACAGCGGCTGCCGTCTGCCGCCGCTTCCGTCGATGACGCTGATGAAAAAGCTGCATTCGGGGAGGATGATTCCTGCTCTCTCCTGGCATCGGGCAGTGAGGATTGGGCGAGCTCTGCGTATCTCGCGCCCTCTGTCCGCGCATCGTCAGGCAAAAGAGCTAGCATCGAGTCAGAGCTGATGCGCATACTCGCACAGGCCGCGGCGAGCCTCTGCCTCGAGTGATCTATGCCGGAACAGCCTGCTCACAACCGGCTGGATGGATATTTTCTTCCTGGGGAGCGCGCTTCGCCTGCGTCCAGACCAGCGCCCTTTCTTCCTGAGCTACACGAAGAAGTCGCTAAGTCTTGGAACGCCCCCTTCTCAGCTAGAATGCGCTCTTCTGTTTCGCTAGCATTCTCCGCTGTTGACGATGCTAAAAACAGAGGTTACCATTCGCTGCCGCCGATCGAAGAAGCGATAGCAGCCCACCTTTGCCCGCCCTCCGCTGGACGGCGCGCTAAGCTGGCTCTGCCTTCAAAAGCTTGCCGCATGACGTCAACCCTGCTCGGTCGCGCTTTATCTGCCGCTGGGCAGGCTGCGTCAGCGCTGCATACTATGGCCACACTGCAAATTTTCCAGGCCGATCTCCTCCGAAATCTGGATGAGAAAGGACCAGATGCAATTTGCGTGCCAGACTTGAGAAGTGCTACGGACCTCGCTCTCCGCGCTACTAAGTCTGCTGCACAGGCCATTGGACGGAGCATGGCCTCTCTCACTGTGACTGAGAGACACCTATGGCTAACGCTCTCTGAGATGTCTGAGTCTGAGCGCGCCGCGTTCCTCGACGCTCCGCTTTCTCCCGCTGGCCTCTTCGGAACTTCCGTCAAAGATTTCGCGGAAAGATTCGCCGAGGTACAGAAAGCGTCACAGGCTATGAAGCACTTCCTGCCGAAGCGCTCCAGTTCTGCAGCAGGCCGTGCGAAACCGTCTGCTCAGAGCTTCGCAGCGCCGACAGGCCCGAAGCGCGAGACCGCGCTCTCGCTCATCTGGCCGCCGCCCTGCCCCGCGTGTGGGCCGCGGCCCAGGATTGTGGTAAAACCCGAGGCCCCGAAGTTGTCCTAGCACGCCTAGGGAAACGACGGTGTCCAAGTCCCGCTGCGGCCGGACTTCCACCAAAACTCATCGCTCGTTCAGTTCCAAGAAATGTGACTGTTCCAGTGTATTTTGCAGTCAACAAGCCAGTTCCGCTGCCCGCTTGCCTGCACACAAATGCCGTTTTTATGGCTACCCAGATAAATCCAGCCCGTTCTCATCCTAGGGCGTCATTTATTGACGCTTTTGACATTTCGTCTACATCGAACGCACATGGCACCCTTTAGCGTCAATATGAGACGCAGATAGAAATGGGCCAGAAAGCGCCTCCTAGCAGTCTAACCCTATCCCTACACTAGACCTAAACCTACCCATAACCGAACAAAGCTCTGTGCGTCTCATATTGACGCTAAAAGGTGCCATGTGCGTTCGATGTAGACGAAATGTCAAAAGCGTCAGTATTATGACGCCCAAGGATGAGAATGCGTTGGATAAATCCCATAAAGAGTGTATTTTCTGGTGTCCCGGCCACGGCCGATGGTGTTATGAGTGTAGACAAAATGCCCACTGCCCAGTGCCCATTCCTACACACAAGCACAGCCCGTCACACAGGGCTCGCGCACATAAAATCGACCCAGTTCGATTGCGCACTAAACGCAGCAGATGTGCCCACTGCCCAGTGCCTACAATCACTACGTCCTGCATGTCTCAAGGTTTCTGTAAAAAACGAAACCTACGTGCATTCGCTCTGCTCAGGCGGACAATGCTCTCGGTTTGGTAAATGTGCCCGCTGTCCCGCGCCCACATCCACACATAGACATGACAAGTCCTACGGGACTCGCCCAGCCCTTCCCCTCAGGTCCCGAAACCTGCACAGGCTGACAGAACGCCTCCTGGTGTGGGCTCAGCGCAACCTGCTCTCGCTGAGAGCAGCGCATGTGCCAGGGCTCCTAAACGTAGGACCGGACAGACTGTCCAGGAACAATGTTCCGACAGGCGAGTTGTCTCTACACCCACAGACAGTCCAGCTGCTGTGGAAGAAATTCGGCAGAGCGGAAGTAGACCTGTTCGCGTCTCAAGAAAACGCTCACTTTCTGGAATTTTTCTCCAAGAGCAGGGACGCGCTGGCTCATGTATGGCCCCGCTGCCCGCTCTATGCCTTTCCTCCCATCTCTCTCCTGCCTCAGGTGATAGAGCGGATCAGGGAAGAAGGATGCTCAGTGCTACTCGTAGCGCCGTTCTGGAAAAACCAACCCTGGTTCCCAGTTCTGATGCAGCTAGCGAGCACTGCCCCATGGTCAGTGCCAGTGAGGAGGGACCTCCTCTCTCAGGCCAAGGGCTCGATTTGGCATCCGCGCCCAGAGCTGTGGTCCCTTCATGTTTGGGCCATCAACGGGTACCCGCTGTCCTCCCAAGCGGAGTGTTAAACACGATCACGCAGGCTAGAGCTCCGTCTACGCGACCTCTCTATTCCTCGAAATGGTCAGTGTTCTCCAGCTGGTGCACAGCTCGTGGCGTGTCGCCCCCAGACTGTGGGGTGACGGAGGTTCTCTCCTTCCTACAAGAGCTGTTGGACAAGGGCAGGTCCCCTTCCACGCTCAAAGTTTATGTGGCGGCCATAGCAGCGTTCTCAAAAACAACGCTTGGTCAGTCAATAGGAAGGAACGATTTAGTCATCCGCTTCCTTAGAGGAGCTAGGAGACTGAATCCTCCCAGACCTCCCTCAGTCCCCGTATGGGACCTTTCTGTGCTACTGGAGGCCATGAAAGGTGGCCCTATGCGGGCGGGTATATATATATACACTAGATATCGCCTTGGCTATGGTTTTGTTCCAATGAACTGCAGTAGCCAAGGCGACATCTAGTGTATATACTGTATCTATACCCGCCCGCGCCCTCAGATCATTTGGACGCGGCTGTGTTCAAGACGTAACAACGATATATAAATACTGTTCGTTTTCTCACACAAACTGCTCGTTTCGTGTCTTAGGCCATCAATGTGTACTTACGATGGGGAATTGTTTAATTTGGACGATGTGGAATTGTTCTAATTTGGACTCTGTGCATGCTCTTTGAGGTGGTGACCACAGACCTGCATTACTTGACTGACAGACAAGAACGGTTTGACCTAAAAATATCAAAATTGAAACTACTGTGGAAAAAAAGACACCTACATCTTGGATGCCCTTGAGGTAAGCTAAAACTTTTATTGCAAAATTTTATAACAAAATTTTATTTCAAAGTGAACTATCCCTTTAATTAACATCTCACAACCTGAAGGCTACTGATTTTTATTGATTTGTTTATTCATTTATTTATTTTAAATTTTATATTTAATGATTCATGTTCATGTGAAGATCTTTATTAATAACTTACAGGAACTGTTGAAAAAATGCTGCTGAAAACTTCATCCTTCACAGAAAAACAGAATGTGAAAGGAGTTTCTTTCTTAAGTGAGATGCTGACTGCATATTTTACTTTTCTTCTGTCTGTGATGGATCTGCCATGAGCCTTAGCAAATCACAAAAAAAAAAAAAAAGTCCATCGCCACAAAAACAGGGAGCAAAGTGGTCTTCAATTGTGACAGTTTTTTAAATCTTGCTTACGCAAGATAGAAAGTGATCAGATGATTTAGTGATTTAGAGCCATGGATAAATTTTAGTTAATGCAAAATAATTGTATCACATTGATCAAGATCCCTATGTCCCCTCTAAGACATCAAAGTTGGTACAGTCTAATTTCCTTTAGAATTCCCATAAACAGATCAACTTCCTGTTTGAATCTCTTTGTCACTCGGCTGGTCCACTCCCACAACACACCAGGTACGAAACATTTCAAGTCATCTTAATTACAAAATGACCTTTAACAGTTTGAGCTATGTTTTTATAAATCACATTTTAGCCAAAGAGGAATTTTAACTGGTTTTAATGTTTTAACCTTAAGCCAAATAACTAAGCCTGTGCACTGACTCAGTACAATGACAAATAAAGATCTTAAACCAAACCAATATAGTAATGTCCTTTTATTTATTGATCAAATGCAAAGATGAATATATAAGAATTGTGTGGCTTAAATCATGGCCATCTCACACTGTCACAACATTTGTCCTGTTATGAGATATTTTATGACTCATTTTCTATTGTCTCACATTTCCTTTTATTTTATGATATTTATCTCTTTGTTTTTCCATATCTATCTTATTGTGCAGAAACAAAGAAGAGACCGTGCTATGGGGACACCAGCATCATCTTCAGTCACGAGTGCCTTTCCTGAAGATCCTCCAGTTCTAGATTACAGGGAACCAGAACCTCCCCCTAAGAAGCACAAGTACCAGCAAAGCTTGAAAGCCCTCATTCCGTTCCTTTTTGGCTCACAGTAAGACAGATTCTCCACATATTTGTAAGACTTGAATTTCCTGCTAAGACAAAAGCTGAGATAAAACTCACCCTGCAATAAAGCAACAAAATGTACCCTCACCCTGGACAGGAGATCACAGTGTAAGAGCACAGGACATTGTCTCCCCCTCTCCCTCCTCCTTCCTTTCCTCCTGAATCAATTCACCAAAAGTTCACTGAAATTGTCTATATATCACATATGGTGTATCTTGTGATTCTATTGTTTTTTCCTTTTCATGTTTGGCATAATTTTAAGTGTCTCAGTGCGATTGGTAAAATGGTCTTAATTTCAGTGCAGTCATTGGTTTAATGAGAAAGATTGAGAACTTAAGAGAATCATGTTCTCCTCTTTGGGTGATGACTCTTCAAGATATCTCCCGAAACCAGGTGCTACCCCCTGGGGGACATGAATGAACCCAAAACAAACTCTAAAAAACAAAAACAAATTTGTATAACCCTTTTGTTCTGGACTGGGTATATAAGGGGAAGTGTCAGAGCAGTCTTGGGGAACCTGTAACCAGGAAACCCCCCATACAGATGTGTCCGTGTCTTCCACACTCACACACCACTGTGTGTCTCTGTCAGGAATGCATTTCTTACTCTTGGAGTAATATTTGAGCGAGTGATGTCATGTATTTATTATTTCTGAATTGGCTTTTAATCATTTACTTGTGTAATTGGCATTACACATTTTTACCTGACAAATAAATGTTACATCTTGATTTATTCTGAAGTTTTCCGAAATCATTATTTTAGTAGATTATGAGGAGGCTGGTGCTCCCGCAGCTCTGTGTCCAGGATAGGTCAAACTAAAGGCGCATATGAACGGAGCAGTAGGCACGAATGAATAATTGAAAATATGGGATACTCAGAATAATCAAAGATCTAAAGTACTTCATAATCAATATTTATGACTATTTTCTAATAAGAAACACAATCTAAATTTGATTATCATTTGAACTTGGAGTCAGATTAAATGCAGAGCTAAAGAAATATTGAAACTAAATTCCAATAAATTAAGTGAACTTCACTGGAGCGCTGAAAAGACATACAAACATTATCCCTTCGCCCACCCTGTTGGGCCAATGGGTGGTCTTTACATATTATAAGCATTTTTTTATTTTATTTCAGTAATGAAAGTGATCTGTCCATTTCCTCAAGAGATCTGAGAAAAAACAAAAGATCCTTTGTTTTCATGATTGCTAATGCTCAGTTTTTTTCTGTTTTTCTCAACAAGTCTGTTATTCACGTGACATTTCTGAATCTCCAAATGTCTGATCAATTCATAATGTAATGTCAAATGTACATTTTCTTACTTTGCACAGCTCACACCCAGTTGATGACGCTGGTTTCTTCTCATTCACAACATTTGCATGGATGACACCCATGATGTGGAGGCTCTTTAGGAATCGGTTAAATGAGGGCTTCCCCTCGCTCTCGCCTCATGATGGAGCCCACATCAATGGAGAGAGGTATTCTTCATAATCTTTTCATTTAAATCTTATCTTAGTTCAGGAAGTCTCGACAGAATGAGTTGCTGCAGTGTAGCACTGGTCACATGTTAACTCGTTGTCTGAGGTCTAAGGATGTTTTTCTGAATCCAGGATGAGTCTTGGAGAATGTACAGTATTTGTGGGCAAAAAAAAACAACTATCTTCAAAAAATGAAAAGCGGTTGTGATTTCTGTTGTGTTCAGGTTCCAGAGACTGTGGGACGAAGAAGTTGCCCGTGTGGGCCTGGAGAAGGCATCTCTTCCTGCTGTGGTCATTCGTTTTCAGAAGACAAGATTAATAGTGTCATTCTTGGCTTCAATCATATTTACTTTTGCTGTATTTATTGGGCCGGTACGTACAATTTGTATCATTCAGTTGAATAATCAATAAAACATATTGTTTTATTTTCCTTAAAGGGATAGTTCACTTTGAAATAAATTTTTGGTATGTTTTAGCTTACCTCAAGGGCATCCAAGATGTAGGTGTTTTTTTTTTCCGCAGTAGTTTAAATTTTTATATTTTTAGCCATTCTTGTCTGTCAGTCATATAATGCAGGTCTATGGTCACGGTCTCAAAACACAAGCACAGAGTCCAAATTAAAACAATTCCCCGTCGTCCAAATTAAACAATTCCCCATCGTAAGTACACATTGATGGCCTAAGACACGAAACGAGCAGTTTGTGTGAGAAAACGAACAGTACTATTTATATCGTTTTTACCTCTTGAACACAGCCATGTCGAAGTGATCTGAGAGCGCGGGCGGGTATAGATATATACAATAGATGTCGCATTGGCTACGGTTTTGTTCCAATGAACTGCAGTAGCCAAGGCGACATCTAGTATCTATACTCACCCGCACTCTCAGATCACTTCGACATGGCTGTGTTCAAGAGGTAAAAACGATATAAATACTGTTCGTTTTCTCACACAAACCGCTCGTTTCGTGTCTTAGGCCATCAATGTGTACTTACGATGGGGAATTGTTTAATTTGGACGATGGGGAATTGTTTTAATTTGGACTCTGTGCTTGTGTTTTGAGACCGTGACCATAGACCTGCATTATATGACTGACAGACAAGAATGGCTAAAAATATAAAAATTTAAACTACTGCGGAAAAAAAAACTACCTACATCTTGGATGCCCTTGAGGTAAGCTAAAACATACCAAAAATTTATTTCAAAGTGAACTATCCCTTTAAAGGGTTAGTTCACCCAAAAATGAAAATGATTCCATAATTTACTCACCCTCAAGCCATCCTGGGTGTATGTGTCTCTTTTTCTTTCAGCCAAACACAGAGTTATATTAAAAAAACATCATGGCTCTTCTAAGCTTTATAATGGGAGTGAATGGTAACTGAGATTTTGAAGCCCCAAAAAGCGCATCCACCCATCATAAAAGTAATCCATACGGCTCCAGGTTAATAACTGATGAATGGAAAATGTGGGTGAACTAATGCTTTAAAGTGCTTTCTAGTTTATAAAGTCAATCCCCTTTTGAGGGACCCACTTGTAAAAATATAGTAGCATCTGTATATTTTCATGTATAAATAACCATGAGAAAAATATGAAGTATGAAACTATAAAGGCATGCTATTTCCTTAATTAAATAATTGATATTGTCAAGTAGAATAAAATAGTTCCAATTAAATTTGATATTGCATTCAGTGCTGTTTTTGTTCCTGCCTCACATCACGGATCTGTTTTGAATGTTATTTTTACATTTGGTCTGTCTTCTAGTCAGTTCTAGTGTATGAAATCCTGAACTACGTGGAACAGCCCGAGACATACACACTGTTGCACGGCGTTGGCGTGTGCGTGGCTCTGTTCGCGTCTGAATTCAGCAAGGCATTTTTTGTGTCGCTCATGTGGGCTGTGAATTTGCGTACTGCTGTGAGAGTGAAGGGAGCATTCAACATGCTTGCTTTCAAGAAGATCATCTCTCTCAGGAATCTCACCAGCATCAGTGTAGGAGAGGTAAACCAGTGAACACTGCCACTTTACTGTCTGCTGAATCTTTTTATTGGTACTCTAAGTAATTTGTATTTATTTACTCTAGTACTCCAAACACTTTTTAATATATATAATACAAATAGTGTTTGTCATAAACTGTTGTGTGCATTATTTCTGTGTTTTGTTTCAGACTATAAACGTGTTGACGAGTGATGGCCATCGGATGTTTGAGGCGGTCCTGTTTGGAACGTTTCTGCTGTTTGTTCCTTTTCTGCTGATCATATGTTTCATATATGCCTGCTTTATTCTGGGATACACGGCACTAACTGGAATTTTGGTCTACCTGGTGTTCCTCCCAATACAGGTGTGATGGTCTTTTCTGTTTTGTGTAACACATCTTCGAGATCTACCCGTCTCGGTAATATTTCGTATTTTCCCTGTCTGTTTGTATGTGTGTGCTATAGTTATCAATTGCCAGGCTGATTGGTGTGTTCAGAAGGCGGGCTGTATCTGTGACAGACAGACGTGTTCGCACAATGAATGAGGTTCTGACCTGCATCAAGCTCATTAAGATGTATGCGTGGGAGGAGTCTTTTGAGAAAACAATCACAGGTTGTCCGTCCGTCCGTATTTTACTCATGACTCTGTGAAATGCTGTGTTTTCTCTTACCCATTCTTTCCTTGTTTTTTTTTGTTTTTTTCGGCTATAGATATTAGGAAAAATGAGAAGTTGATATTACAAAAGGCTGGTTATGTTCAGAGTTTAAACAGAGTCTTAACAACGATAGCCCCCACACTGGCAACCATCCTCACCTTCATTGTCCACATTGCACTGAATCTGCCTCTTCAAACTTCTACTGTGAGTACAAAAAAAAAAGGCTTATAATTTGCTTTAAAATGGATAAGTTTACACTAGCGTTCAAAAGTTAGGGATCAAAATGAAATTAACTTTTTTTTTTTTTTTAATAAATGCTTTTCTTTGGAACTTTCTATTCATCAATGAATCCTAAAAAAAAAATGTCTACAGAAATATTAAGCAGTATAACGGTTTTCAACACTGATGATAATAAGAAATGTTTCTTGAGCACCAAATCAGCTCATTAGAATGATTTCTGAAACCGCTTTGCCATCACAACAAGTTACAATGTATTAAAACAAAAAAAGCTATTTTAAATTGTAGTAATTTTTCACAATATTATTGTTTTACTGTTTTTTTTGTTTTGTTTTTGTTTTATCAAATAAATGCAGCCCTTGTTAGCATAAGTGACTTCTTTCAAAACCATTAAAAATCTTACTAACCCAACATTTTTGAATGGTAGTGTACATGTGTAAAACGTCATTACTTATACATTGATTGATCGATTTATTGTTTTTATTTTGTATTTGAATAATTCTGTTCAAAGCACTGTTCTGTCCTAACTGGCTTAACTGTTGTAATTCCTTACATCACGTAAACTGGCACATGACTCTGATGTACTTGAAACTTTGATGAAAGAAGTGAGTTTTCTGTTTCCCCACAGGCGTACACTATCATCTCTGTATTTAACTGCATGAAGATATCTATGGGCTTGTTGCCTTTCTCTGTTAAAGCTGTTGCTGAGGCTAAAGTGGCTCTTGCGAGACTCAAGGTTGGACTCATTCACGGGTTTCTCTCAATCAAAATCAAAGATAATTTTCTCTCATTTAAAGAGTTCCTCCTTTTCCCTACGAATTTGTACCTTTGGCCCCATTATAATTAGGCATTGGTTTAGGACATATTGGGATAGATGTAAATATTGTTCATATGTGTAACTTATAAATAAAGATAAGTGTGTGGAAAATATATTTTCACGTGCTGTATTTTACACATGCTGTAACTTGATACTCTAAAATGCATCAGTCACGTCTTTTACATTGAATTCCTGATTTGCCTCTGCTGTACAATGCAAATAACAGAATATTTAATGATAATGCATCTCTACAGAAACTTATGTTGGTACAGAACCCCAAAGGTTATCTTACCCAGGATAAAAATATGGATTTGGCGCTGGTCATGGAAAAGGCCTCATTCTCTTGGAGCCTGCCAGATGACATGAACACCACTGAAAGACCACAAGATCCCTCTCAAAGCGCCACACACCAGTCACACTCCCAACCTTCAATCAGAAGCATCAGCTTCACTCTTTCAAAGGTGTGATATGAATATATTATAATGTGAGGCACTATATGTGTCCTGACACTACAAGAGACTAATGATTCTCTCTTTTCAATTATAGGGAAGTCTGCTTGGAGTGTGTGGCAGTGTTGGAAGTGGAAAAACCTCTTTGATATCAAGTATTCTTGAGCAGGTGTGGCACCACCTGTCTTTTCTACGTCCAAGACACATGTGATGAGGTGTGACTGACAGTATAATCGTTTATTCCTGCAGATGCATCTTGTGAGTGGGTCTGTATCAGCTAATGGAACATTTGCATATGTTTCCCAGCAAGCCTGGATATTCCACGGGACTGTAAGGGACAATATCCTCATGGAAGAACCATTTGACCAAACCAGGTAAAACTAGAGAACACCAAAAACAAAACTGGTCAAAGCACATTCTTTGAACATTCTGTTGAAAAGCGTCGGGAGAGTTCACTTCTGCACAGTAAAATGATTTCCAAAATGTACAATCAAAAACAGGCAGTGCGGTTGCCAGAGTTTTACATTTAAACCCACATCTGAAGTTACAGTATCACATTTTACTGGAGGCCAAATGCCAACACAAAGTCTATCATATTATCATCTTTATTGGCCAAAAGAGGAGAGCTTAATGGAGAACAGTGTATGATTTAGAGTGATAAACGGCACTAAACTGAACGAAGACGAAAACGTACAGTCATGTGCTAAAGCAATGAAATTACACATGACACTTTTTTTTAAGCTACAATAGATCTTGATAAATCTTCTACAGCCTGACTTACGTAAAAAGGTAAAAGGAAAACTTTCATGAAGATATAGTGATTTAAAAATAATCAAATCTCATATGTGTAACACAAATTGAGCTGATGAATAAATATATCTCACAGTAGCAAATTAGCCATATTCAATATTAATAATCAATAATAACTGGTTATAATTGATTATGAATATTTGGATCAGTTAATATAATTAACTTACTGTCGTAAATTAATATTACAATCAATTAACCTGTTTGTCCCATGAACACTCAGGATTAATTGTTTATTAACTCTAAGAAATGGACATTTCCGGGGCATGGGAAATGTCTTTCTTAATTTACAGTACTAAGAGCCGTAGCAAAAATCTATATGATTAGTGACTCCAGTTATGAGCTTGAGACACGGACAACTTTACGTGTGACATGAACAAGATTTTATTAACTAGTCTAAACACTTAAACTACTCTAACATACACACACATACATGCATACAGTTTACCAAGGGAAAGAGAGCTGAAGCAGAAAACAGGGAAGCAAGAAGTTATAGCATTGTTGAAATTCAGCAGATCAACAGCCTTAAGCAATCCATCAGATTAGTTCTAACACGCCCTTCTTTAAAGGGGTAAGGATACTTAATATATCAAATAATGAGACTAAGTTTGATACTTGCATGTCTCGCCCATTTGAATTAAACTGTCCTGATGCAATTTGTTGAGGCTCCAGTTGATCTTTGCTGATGTGGTCTTGATGAGAGAGAACCAGTGGTAGTCAGAGGATCGTTGGTGAATGGAAAGACAAGGCCGCAGCCTGGCACAAGTTTGGTGGTCCTTAGAAACTCCTAGTTCAGCATTATCTTCACGTCAGCATTTCAGAAAAGAGTAAGAGAGAGCTAAGAGCTGATCTTGGGTTTTTAAAGTGTGAAGAAGTAACACCCTATGGAGGAGTGTGAGCCAATGAGAAGATTTCCCTTTGGGGGGAAATTTTTACGACCTATTGTTCAAGCAGGGCATTTGAATATGTAATTTGATTGGAGGTTTAACCCAATAATCTTTAAGATGCTTATCATACTAATGCGTCACACAGTTAGCAAAATGTAATGAAAATTAACAAATGGGAAACGAAGATTGGAGTTTATAGAGACCAAACATGCCACACATATGATTTTGGTTAACCATAGTATCCAAAGTCTGAAATATTAACCCAATAGAGTTTACAAGAATACAAAAGCCAAACCACATAAAAGGAAAATCATGAGATGGGAAAATTAGATACATGTTTACACATTTCTCAAGTGGTTATATAGAATATATAGGATTAACAGGGTTTATTTCTCTTCCTCGGCAAGAATTAAGTGAGAGTCGCGGTTCTCTGGAAATTCCTTTGGGTCGTAAAACTCTTATCAGTCTCAATGTGTCCTGTCACAAGACACCGCGTCCTGCATACAGTGTGTTAGCTTCATTTGTGATGTTAGTTTTGGGGGAAGTTTCACAGGCCTTTGTTGGGAGAGTGAGTTTGCTGGATTATTCATTAAAGGCACACTATGTAGAAATTGTGAACCCCTAGAGTCGCTGTGGAATACTTGCACTGTCGTAAATATCTCCGTAAATAGCCTATAGTCTAGGCCTACTGTATAATTTAATTTGTGTTTTTTTTTTATTGTAATGTAAACATCAATAAAGTTAAATGTATGTCACATTATTTCATAACATTGGCCGTTATGATGTCATTAGACATGATTATTGCAATTTATCATAATAGTTTGCAAATTGTGCTCGTTTACAATATACAACCTCTACGTAAGGCTTATTTATGTCCTGATAATTATGTGAGATATTGAAAGCTGTTCTCATGATAATCGCAGGAATCATCGTAAACAGCGTCGTCTGATATCCCTCAGGACTACGTGATAAATACACCCCACAACACCTGAGTTCAGCTGGCAAACTAGTTCGTGAGGCAAGCTAGGCAATAAAACATAACGCAAAAAACACGTAAGAGAAACGAGTGTTTGTTAGCAAGTCTGTTAACAGCTCTGATTATTGAAAGCTAGCTAGACATATGTGGAAATTATTGGACTGTTCTAATTATCAACAATGGATGAATGAACAGCATCGTAAAAAAATGACATACTACAAGCAAGCGCTACTACATAGAACGCAAACAAGTTTACAAATAAGAGATTTATTTACTGGCCACTTCATGCGTTTTCTTAGATCGGATAGCTATCTGATTTATCAAAACGATTCCATTTACACCTGGTCACATAAATGTGTTTTTGCAAAACAGACTTAAATCCGATCTTCAATTCCCGCACTATATGCAGATTTAATGGAGTGCACGTCACCGAAAGCAACAGATATGAGCTGCATTTTATTGATCATCAGCTAAAATTTCAAAATCAAAGACGGCAATAAGAGAGAGCAGTAACAGCTCAGTAAGATCATTTAGTTTCTTTACTTTTAATGATGAAGATTGTGTGTTAAGCGTCTGCGACTTACTTTCACTGTGATTTGCGATAGTTTGCACGTTGGCTTGATGAATAGATGCTCAGTTGCTCATCTGCGGTGATGCGCGTTCCAGTAGCGTCGTCATATCTGGCTATAACATATAGCCTATACAACGCTCTCACATGTTTTTTTGTTTTTTTTTTGCATTTTTGGGAGGAGTACAATTTACATATGTGGTTTCAACAACCAGATGCATTTACACTTGTCCAGTTTCATCTGGAATGCGTCTCAGATCTCCTCCTGAAGTGGTTTGAGGGATCGGATTCAAATCCGTCTTGAATGTGTTTCGGAGGACATAACACCTGGGGCCTCATTTATAAAACTTTGCGTAGGATTTGCGTCAGAAGTGGCGTACGGATGAAACATAGGACGTGCGTACGCACAGAAATATTCGGATTTATAAAACCGTGCGCACGCACATCCTACGCAGTTTTCCCTTAATAAATCACAATCAATTCTAAATGTAGCGCAGCTTTTGCGGCTTCATGTCACGCCCGTAGATGCCCATAAATAGTCCGTGAAACGCCCACAAGTTAATATTCATTGATTGCGAAATCATGGCAAACACAGAGAGAAAAAAAAAAAAAAACGTAACTTCACTCAATGTGAAGTAGAAGTTATCGTTGGCGAGGTGGAAAAGAGGAGTAAAATGTTGTTTGGAGGGCACAGTGTGGGCATTACTAATGCCAAAAAGGCACTTGAGTGGCAAAAGGTTGCAGACGGCGTAAATGCTGCAGCCTCACAACCTCGACCGTGGCCGAAATAAAGAAGAAATGGTCGGACATCAAAGTTGAGGCAAAAAAGCGTCTCATCGCCTTTAAGGCAACTCATCGCCAGAGTTGAGGCATACGTCATACGTTATTTTATCAAAAATAAAACAAACTAAAGGCATATGCATGAATACCATGATTCCGTAGCTGATGAAGAAATGTTTTACTATGAAAACAACTTTCCCCAGTGGACAATTAATACATCTATCTATTTATCTATCTATATCTCCCTAATTATCTATCTATCTATCTAATTGCATCTATCTGCTCCGCCAGATGGACACATTGACGAGAATATCAGTTTTGTACATTATTTCGTTCTGTTTACTATATTATTTATGAGGATGAATTGCACAACATGCCAATATTATTGCAGAACATATTTCACTTTTCTTTTTGCAAATATGTGTTAATTAGCATTTCTGTTGTAATTTTCGTTTGATTTTGTGTGTTTTACACTTTGATCGATCAAACGGGTGTTCGTGTAGGCTGTTAATTGTAAGACTTGCTTTGTAAAGTCTTCATGTTATTTATGAGAGGCAGTATTGTCATTTTTTTTACACAACGGTCTAAAGTTTCACACACTTTGACACACTTTCACGTGTTTCTTCCGTCTGCCGACGGTGTCGCCATTTCTCATTTCACCCGTTTTTGTGCGTACGCCTGGGTCAGAGCTTGCGTGAAGGACCGCACATTTTCCCGTCAAGTTTGCTTTTTATAAATACCAATTATTGCGTAGAGAGCGGCGTACGCCTTCTTTTGTGCGTACGCAACGTTTATAAATGAGGCCCCTGGTCTTTTCACGATCGGATAGCTATCCGATCTGAGAAAATGCATGAAGTGGCCAGGTATAAACAACCCCCATGACAAAAACATACGCACGAAAGCCGAAAACAAACGCTGGTTGGCCTCTCACGTCCAAATTTGACGAAGTGGTGGGGGAAGTGACGTATGCCGTAAAGCAGTCGAATTTTGTAGTTCTTTTTGTGCTCTGGTTACTACCCGAACCCCGAAGTTACATAGTGCCAGTAAAAGCGATACAGACCCCGTCAGGCTATGGCAGACGTGTCATTCAACCTATTGTAAGTCGATGTAACATCACAAGGGTCTTGGAAATATATTATGAAGGTTGAAAAGCTACATCGTTACAGTGGTCACATTAAAAAAAGGTCCATGGTCTATTGTCAACAGTATGTTAGCAATGTGTGAGCTGTGCTTCATACAGAAGTCAAGCTTTTTGTTGGTCAATGTGGCAAAATCTGAAATGACCCACGAAAAATTCGTCAAACAACTGTATGTGCCTCTCTGATAGATGCAAATATTATCTAAATAGTAAGCAGATCAATGTCATATTAGAGTGTAAAAGAGTAGTTTTGTAAGAAACTTGACATTATTTCCCCATAGTAAGTGTGAATTTAGTGAGCAAGGACTCTTTAGACACCACTAACCCATTCGTCTTGAAATGAAAGTTTTAATTAACCTCAGTGTCAGTCCTACTATGCTCCTATGAAGCTGCCCCTCACCTTTCAAACACATGTAATCTACCAGATCCTGTTTTATAGCCATGAAGACAGAGTGAACCGCTTTATGGTGTGTTTTTTAATTGCTTGTAATGGGGTAAATTTGTGGCTCTGGTCACAGTCTCAGCTGCTTTATAATCTGTCAAATTGTTGAACATTGATCCTTTGTACTGAGATGAACTGCTGCATCCTAAAGAAAAGCGGTTATGTGTTTGCTGTGTTTTAGATATGACCGTGTTATTCATGCCTGCTGTCTGAAACCTGATCTGGCAATACTTCCATATGGGGACCAGACAGAGGTCCGTTTCCACATACTCACCAACACTCTGATTAGATACTACTATTTGTTTTTTATTTTATTTAACCATTAAATGTTTATAATACTAAGGAGTACAGTTGAAAGGAAGAATACATATAACGTATGGGGATAATAATATTGCTTGTGTGTGTGTGTGTGTCAAGATTGGAGAGCGAGGTATTAATCTTTCAGGTGGGCAGAAGCAGAGAGTCAGTTTAGCCAGGGCGGTGTATTCTAACAGAGACATTTTCCTTTTGGATGATCCTCTGTCTGCTGTCGATGCGCACGTTGGGAAGCACATTTTTGAGGAATGCATCAAGAAAGAGCTGAAGGGCAAATCCGTCATTCTGGTCACTCATCAACTGCAGGTAATCTCTCTCACAACATAATCCATAATGTCAATCATTTGCTTTGCAGGATTTCTGTCTCAGATTCTGTCAATTTTTGTATGACATTCAAACAATAAATACCGTTTTGGCGTTTGTAAATGTGACGTGACAGATCTCTAGCGGCATGTGAACCGATCATCTCTACCTAATAGTAAATAAACACGAATGAACATTGTTGAAAGATACAGTACAACTTACCGAAATGTATATTCCTCATACATAATATCGACCAAGCGTCCCTGGTCCCGAGATCGCTACTGCGCAGATCTGGTCCCGAGATCGCTACTGCGCAGATCTGGTCCCGAGATCGCTACTGCGCTGGTCTGGTCCCGAGATCGCTACTGCGCAGATCTGGTCCCGAGATCGCTACTGCGCAGATCTGGTCCCGAGATCGCTACTGCGCTGGTCAGGTCCCGAGATCGCTACTGCGCAGATCTGGTCCCGAGATCGCTACTGCGCAGATCTGGTCCCGAGATCGCTACTGCGCTGGTCAGGTCCCGAGATCGCTACTGCGCTGGTCAGGTCCCGAGATCGCTACTGCGCTGGTCTGGTCCCGAGATCGCTACTGTGCAGATCTGGTCCCGAGATCGCTACTGCGCTGGTCTGGTCCCGAGATCGCTACTGCGCTGGTCTGGTCCCGAGATCGCTACTGCGCAGATCTGGTCCCGAGATCGCTACTGCGCTGGTCTGGTCCCGAGATCGCTACTGCGCAGATCTGGTCCCGAGATCGCTACTGCGCTGGTCAGGTCCCGAGATCGCTACTGCGCTGGTCTGGTCCCGAGATCGCTACTGCGCTGGTCAGGTCCCGAGATCGCTACTGCGCTGGTCAGGTCCCGAGATCGCTACTGCGCTGGTCAGGTCCCGAGATCGCTACTGCGCTGGTCTGGTCCCGAGATCGCTACTGCGCTGGTCTGGTCCCGAGATCGCTACTGCGCTGGTCTGGTCCCGAGATCGCTACTGCGCTGGTCTGGTCCCGAGATCGCTACTGCGCTGGTCTGGTCCCGAGATCGCTACTGCGCTGGTCTGGTCCCGAGATCGCTACTGCGCAGATCTGGTCCTGAGATCGCTACTGCGCTGGTCAGGTCCCGAGATCGCTACTGCGCTGGTCTGGTCCCGAGATCGCTACTGCGCTGGTCAGGTCCCGAGATCGCTACTGCGCTGGTCAGGTCCCGAGATCGCTACTGCGCTGGTCTGGTCCCGAGATCGCTACTGCGCTGGTCAGGTCCCGAGATCGCTACTGCGCTGGTCTGGTCCCGAGATCGCTACTGCGCTGGTCTGGTCCCGAGATCGCTACAGCGCAGATCTGGTCCCGAGATCGCTACTGCGCAGATCTGGTCCCGAGATCGCTACTGCGCTAGTCTGGTCCCGAGATCGCTACTGCGCTGGTCTGGTCCCGAGATCGCTACCGCGCAGATCTGGTCCCGAGATCGCTACTGCGCTGGTCTGGTCCCGAGATCGCTACTGCGCTGGTCTGGTCCCGAGATCGCTACTGCGCTGGTCTGGTCCCGAGATCGCTACTGCGCTGGTCAGGTCCCGAGATCGCTACTGCGCGGGTCTGGTCCAGAGATCGCTACTGCGCAGGTCTCGCTACTGCGCTGGTCTGGTCCTGAGATCGCCACTGCGCGGGTCTGGTCCCGAGATCGCTACTGTGTACTGCGCAGGTCTGGTCCCGAGATTGCCCCAAGATCAAGATCAAGCCCCAAGATGTCAGCGCCATATCGGGACACTGGCAGCTTCACTTCTCACCAATGGAAGAGAGCAAAGGGGCATTGTCCATCTTTTTTTAGAGTCTATGATATCGACCAATCAGTGTTTTTCAAGCGCGGAAAGGGGTCAATAAAACAGCTGGAGAACAATTATGTCACATTACATGTACCTCAGGAAAGCCATTAATGACCATAATATAGGCTATAGCATGTTAGTTGGCTAGAAAAAAAAAGAGCTATAGAGAGTATTTTGTTAAATATGTGTACTATATTACATATTTATTATATTTTTACTTGTACCATTAAATAAAGTTGTTATTGTAATAAAAACACGCATTATATTTAATTTGAGTTATTTGTAACTTTAATAACACTGCCAGCTGATAGGGCTGTCTGTATGTTTACAGCATTATGTGAGTTTTTTTTTGTGTTTTTTTGAAAATGTAACGCCTATCTTGTGTACCTAATATTTAACCAAATGAGTCAATATTAAATCAAATCACTAGAATTGAATGGAAATCGCTAAATTTGTGTCAAGCAATAATAAAAAAAGCGTAGCTTACCAGAAATTGTACCATGTAAACATTGTAACATTGTTGTCACTAAACCTAAAACCTAAAATTCAGTTTAGTTACTAAAATGTTTTGACAATCATAATACACTTATTGTGATGCAAATTTTTTTTTTTTTAATTTCTAAAATTTTTACTCAAAAGTTGGCAGCTATAGATGTGTATGTGTCCTCAGCTGCTCCGCTCTGTTGTGTTTGCAGTATTTGGAGTTTTGTGATGAGGAGGTGTTGTTGGATAATGGGGAGATAATGGAGGCAGGCACTCACAGTGATCTGATGAAAGCTAAAGGCCGCTACGCTCATCTCATTAACAACATCCAGAGCAACGTAACCACTCTCGATTATTTTACACATGACATGAGCCATTCAAACACAACTCATTTACTCCGTTGACATGTATTGGCTTCCAATACTAAACTACACATTTCCTCTTATTTTTCACTTTTGGATCGTATAGGAAAATACAGAAGCTGATTCCAAGCTACAGAAACAGACCAATGCAGATGAGCCCAAAGTCAACGGCATAGAAAACCCAGGTTAGTGGATGAATGTGTTATCTCAGGGTGTTATCTCATTTTGGATCTCTTTAGGAGCTGACCAAGTGTAAACTTTTTCAAGCAGTCCTTTTAAATAAATGATTATTTTTTCAAATATATATATATATATATTTTTTTTACATGATTTAAAAATATATAATGTTTTCATTATTAACTGCAGTGACTTTTCCTGACATTATTTTATTTTGTAATAAATTAAAAAAGACAAAATTCTTCACTATGCAAATATGTAATTTATTTATAAATTTTTGCAATATCACAATTATTTAATATAATTAAATAGCGGAACATAATTAATAATAATTGAATTATAAAAGAAAGGTTTATCAAAGCAAAGCATGACGGCTTCCATAGAAGTTCTATAAACACCTTTACGTTTAGCGTGAACATTAAGCACATCATTTTGTGTTACAGATGTGAGCCAAATTTTTCACCTAACTTGATAGCCTTTGGAGGAATTACAGTTTACATATGCAATCCCTACATCTTCCAAATATTAAATGTAATGATCATGCATTTGTGGAAATCTGGGTTTCAAATGTTTACTACAATGCCTATTATGGCACTAAACCGACTACGCCACCCCGGAAATGGGCCGGGGACCCACAGTTATATAACTGTAAAGCACACAGATTCGCAGTGGCTGAGTCAGATATCAGACAATGGATACACCGTTCACAGATTTTATTCAATACGAACAATAAAATACAAACTGATATCTTTTGAATATACAAACATTAAAGAAAGGGGAATGCATCAGTCATAGAGCATGATACACAGACACACACACATTACCACTTCAGAATTGGGGAGTTCATCTTGCCTATCCAATAAACACAGCAACTACTCGTGCTCTCACACAACACCAAATTCACCTGCTGTGAACACTGCAGATCGATAGCCGAACCACCACCACACACAGAGGACTCTGGCTAATCTGGAGCCCCAATTCTGAGTGCAAGAGAAGACAATATAATACAAACAAACACACAAACAAATTCCATGTAGCCTAATGGTCTATCAATTACACTTGTCACGTGCTACCAGAAAGAATCAGTTTGTCAAAATAATGCAATCGTTAACTCTGTCAGCCCAGCGCTGTCCTATAAAAATGTATTCTCAGACTGCAATACAATAGAATACTCAAAAGCACATTCACAAACAACCAACATTCAAAGAGACATAATATTCGCAATAAAACACAATAGTAGTGACAAAAAAACCCAGTAGCTTCTCGCCGCTGTAAATTACTCAAGTCTTAATGTCAATTCTGGAAAAGACTAAATTTAGATGCGTCACTACAGGCTGTGAACGCGCTATCGTTCCGGTCATCAAGGAGACCCTCGTTCACTGAAATGAGATCGTCAAGTAATTCGAGTAAAAGTACAGATCGGCAGTAAATGCGTCGTTCCAGTAGAAGGCAAAGGAATGGTCGAAGACAGCTTGCAGAGGAGAATACAACTCCGTTCCGAAGCCTCCAGTTCGAATAATGACTACCAGCTGCAGGCAATCCTAATTCACAGGACCAACAATCGGTCACATAAAGCCTAACAGCGCCCACGAAGCCTGCTGCAACACCTCCTGGCCCCCGTGTCACTGCATATGGTAACTCATACCGCCCAGTGCACTCGATGGCGTGCAAATTGTGGCCTCATATTGACAAATAGTTGTTCGACATGTCTAACATACTCCTCAGCCAAACACTCCTGGACATAAACACGATGAGCCAGAAATTACGTCACTTCCCAGGAACCAGAAAGACACGCTTAATGAGATGTCAATCTCATCTCCTTTTATACTCCCTGAACGCACCGTATCCGCCCCTAATCACTCTCGTAATTGATCGCATCACCACACATTCATAAGCAATTCATCCTCTTAACTGTGCACTTTTGGTGAGACAAACATCTGCTAACATACATCTATCTTTCTTTTCTCTTTCTAGCTATTGAAATGTCTGATGAGAAACATGTAACAAATGAATTACCCAACGACTCCACAGAAACAAGAGGTAGATGTATAAACATCTTCACAATATATTATTATGAATAAGTCCATTATGTTCACTTTAATCTGATTTATAGGTGTGTGTGATTGATTGATTGATTGATTGATTGATTCAGGGAAAGAGGATCAGTTGGTAACACAAGAAGTGTCCCTTGAAGGTTCAGTTACGTGGAGGACTTACCACCAATACTGCAAAGCTGCTGGAGGTTTCTGTTCTTTGCTGTCTCTCTCCATCTCTCTCTCTGTCCGTACGTTATAAACGCTGTAACACTGTTTCACATTCTGTCTTTCTCTTTACTTCTATCTCTGTAGGGTATACACTGCTGGCAGTTGTTATACTTGTCTTCACTCTTCATGTGGGATCGACTGCTTTCAGCAATTGGTGGCTCAGTTACTGGTTAGAACAGGGATCAGGGGTAAACACACACACAGACACACTCACACTCACACTCATCTGACTCATCAAGACCTTACCATCCCTTTTCAAACTTTTTTTTCTCTGTGTGTTCTTGTAGAACAATTCCAGTCCTAATCTAACAGCAAACAGCGGTGAGATATCAGAGAATCCAGACCTGTCATTCTACCAAATGATTTATGGCATTATTATTGTTGCCATGGTCCTGCTGAGTGTTGCCAAGGGCTACACCTTCACTAAAGTCACTCTGCGTGCCTCTTCCGAACTCCACGACACAATGTTCAAACGGGTAAGATTAGCAGATTTACACTCCCTGAATTTTTGCTTTTAGATCATATAATTCACAACCTTTTTGACCCGAAGGCCCACGCAAATGTCTAAAATAAGAAAAAATATATATATTTAGTAGACATCAGTATCACTACTGATCAGTAATCATTCATAGTGCATTGTAAAAAGTTTTAATATTTAAAATAAACCATCTTTGTTTTTGGAGATTCACTGTGAAAGTATTACAATATAAAAAAATAGATAAAAAACTGCAATGTTAGGTATGATTAATCTCGATAATAATTAATTACAGAAAAAATTTGATTAAATAAATCTTTTTAAATCATTTGACATGTGAGCATTGTGCTACTATTTGTTCAATAAAATGAAAACCATTTGAGAAGAATTGTGATACCATTTGACTATATTTTTCATCAGATCCTTGGCAGCCCAATGAGTTTTTTCGACACGACTCCAACCGGCCGCCTGGTGAACCGATTCAGTAAAGACCAAGATGAGGTCGACGCAGTCTTGCCGTACAACATGGAGAACTTTCTGCAGTTCTGTCTGATCGTGACCTTCACCGTTCTCATCATCTGCGCAGTATTCCCATTCCTCCTGATCGGTGTGGTAGTTCTCGGACTCATCTTCGCCTCAATCCTATAGTAAGACACGAACATCGCACCTTAACATCATATGATGTGTTTTTGATCAGAAGTGGAATATAACAATCACAGATTCATGCCGTTTTCTTTTGCCATAGTGTTTTCCAAAGGAGCATTCGTCAGATGAAGAGGATGGAGAATGTGAGCCGTTCTCCCTGGATCTCTCTCACCACCTCTACCATACAGGGACTTGGCACCATCCATGCCTATGACAAAAGAAAGCAGTACATTGAACGGTAAGATATTACTGACAATACAATTTTATATTAGAAAATATTTAAGAAAGACATGTTGCACTTGAAATGAGTGACCCTCATGAATCATTCCCCAGTAATTATTCTAAGCTATAACACACAAGCAAAAGTGTTAAAGGTCCCATGACATGCTACTTTTTGTAGGCTTTAATATAGGCCTTAGTGGTCCCTAGTACTGTATCTGAAATCTCTTTCCAAAAATTCAGCCTCGGTGCAGAATTATAGCCACTTTAAGCCAGTCCCAGAATGAGCTTCCTTCAGACGGGCCGTTTCGGTGTCTGTAGCTTTAAATGATAATGAGGAGGAGAAAGGCGACGCAAGGTGGAGGGGGGGTGTGGCCTTGACCATCTTGCGCAACGGTACCGTGGCGTGCATGTTTACGTTGGATATAGCAATGGCACGAAGACACGCAGTCTTCTGATCCAGATGGAGAAGCAACGGATGAAGAAGTTGCAACTCAGCGGCTCCAGCAGGACGTTTCCGAATGGTTAGTTAAAAATATTATGTCTGGATACGGTACTTTATTCGGATGGTTTACAGTTATTATCATGTAGCTAACGCTAACCTACTGTTGCCTTTTCATGAGAGATCTGTAACGTCTGTATTTATCTTATTACAATTAAGTTACATCAAGCTCTGCGATCTTGAAATGCGGATATCGCGCGCGCCATATAACCAACAGGAAAACGGTTATCCAAATAACAAAGAAGTGTACAACACTCGCGTTACAGTGTGTGTATTCACACACATAAACTGCATAGCTGCATAGATAATGTTACAGCCACATTCTACGTGTAACAATCTAGGTAACCATAAACAGTAAAGCAACACACTTATATATCATTAGTTGACTTACTTGTCCGAGGTGTGTAGCTGAGCCAAAGAGAGTGATCCAGACTTTAGTTTCAGACGTTCAGCAAGCCCAGCTCTGTATTGACCCTTCGGTGTTCATTTGTACATCCAATTATTGAGCAATTGTTATGCTTCGCTCGCTCAAAAGCCATGATATCTCTCGTGGACAAACTAAAATCGCGCGCGCGTTCCTACTTCCTAGCGCATTTTGTCATGGGCGGAAAATATATTCTCTGGGCGGGCAAAGCAGAGACAGGGGAGGTAACATTTCCTCCTTATGACGTCATAAGGAGGAGATTCAAGATCAGCGCGTATGAGCCTCCATTTTCTCAAAGGCAGAGAAAGATAGCAAAAGCTCGATTTACACCGATTGAAATTTCTAGAAACTTGGGGACCATATACAGGCTAGGGGAACTCATATTAATGTTAAAAAACCTCAGAAAGTGAACATTTCATGTCATGGGACCTTTAATATTTGGACCAACAATACGATTACGAGTGTGATTGCAACAGTCTAATAAACAAGAAGTTAATATTGAAACTGAAATTGAATTGCAACACAATAAAACACAATTCTTTGTTTTCCTCCACCAATGAAACTCCACCAAATTCCTGAATGAAACTACTTTTGACTGAATCAGTTGAATCACTCCTGATGTAATGTTGTAACCTGCAAAAAGAGTCCCAGTGCTGTTTGACCGTAAGGATCAGAACTAACTGTTGTATCGTTTTAAATTACATTTAGGCCATGCGAACTGTGGCTTTTAAACGAACACTCCACCGTTTTTTCATATTAAACTATGTTATTCCCTTAACTAAGACGAGTTGATACATACCTCTCTCGTCTCAGTGCGTGCACTCAGTCGCTCTGGCGCACGGCGACACTTTGCTAGCACTTAGCTTAGCCCAATTCATTCATTAGGGATCCAAACAGAGATGAAGTTAGAAGTGACCAAACACCTCCACGTTTTCCCTATTTAAATACAGTTACACGAGTAATTACACGACCAAGTAGGGTGACACAAAATAAAACGTGGTGCTTTTCTAAGTGGGTTAAAAAGGATAACTATAATGTATGGCAGAATAGCACTTGGGAGCACTTCGACTCGGCGCAGTAATATCATCACTCCTGAAAAATCCTCTCCCCCTCACTTCTGTCATTAGAACCAACGTGACTTTTTACTGCGCCGAGTCGAAGTGCTCCCAAGTGCTATTCCGCCATACATTATAGTTATCCTTTTAACCCGCTTAGAAAAGCGCCACGTTTTATTTTGTGTCACCATACTTGGTCGTGTAATTACTCGTGTAACTGTATGTAAATAGGGAAAACGGAGGTGTTTGGTCGCTTCTAACTTCATCTCTGTTTGATCCCTAATGAATGAACTGGGCTAAGCTAAGTGCTATCAAAGTGTCACTGCGCGATTGAGTGCACGCACTGAGACGAGAGAGGTATGTATCAACTCGTCTCAGTTAAGGGAATAACATAGTTTAATATGAAAAAACGGTGGAGTGTTCCTTTAAAGAGAACTCGGTACGAAATATTTTTTTCTCTTCACGCAAAGCCAACACTAATAAGCTCAGAGCCTACGTTGCCCCCACACATGTAGCAAACATCCAATGAATTCAAAGCCTCAAATTGTTTGTGTTTCCAATAACAGGTTTAAGACGCTGAGTGACATCAACTCAAACCACTTCCTGCTGTTTAACTGTGGGACTCGCTGGCTGTCGTTTTGGCTAGGCTTCCTGTCCGCTACTGTGACTCTAATGGTGGCACTGTTCGTAGTGCTCAGCCCCAATGAGGCCATAAACCCTTCTCTAAAGGGCCTGGCCTTATCTTACACGATACAGGTAACTCTCACAGCTAGACTAAGGGGCTGTTTACACCTGGCCACTCGTGAAAAGACCAGGTGTAAATGCCCTCCGAAACGCATTCGAGACGGATTTGAATCCGATCGCTCAAACCACTTCAGGAGGAGATCTGAGACGTATTCCAGACGAAACTGGACAAGTGTAAATGCATCTGGTTCTTGAAACCACATATGTAAATTGTACTCCTCCCAAAAATGCAAAAAAAAACAAAACATGTGAGAGCGTGTTATAGGCTATATGTAATGTTATAGCCAGATATGACGACGCTACTGGAACACGCTCAACTTTATTCATTAAAGGAGAACTCCGGTCAATTTTAACATTGAGCTCATTTTTTTGTAAATTTGGAGTGCTGTCAGTACAGAGAACAACGACAAAAATCGGTGTTGCCTACACGGTTACCATCCTCTTTTTAAAATGTGCACCCTATTGACTTCAATGGGGCACGTTTTAAATCTGCTTTTAGCCTCTTAACATCCTTGATGTGCCATTACAAGTGCCATTGTGAGGGATTCCTTCAGAGTGAACACGGTGAATCTGACTGCAGTAGATGTGAAAGATATTAATAAAAATGATGTTAATTCAGCCAGCGCACATACCTGTATTTACTTCCTGTTTTCGGTCGAAGTCCACAGTAGTCGATTGTTGAGTTCACGCGCATAGGTTTAGTATCTATGATCACGCGCGTGAACTCGACAATCGACTACTGTGAAAAAAAAAAAGAAAAAAAATATATATATATATATATATATATATATATATATATATATATATATATATATATATATATATATATATATATATATATATATATATATATATATATATATATATATATTAGGGGTGTAACGATACGCGTATTCGTATCAAACCGTTCGGTACGAGGCTTTCGGTTCGGTTTTCGGTACGCATTACGTACCGAACGGTTCGTTGGACCATTTTTTCTGCCGACCAAAATTTCGTTATTTCAAAAGAAGGCGCGTCGCGGGTGGCAAGCGCGCTCATAGAGGCTGGCGCGACCACAACATCAACTGGCAAATGCAATGTAAGGAACGAAACTGAGTTACTCTTATTGTGTTTGTGTGGACCGTTTATCAGTTTTGACCTGTGAAGCGGGACTCGCGAGCCCTATGCGCGAGCCTGATCAAGAAACACCACACAGCGCTAAGAGATCCAGACCAGTAAAGAAAGCATTTGAATTTCAAATGCTTTTTGAATCCGCCACTGAAGTAATAACATCGCTGCGAGATCTAGTGAGAAACATGCACATTTCTCTGTTATTAACGAATCAAACAGCGCTGACGTGGAAACCAGGAAGAAACATCGTGCCATGAATGAACTGGCCGGTGTCCACAGATCAGCAACATTCACCGTGGATTTGCTGTAGTAACACTAACTGCAAGGTATGGAAGTTTGTCAGGAATAGTGGGCTATAATGCCTTCAAGTAACATTACGTCTGTTTTATTTTGACATTATGAATACAATTGCTGCCCTCAAATGTTAATCTGAACTAAAATAAACCTTTGTTTATAACTAGCCTACTACTACAATATTAGCCTACATTTCATTTTGTCCAAGGAGCTGTTTTGTTTTATATGCTCATAAGAAGAGTCAAGTATAGCTCCATTATTGCTCAGTAAAAAAAGCAACAAAAATAAAAAAATCATACTTTATGATGTTAGTTTCATTAAATAAAATAATAATAAAAAAAATTTAATTCAAGGAAATTTCTCTGGCATTTATTTATTTTTGCTGTATGGAAAACGTACCGAACCGAACCGTACCGAACCGTGACACAAGTGTATCGTATCGAACCGAACCGTGAATTTTGTGAACCGTTACACCCCTAATATATATATATATATCTTAAATACACACCATATATTACTACAGGTAACAATTATAATAATACCAACAATGGTAATCAAAATACCTACAAGGTAAAATAAGACAGACTATGAATACATGAATACAACACCAAATAATTAAACCATGCCCTCCTTGTAGTGTGACAAGACCTTCTGTTTATAGAGTGCTTTAAATTGATGAATGCTTTGACTTTGTTTGAGTTCAAGCCCCAGACTATTCCATAGTTTAACCCCGCATACAGACACACAGAAACTCCTCCTAGTGGTTCTGATCGTTGGTATTAAAAAGTTCCCATAACTCCTCAAACTGTACAACTGCTCTCTCTGTGTGCATAATTTTTGTATGTTAGCAGGTAATAGGTTATGAAATGCTTTGAATAAAAATTGTGCCGAATTAAATTTAACTAGGTCCTGTATTTTTAATAATTTCGATTTAAGAAAAAGTGGATTTGTGTGTTCCAGATATTCAGCCTTGTGTATGGTACGTATAGCCCTTTTTTGTAAAATAAATAGTGATTGCATTAAGTTATTATAATTATTTCCCCATACTTCAACACAGTAAGTTAAGTACGGTAGAATCAGGGAACAATACAAAATACGGAGTGTATTCTCATCAAGTACCTGTTTGGCTTTATTTATTATCGCAAGGCTTTTGGAGACTTTGGTTTTTATGTGTCTGATGTGAGTTTTCCAAGTTAGTTTATTGTCTATTGTAACTCCTAAATTTTTTATTTCAGAGACATTTTCAATTTGTATCCCATCTATCTCAATCATCTTATCCATTTTTTTTAAAATTATAATTACCAAATAATATAGCTTTAGTTTTATCTAAATTTAAAGATAATTTATTACTATCCATCCATTTTTTTTTATATTCCTTAGTTCCGTATTTACAACATTAATAACCTTATCATAATTGTCATCACAATAGAAAATGTTGGTATCATCTGCAAACAAATCACTTGAGTAATTTTGAAACATGAAATATATCATTGATGTACAAGTTGAATAGTTTAGGGCCCAATACTGACCCTTGGGGGACACCACAAGAAATGACACGACAATCAGAAGAGGACTCACCCATCTGCACATATTGCATTCTGTCACTTAAATAGCTTTTTACCCAGTTTCCAGCTACCCCTCGTATCCCATACCTTTCTAGTTTAAGTAATATTGCATGATTGATAGTGTCGAAGGCTTTTTTCAAATCAATAATATTCCGATGTAAATTTTTTTTATTATCCAATGCATTTGATATTTCTTATGTAGCATCAATTATAGCTATAGATGTAGATCTTTTGCTTATAAATCCATATTGACTTTCATTAATCAGTTTATATTTTTCAAAAAAAAATTCTAATCTGAGTATTAAATTATTATTATTTTTTTTATAATTTTTGAAAATTGAGGAAGCAATGAGATTGGTCTATAATTGGTCAAATTATGTTTATTTCCATTTTTGAACAGTGGAATAACTTTTGCCATTTTCATTTTCTTGGGAACACAACCATTTAGAAATGACTGATTACAGATGTGCGTTAGAGGTGTAATCAGTGACTGATTACAGATGTGCGTTAAATCCGATCCGATCTGAGAAAACACATGAAGTGGCCAGGTGTAAACGGCCCCTAAAACAGTAGGCAAACAACTGAAGGATATCTGAGCACTTTGTGTTCATGCCGTTTCAGCTGACTGGAATCCTTCAGTTTGTGGTGAGATTGTCCACTGAGCTGGAGGCGAAGTTCACCAGTGTAGAGAGACTGCTGGAGTATATTACGGTAAGAGACGAACATTAGGTCAACCTTCGGGTCATCATGCATTCATATTCAGTTTAGCCAGTTCAGATAATCATGAACATAGCTTGAATATAGTTTTAATGCATCACTGCTTCATTGTGTGCTGCAGAGTTGTGTATCAGAGGGTCCACGAAGTGTCCAAGGTGCTCACGTCCCCGCCGGCTGGCCACATGAGGGCGCCATTACCTTTAAAAACTACAGTATGAGATACAGGGACAACACGCCCATGGTCCTCTGTAATCTCCACGTTCATATTAATCCAGGGGAAAAGCTTGGCATTGTGGGACGTACTGGCTCTGGTGAGAGAGAACATGTTATATTCAAAGCTTAATTTTATGTTTTTAAATGTTAAGAATAATTTCCGATTATTGTTATAAATTCAGATTGATGTAGTAATGCATAATGGATTAAATTAAGAGATGGGGAATCAATGTTAAAGTCGTCATTCGACTTTATGACCAAATGTGACTGCCATCATAAAAATGCATAAAGTAGCTAGTGGATTTCAGTCTTTTTTTTTTTCATTTATTTATTTATTAGACAGTAACAAAAAATGCATAACAAGAAGTCATCACAGTGACATTATACATTAATCAGAACTGTCGAGGATAACACAAGAAAGTTACAAACTTATTTCCATTGTGGTCCTCGTTGTAGTCTGATAAAGATGGCCAGGCAAGTTACAGATGACTAAAAGGTACCTTGTACATTCAATCACATTCAAATAAAAATAAAATAATCAAATACATACACTGCAATAATAAATATTCCTTAAGATCACATAAAAAATGTAATCTAATTAGCATTTAGCAACCATTCACCACATGCTCTCTTAAAACAACGATCTGACTGGCTTAACTTAATCTCAACTGGGAGTTTGTTCCATTCCATTGCTGCCATATACAAAAAGGTGCTTTGCCCAGAACAGCTCTTAAATCTACAAGGAACTATGTCTGTGGCACTACCTCTAGTTGAGTAGCTATGAGAGTTCCTAATAAGCTTAAAATAATCTTTAAAATACTTTGGCTCATTCCTATACAAAATATTTCATGTTAATCTCAGTTTCAACTGTCTCGCCCTGTTTTCAACTGTTAACCATTTTAATTTCTTATGTGCGGGAGAGCCGACATGGTTCCTATTGTTGAGGTTTAAAATCAACCTGACTAATTAATTCTGTGCCGTTTGGAGTTGAACTTTTATCCTCTTGGGGGTGCTGCTGTACCATGTAGTACAGGCATAATCGAAGTGTGGCTGAATTAAAGCATTTGCTAACATTTTTAAAGTTTCTTTATTTAGAAACTGAGCCTTACGTGCCAGGAATTTAATTCTTTGGTTCACTTTTATAATAACCCTTTGACCCATACTTTCTCCACTCACACAACTATCCAAATCACAGCCTAAATATTTTACAAAATGTTTAGCTTCAATCTGGGTGCCACCCACATAAATTTTGAGCTCAGGAGTCCTACTCAACCTTATTTTTGAACCAAATAGAATAGATTCAGTTTTCCCCAGATGCAAAGACAGTTTGTTCTCTATCAGCCATTCACTTATGTTCTTTAACTCATCACTTAAATGGTTCTCAATAACTTCTTTGTCCTTATGGGAGAACACCAAGGCTGAATCATCCACGTAGAGAAAAAGATTACAATTGCAAACAGATTTCATATCATTTATATACAAGAGAAACAACAATGGACCCAGGACACTACCCTGAGGCACCCCACACATTATTTCTCTAGCCTCAGACAGAGTGCTGTTAATATCAACTCTTTGATACCTCTCAGTCAAGTATGATCGAATCCATTCACATGCCATACTTTTAAAACCTAGGGCTTTTAGTTTAATCAGCAAGATCTGATGGTCAACGGTATCAAATGCTTTCTGGAGGTCTAATAATACCATGCCACAAAGTTTACCCAAGTCGATCTCTCTTCTTAAATAATCTGTCAAATATAATAAACACGTATCCGTAGAATAAGATGTTCTGAAACCAGATTGCAATTCATAAAACAAATCAGAATTACTAATGTAATTATTTATTTGCTCTTGTATTATTCAGGGATGCAAACACATGTATGGTCAAAAAAGAGAGAGGTTATCGAAGCCCTCGCCCCGCGGCAAATATCCAGATACTTAATTGTGATGAATTTAATCCTTTGTAAGTTATCATTTTGCAGTGTAAGATTATGGTTAACACCTTTAAATATTACATAAATATATTATGTATTTTTATTAAACTTAGTGAGTGTATAAATCAGCAGCAAAAAGTAATTCTTGAAAAAAATCTGCACAGTAATTGTATAAAATCTAAACATGTTAATAAAAACAAATTGCTATTAGTACTCTTATAAAATTCAATCAGGCAATCATACATTTCTCAATTTTATATTTATACATTAATGTCAAGAATTTAGAAGTGTATACATTTATATAGCCTACGCTACACTACACAGAAATAATACACAATTAAATTATGCTTATTTTAAATGTATTGAGCAGGTTAGGTATAAAATAAATAAATAGGCTTTTAATAATCTTTCAGTGCGCAAAACCAAACAGAGCGCACAAAGCGCGTATGCACATTGCGGGTGCAGAATGATGTGCTCAAAGCAACATGGAGTCACAGCAAGTGCGCATTTAAAAGTTCACGGCACAAAGTGAAGACATGTTGAGCGCACAAATCCTAGTGTATATCTGTCCAACAGTTTGTTGATCATTTGTTTCTTCACAGTTTTAAATTCCAGTTATTGTACGTTTCATGCCGATTCATAGTCCTTGTGATGTGTGTGATCTAACAGGCACACGGTAGCGAGTCGTTTAAAAACAGCAACAAACTCCAGCAAAATAAAGACATTTTATGCAAATCCACAGCCTTTTCTCTACAGATCAAGCATTATAATGTGAATATATCATATTGGAGAGAGTTTTACCGTGCATCCTGCTGTAACCGGACGAGGCGGGCGCACTGTTTGAATAACGTTTCTGAATGGAGAATGATTGACAGCCGCAGAGGAGGGAAAATGAGTTTCCGTACACTTTAATGATGTAAATAGACTTCTGTCCCTCACATTAAGCTATGGAATGGCTTCAGATGTCTTGTCACCCAAAGTCACACAAACTGACGTGAAAAAAGCGGGAGGCGCCGAAAAGCGCGCTGTTTGCATCCCTGATTATTCTCTCCAGAACTTTTGATACAACCCCCAAAATCGAAACTGGTCTATAATTACCCTCTTCTAATTTGCTCCCTTCTTTATATAGCGGAACAACCCTAGCAAGCTTCAGATCTTTCGGAACTCTACACAGTAAAAACAGAAGTGTCAATTTAACTCCTATAGAGTTGAATTTAACTCTGTTTCAGATAACATTTGGTCCCACTCGAAATCAGTGTAAAATTTACTCTTTGGTCAGTGTCAAGTTTTTAGAGTTAATTCTACTCAATATTGTGTAAAAAATAACAATGAAATGTGTAAAAGTATTTAACACTGTAGTTTAATCACACTGTTAAGAGTAATATGATTACACTGTATAGAGTTAATTTAACTACAATTTTACTTTAAAAAAATGACACTTAAAGTGTAATATTTACTTTTCATTTCTCTACAGTGTTTTAAAAAATATATAAATCATAAGATGCAGTTACTGAATTATAGAACCATCAACTACTATCAAATGAAAACAAGCACAATAACACTAGATCACAGCACTCACCATTTATTGTACAAATAATAGAGCATTTCAGTGTCAGTCAATTTACATTGCAAACCTATTGCCTTGTCTCTGACAGAAACATATAACATCATAAAAATGTTTACCAGAGAAAGCAATATGGCACGACAAGGAGAGTTGTGTCATTCCCTCCATATGACATTTGTATGTCAAAAGGCCTAGGGTAATGCAGGTTGTCGACATGAAAAAAAATGAAATCCTGCTTTGATCTGATCACCTCATATGCATGGAAATGTTCTTGAAAAGAGTACTGTAACTAAAGGCACTGTGAGTAGCAACAGTTTTTCACACATTATCAGAACTGACTCAATCTGATAAAACACAGGCACTTCAGATTCAACTTTGCCACAGATAACTAAGTATGGGCGATAAACAAACCCATTATGTTTAGCCCAATTAACCTTCATAACCTGAATGCTACTGGGCACTTGCAAATTCCAGAACCTCCTTTTACCAAATTTAAAGACACCATTTTTCCTGGACCAATGTCTAACCGACTAAAAGTTGTTAAACTTCGCCAACTATGCGCCATATGATTCTGATGCTTTTTTGCCAGCGTTTTGGTAATGTTTTTAAACGATTTAAGCAGTTTTTTGAAAATTATGCTTGCCTTCATACCTCATACACCAACTATGAAGGACAGGCCCAATTTTCTGGATGCAGCGGGGATAGTGGATAAGAAAATGGTGCTTTGGTAAAAGGTTTTTCTGAGGATACAACTTCTTAAACAGTGTGTGGTGATCCACAATTAAATGTTTTAAATATACACATAAACCTTGAGATAACATGGGCGAGAATATAATGTTTATTATTTGAAGTAGTAAAAGAAGCAGGCCCCAGTGTTGGTCAGTAGAAGTTACCAAATTTCCAAAGATAAGAGGAACATTCCTAAGTAAGCACCAAGACTGAGCTGCATTCAGTCCCAGATCATTAGATCCTTCACCTAAATTAACAGCTACAGGCCTGTTGTTTCTCTCCATGAAACCATAATCAAAACTTTGTATTCTTGAATGTATTTCTGCTGATGTAACATGTTTTTCCTTCAAATACAGAAATAGTAACTTCAATTCGTACTGGCCCACCCCTTCTAACACATCATGCATCACATCAACTAAGAAGTTCTCTGTTGTGTGAAAATACTCCAATGAATTTAATATGCATGACCTTTTCACACCAAAAACGTATGGAAGGGATGGATTACAAGCCATTTCTTGACAGTGAGCAGTGTGTATATCTTTGGTGCGCAAAACTATTTTGGAAGAATCTTCAGAGAATTCTGTCTGAAAGTCCTCCTTTTCCGCTAAACAGAACCTGCAACAGTACCTTGCACTGAAAGACTCCACCAGACCAAACAAACTATGCAAACCCAAATTATCACCAGTAACCTGTACTACAGTGCCACGAACATAACCATTGTATAATGGAATCTCAATACCATCACTCTCTAACACTTTAATGTCTCGAACAATGGGAGCAAAAATTTCACTAAAACCATACCGTTTAACATCTTGAGTATGAAATAAGGCGCACAGGTGTATGTTAGCCAAAAAAGAATTCCATTTTGGAGAGAAGTTTCTTAAAGTAAAATATACTCCACCCAATTTATGAATACCTCGCTTAGGACCCAGAGGGTTGGCGACCTCAAAGTCATCATAGAACATCTGGATCTGTATTGTCTGCTTCTCAGTTGAGAACAGGGGGTGACTTTTAAAAAAAGATCCATCACAAATATCTCTGTCTAGAGTCGCTGGTAGCTGAGCTTTGCAACATTTCTGCAACATACTGACTTTTAAATATTGACTGCAGTGTAGATAAAATTGGAATATACATGAATTTATCTTGAACTACTACCTGATCATATGTTCCAGTCTTTTTATTTCGTCTTGTGTCAAATCTTGAACCAATCACACATTCAACTGGTTCTACTATTTCCCACTTGTCAGTCATAAATTTGATCGCTTGTATTCCGAATTTAGAATTGTGAAAGGATTCTCTAACCCCTCAAAACACGCCTCAACTTTCTTGCACATTTCCGTTTCTCTTTCATTACTAAATACATGCTTTATCACTGTCTCTTTAGCATGCTGATGGATATCTTGAACGATCTCTTCCATGGAAATCACTACAGAATTCACTGTACTTTGTAAATAAGTAAATAAATAATAGTAGTAAATAATCAGCAAAACAATTTTTATAAGTGAACTAATCCTTTAAGCATACCTTTTGAAATCTGATGAGCTGATCTACAGCTTGATATGCAGACAGCTTTCCCGGCCTCTTTCTACCTTGTGCAGATGGTGGTAGCAGCAACAAGATGGCAGACATGTCACTGTCCCAGCCTACAAATAAGTAAATTAAAACCTGGTTAAAATTATGCCATAGCATAGCATTCAAATTGACAACTTGCACCATTACGAAAATGTACACTAAACACCTACATTAAAAAGTAAAACAGTTCCATTCATACCATTCTCAACTTCAGCAGCTGACTCAGCATTGCGCATCAAATCCAAGAGTTCTGTGGTGGGTACAAGTCCATGGCTTTCCTTTATTACTTTTGCTTTGAAAGTGGTTGGCCACTTCTCCAAGAATTTGTTGGCCGTGGCCTCACCAAACAGAAGTCTGAAATCTTGTTCTATCTGCAATGTAACACACATAGACAGAAGTGATGAGTAATACCTAATGCTACATTGGATATTTTGGTGATGCAGTGAATTAAGATGTCATACCAGTCCTGGTGTGTCCAGAAATCGTGGGAAGACCAAGAAGACATCTGATGATTTGGCTTCATCGTTGACCATTGCTTGCCGATATATGAAGGACATTTCCATCTTCTCACGGACAGTCTTTTCATCAGCAGAGTGTCTCAAAACAGAAATAACTGCTTCCACATCCTCATCAGATGGCTGAAGGGCTGACGAGCTGACGACCACGGCCTGGCCCACCAACTTAAGACAAAATACAATGTTAAGAACTCATTTCTGTACAATTCACAGGTCACCATTATAATCACATGTCACTGATCAGTAAACATACCTTTAGGAGATTTGCTAACTGAGGCACCTCTCTCCTCTGCTGTTTTTCTTTGTATGGTCTTCAATCGCCATGCAAGGTATCCCGAACCACTCTCCGGATCGTAGTAATGTTCCTATGTGATTATAAATAAATTATAAAGGAGTACTATTAACATTTCAAAGAGTGAATATGTGCATAATGTTGCAATAACCCATTTACTTACATATCCATGTTGTGAGTATGGGTCTTCTAGATAGGGAAACAAAGCTACTATCCCCTGTGCATACATCACTCTGACACTTTTGGGGGGGGATGTCCTAGCATATGAATTCAAATTTAACATCACACTAAACTGACATTGCACAACAAAATTTACATAATTAATAACTGTACAACAATAACAATGTTTCTTTACAGCCCATCTATATGCTTAATGCTTACCCATGTGTTTCTGTCATCTCAGCAGCAAGTATGTTAATCATCTGTCTTCTGGTGGCATCTGTCAGAGATTTGGTTTTTCCATACTCTTGCATAATGCGTTCACCACCAGGCTTTGATGTTAGGATTTTTTCAATTAACTATAGGTGGAATAAAATGTGCTTTCCGTTATTGTAAAACCAAATGTAATGCTGAAAAAAATAGTTATCTAAAGAACACTTCCCATGGTGAAACAACATTCAGATTGGACTTAACAGCAATTTCCACCACTTACCGCTTTTGCCTCATAGTTTACGTGGCATGGCCTTTTAGGCTGGCTTCCTTCGGCAGTGGCTTCTTCTTCAACAGGGTCACACATCGTGAAATTCAGGATAACGGTGTCATCAGATGTACCCGAGCATGATGATGATTGAGAGGCACCTGTTCAATATGAAATTTGTACAAAACATAGAAACATATTACAAGAAACAGTTATTTTTAAGACAATAAATGTTCTCATTGCGGCCTTTAAACTAAACAAACTAATTTGTGAATTGTCTGAATGAATACCAAGTCCTCCATTGCCCAGCATGATTCTGAAAGTTCCAGGTGACTCCTTCACTATTTCTTCAAAAACCTCTGTGTCAACTTCTGTGTCTGACTGGTCATACACCTTAATGTCTGGCTGCCTGCTTTCTGGTATGTTGAATTTTAGACACGCTGTTTAAAAAAAATTGATAAAAAAAACATGCATTCCCTTCTCACAAGAATCAAAGGTCATATTTAAGTTTGCCTCATGTATTCACAAAATGATGAAAGACAAGTATCTGCACCTGATTTTATGTAACTGAAAATATAAAGCACAGCAGAAATGATTATTGACCTAACTAGATATCATAACATAATAGGTTAATGCTGTATCATTGGGTGATGTAGATTGCTTTAACCTAATGTACCCACCTTCTTTCAAGAAAGCATCGAATGTCAGCTCAGACAGCTTGACATTTTTCTGCTCTTCCCCGAATTGAACACGCAACAGCATTTTGCCCCTGTTAACAAAAAATATATATTCAAAATCATAATTTAGGGCTGGTTCAACTACGAGTTACCTATCCATTTCTCTCATTAGTGGCAATGCACTATGCATTACTTAAGATGTTACACTGCAATTACAAAGGGTGGCTGAAGAAGACAAAGTTATGCTGGTTGAATATAACGTTAGGCTATTTTCTGCAGCAAATGGGTTAACGTTAACTTAGGCTAGTTAAAGTTTCGAGGCACGGTGTCCCACTAGCTACCAAATAACTGTGCCAAAGTTAGCTAGCTCATTAGCTATTTTAGTTCGAACAGTAACCCGTTAAAATGGTTAAGCCATGTTAAACAAACACGTCATGCAATCAGTGATCTAAGTTATCGTTTTATAAGACCAACATTAACAATCAGAAGCATGCTAACATTACCAGCATATATAAAAAACCCAGATTAACGTTGCCTGGGAAGCTAAAAAAAAAAAAAGGTATTAAATATTTTGTTGTTATATCGACCGAGCTAACGTTATTTTACGCATAAATCATTCTGACCAAATTCATTCGTGAAAATATTGCAACACTTAAAGAAACACAGTTACCGATACGGATTGCTCTAGCTGGTTACTTGTATTATGACCTCAACTAATATCAGCACAACTCTAAAATTATGTGAAGTTAAAAAAGACCGTTTTATACTTTATTACTTACTTAGCAATATCAGTGGCCTAACGTTACTCCAGAGCGATCTTCCTCCACCGACAAACGTGCCAATCTTCAGCACAGCAGAGTGGCGGGTATTCATCACTGCTGTAGAGTTGAAATTGTCATGCGTTTCTGCAGATTTTTACACTCACTTTTAACTCCACTGATAGAGCAACTTTACTCTCCAAAATGTTGAAAATACTCTCTCTGGGTTAAAATAACTTTACTCTGTAATATTAACACCCCATTTTTTACTGTGTACCTGACATAATTGAAAGATTAAAAATATGAGTGAGATATGGAGAAATATATTCTGCAGCATCTTTTAAAAATCTGGCAGGTATTTCATCTAGACCAATTGCCTTCGAACACTTAAGTTCCTTTAATAACTTTAATGCCTCGTCCTGTGAAACCATAGAAAGGCCAAAAGAGTCTGCTACCACTCCAAGCTTAGAATAATAATTAAACATGACCTCACCATCATACAGTATAACCCAGGTTTTCTTGGTAGCTTTTACTTTTCAAGTAAAAAAGGAGTTAAATTTATCCGCAACCTTTAATTGATTAGAAGAGAGCTCCCCATTGATGTTAAGGCAAATATGTTTTGTCTTTGTCTTAAGCCTATTACTGTACCCAATTTGTTTCAATGACTGCCAAAGTTTCTTTGGGTCACCTTATGCTCACGAAAAAAGTCTCTTTTACACGTTTTATTCATCTTTTGCACTATATTTCTTAACTTCTTATAATTATCCAAGTCATCCTACTCTTTACTCTTCCTAAATACAGAAAAGGCTTTATTTCTCTTACTAATTGCTTCTAAAATATCACCATTCATCCATGGCTCTGACCTCAGGTTTACTCTAATAGTTTTTATCGGAGCAACTTTATCTACTGCCCCCATGCTTCATCAACATCCGAACATAACACTAAAGGCCAATTCAGTGAATTCAAACACTCAATAAAGACCTCACGACTATATTTTTTTCAATTACCTGATCTTAATTGTGTTTTGTTTCTTCAATACAACTTTATACTTTTTCCTTGTACAATAAAATGAGTGGTCACTCATAGTACAATTTACAACCCCACTCTGAGAAATCATAGATTGCTCAGATACCAAAATGAGATCAATGACCGTTTGACTCATTTTAGCCACATGTGTGGGCTCTTGAATTAATTGCTGTAAATCAAAAACCTGGCAAAACCTATTTAAGGCTTTGTACATCCCATGCTCCTTGTTAGAGACATCAGTATTAAAATCACCTATCATTATAACCTAATCATTAAAATCACTACAGGGGACAAAAGATTCTTCCAACAACTGAGAGAAATGATTCTGATCAGGAGGTCTATACAGAGCCCCAATTAATATAGGCTTACTTTTAGTTAACCGTACATCAAACCACACAGCTTCAATAAGATTGTGATTTAAATCCATTCTGCGATTAAAACAAATATCAGCCCTAATATAAACACATACTCCACCCCCATTACGATTTCTATCTTTTCTTAAAAGAACATAATTTTAAATTTCTGTATCACTGATCGAGGCGTCCAGCCAGGTCTCCAAAAAGCACACAATCCCAACTTTACTATTACACATCATCAATCTTATCTCATCTAATTTGGAAAAAAGACTGCGAACATTGAGGTGCATAATGTGTAGACCTTTGGTGAAACTGAAGTCCAGGAATGGAGACTCTGCTTGTAGCTTTTCCACCACGGAAGCGTCAGTATGAGTTTGTGCAGACCTTTCTGTGTGTCCCCTGCCACCAGCTTCTGACTGCTGACCATTCCGTTGGCACAGCCTGTCCGATGGTAAAGAAACTTTCCCCCGCCGGGGTTCTACTGAGCCGTCCATAGTTGCTCCCACAGAAAGGTGATCTCCAATCTCCACGTGCTTGCCGGCTTGTTGTTCCAACTTCTCCTCCGACTCCGTTACCACACACCTGCCGTCCAACGCACCCTCCTTCCGGTGCCAGCCACCCTCCATGTCCGCTGTTGTAAAATCTCAGATTCCCCGAAGAAGTCAAGTCATGTAATATAAATGAGGATTTTCTGCATCTCATATAGTTTCACTCATTGCCGCTCTCTTTCTGATTCAGGGAAGTCCTCTCTAGGCGTGGCGTTGTTCCGTTTGGCAGAGCCGGCTGAGGGCACTATTTTGATAGATGATGTGGACATCTGCAAGCTGGGCCTGAAAGATCTTCGCAGCCAACTGTCCGTCATCCCACAGGATCCTGTACTCTTCATCGGCACTGTCAGGTGACCTCTCACAGACCAACTCTACACTTCTATTCATTACGTCACGATGATTCAATTTACTTTACTCTTTTTTTTTTTTTATTCACAATAAGTACTTATTCTAGCAGTCTTATTCATTGAAATGACCTGAACTGAAATAAGGCAACATTCATTGTGTGATATCGAAAAATAAAATGGCAATTATCCTCGATACTTATAACCTCAATCTGTGTACATTTTTGTGTATTGTATTCTTGTACATGTTGAAATGTGCAGATTGAGGAACTGTGCCTTTAGTGTGTGTGTGTGTGTGTGTGTGTGCGTGTGTGTGTTTTACTGTGTGTAGGTATAACCTGGACCCGTTTAACAACTACAAAGATGAGGAGCTCTGGCTGGCGTTAGAAAAGACCTTCATGAAGGACACGGTAAAGACTCACTCTACACAAGGCCCGCAAGCAATACTGGATATAGTTTTGATTATGTTTCAAGTACGTACTTCTCTAGATCTTGTGTCAGAGGGCTTCTCCAAATATGTTCCTCATTTTTCAAATAGTAGAACACAGCCTGAATGCTCACTCTTTTTCAGCTACAGGTCTCAGACTTGATCAACATTACCGGTTTTAAGTAACGATGCACTTCTACTTCTTTCACTGTATATGATAAAGTTTGCTTTTCAGGTGATCAGCGGGGTGCCATAGTTTCATTATTTCAACACTCATGGTTTCTACTAGGAGCAGCTCAAACACCATGAAGTTAATCTAGCCTTTTATGTGAGGATATCATTTATTGAGAGAGCAAAAAAGAAAGAAACGCACAATATAAGAGTGTGTAGTAAAAGTAATAAGTTACTGTGAGCTGCACTATAGTGATGAAACAGACGTAACATCTGCTTAAATTCTTCTCCGTACCTTTCACACTTTGGTCCAAGGTAACATTAAATAGAAAGGAGAAACAGTAATTGCATATAATGGTCATAGTATATAAAATAAACACTCAAGCATTCAGGTGTCATCCGCACTTCTCTTTCTCTCTCTTGCAGATTGCTAAGCTGCCAGAGAAGTTACACTCTCCAGTAGTGGAGAACGGAGAGAATTTCTCAGTTGGAGAGCGGCAGCTCATGTGTATGGCCAGAGCACTGCTCCGTAAGTCCAAAGTAAGACTACAAAACACACACCAGAATCTAGGGATGCACCGATCCGATACTCAGTATTGGTATCGGCTCCGATACTGCCATTTTTGCCGGATCGGGTATCGGACAAGGCCGATCCAAATCCGATATTGTGGTATACTATTCTGTGTTATTGTTAAGCCCCACAAAAGGCACACAAACATTATAAAGCACCATAAGTTTTCGTGCACAATATTATAAGTGTTCTGAAGCCATTATATAGTATAATGTAAGATAGAAATTAATATTTAAGTCGTTAAATTCAAGCTCACGTAAACGTTTCCCTCAGCTGCGGCTGTCAATCATTCTCCATTCAGCATTCAGACAGCGCGTCGCGTTCGGTTACGACAGTTAACATGATGAAACTCTCTCCAAGATGATTCAATGATACTATTATTATACTTGATCTGTAGATAAAGATCTATGGTTTCGCTGGATATTATTGCTGTACCTTAATCATGTTACTTTCTAGTTTCTACCGGGTGTCTGTTAGGATCACAACACTGGAGTAAAGTCAGAGCACTATTTGTTCTTCACGCGCACAGTTACTGAAATTTAAAACTGTTAAAAGAAAATGCTGAATAAACTATTGCATAGATAGATACTGTATAATACACTACGCATCAATATGTATTGTCTTTGTGCTTTAAACTTTTCAATGCGGACTCGACGCGCTGCGCACTGTGACTCGTGTTGCTTCAAGCGCATCATTCTGCGCTCGGGATGCGCATAAGCGCTGTGTGCCGCACTGTATTGGAGCCTTTCATATCATAATACAGTGACGCAATGAAAGATTATTAATAGCCTTTCTTGTTCTGTCCTATCTATCATATGTTGCTACCTCATTAAACAGCTGTGCTATACATTTAAAAAATGTCTCAATGTTATTCAAAATTATATAATAATTATATAATAATTGATCTTTTTGATTTTTGTTATCTTCATGAATGTATTTTACAACAATGCAAAGAGCAATGTGTAAAGTTTTACCAGATTTAGTGTTACACTTATTGTCTCTAATTTGTTCCCCACTAAACGTTTTTTTTTTTTCACAAACTGTTCAGATTTTATACAATTATTGTGCACTCGTGATTTTTCTAGACTAAATTTTACTGCTGAATTATCCACTAATCTAGTTTATAATAGCATTTATGTCAGATTATGATCATATATTTTTTTGTTGTTGTTGTTTTTCTTTTTTTCAGTTCTTATTATCAGTTCAACACAGAGTTATAGAAATTCTACTTGATTAAAAAAAAAAAAATTGCGCTGGTATCGGATCGGTATCGGTCGATACTCAGAATTTTTGGTATCGGATCGATTCTGAAAAAAATGGTATCGGTGCATCCCTACCAGAATCCCTTGCTCTTAACAGGGTCTGATAAAGTCGTGTTCATAGATCATTCTATTGGATGAGGCGACGGCGTCTATAGACTCCGAGACTGACAGCATGATCCAGCGCACCATCAGAGAGGGTTTCCAGCACTGCACAGTGCTCACAATCGCCCACAGGATTAACACCGTGTTGGAGAGTGACCGCATACTCGTCATGGAGCAGGGCAAGGTAATCCACTACTTTTTAATATAGAAATTGACATTATGTAACGGACCACTGGACGCACCACAGGATCAGCCCAAATAAAGACAGACACCAGCGAAGCCTTTTCACTTTTGTGTGTTTACTGCAAGCATAAAATGGGACAGTGTTACAATCATCTGTTCTGGATCAACAATCTCTGTGCAACACGTGAGGAATGTACCATTGGTTGAAGAGGGGGTTTATACCAAATCAGTAACACAAGAGAACACATCTTTATCATCAAACTTATACAGTACAGGGCAGTAGTGCAATTATAATGTATATAAGCAGAAAAACCAAATGCTGGATAAAACAATTACAATTTCCATTCTGAGTGAATTTAATATTCCAACCTTCCCCACTTTAATGAGATATGGATCATCTCTCATTATCAAACTCAATCTCTCTCTGCAACTGATTGAGTAGCAGAAATTTGATGAATTATACATTTTTCACACTATTACAATTACATTCAACTAAATACAGTACATTACTGTCTGATAGCATTATTGAAGACCTCTATTCCCCTTGTGTAGCAACGCATAAGCTATTTTCTGTGATTTTGTGGGCACTTCCGATTCATTTGCAGCTAATAACCGGAAGAATAACAGAATGCTGCAAATGGTAAAATGATTATGATTATAAATTAAAATAATATGATGACAAATATCAGTTTGCTATGGAAGCTTGTTTCCGCCACTGAATAATAAATAAATAATAATAATTGCGACTTTTTATCTCACAATTCTGACTTTTTTTCTCTCACAATTGCAAGATATTGTCAGAATTGTGAGAAATAGTCGCAATTCTGAGAAATAAAGTCAGAATTGCATGATATAAAGTCGCAATTGCGTGTTATAAAGTCAGAATTGTGAGAAACAAACTATTCTGAGGTAAAAAAAAGAATAAAAAAAAGTCCGTATTTTTTTCCCTTAGAATTGGACTTTATATCTCATAATTGTGTTTATATCGGACAATTCTGAGAAAAGATGTCAGAATTGCGAGATATAAACTCGCAATTATGTGTCATAAAGTCAGAATTACGTGATATAAAGTCACAATTGCGAGGAAAAAAGTCACAATTCTGACTTTATATCTCGCAATTCTGAGAAATAAAGTCAGAATTGCGAGATTTAAACTCGCAATTGTGAGAGAAAAAGTCGCAATGATCTTTTAAAATGTTTTATTTAGTGGCGGAAACAAGCTTCCATAGTTTGCAGCATAACAGGCAGTTTTTGTACAGCAGCTAAACTAACTGGAAGTGGATGAGAACGGAAAGCCTCGACACAATCGCTCTTACATTAAGAGTGAGGTGAATATAAGCCCTGTTGTGTTTTCTCCAGGTGGTCGAGTTTGACCCGCCGCAGGACCTGATACAGAGGCCGGACTCTCTGTTTGCCTCTCTTCTAGCAGCAGCTAATCGAGCCAACTCGTGAAGCGCTTGGAAACATTCTCACAGAATGCAGAATTTGATCGATACCGGAAGTGGTTCACCACATCTATATGTACATGACTCTCGCAGAATGTGTGTGTGACCTTATAAGCTATCACTAATATGAAGAAAACAGCATATAGCACGCTGCCACACTTCTCTTCAACATTACATTTACAGGTAGCCTAAAACCACATGGATTTGCACTTTTTTTTTTTTTTTTTTTTTTTTTTTATTCCAGTCAACTGAATCTTTTAAAGATTAATGTGCGTTATATGTCTATCTTCATATTTTGTCATTTAGACACAACAGTTACAGACTAAGCTTTTAAATGTTCTCAGTTTTCATAGATTCATATGTATTTTAAATATTTATTTGATTGTTTGTGCATGTATTGCGCTTTGATATTATATCTGTTTCACACATAATAAAGTCTCGTTTCTGTCTTGTACTGTATATAAGGCTTGTATGCTTCTAAGAACTTTCGAGGTGAGTCCGTGTGTGTGTTTCTCATCTTGGACGCCAGCTGTCTCTCTCCTTCTCCAGCACCAGAGTTTACTGGGCCACGGTTACTCACTGGAGACACTGATGAAATGTTGGAATTTCAGCATCGGTGTGTGTGTGTGTGTGTGTGTGTATATATATATATTATGCATAGGCCTACATTTTTATATGAAACTGTTATGACCTGTGAATCTACAGTTTAAAATATTTGCAGATAATAAATTTAATGAATTTAAGACCTATTTATGCATCTTTGTTGTGTTTGTTTGTTTGTAAATAATGTTCTGTTATGTTGAGAATAAGAGTTTCTGTGTTGGAGTTTTGAGGGTCACCTGTGGATTGAATTGTAGAGCACCTCCTAGTGCTCCAATAATAGGATATTCCAGAAACAAACAAAAAAATCAACTACACCTTACTGTAATATTAAATATTACTGAAAGTTATATAACATAATTAAATAATTAATTTCCAAAGTCCAAAAAAGAACATACTGTCATATTAAGAACATTTATGTCAGGAATATTGTAAACTACAACAATTTAATAAAAGAAAAGTCAAGTTTATTTGTATAGCGCTTTTCACAATACAGATTGTATCAAAGCAGCTTCACAGTATTAAATTAAAATAATACAACAAAGTTTGTTTCAAGAGGAATTTATTGATTGATAAAATTAAATTAAATATCCCCAAAATTTCCCCAACTGAGCAAGCCAAAGGCAACATTGGCAATGAACCGAAAAACTCCATCAAGTGACCTAATGGTGTCCTAAAACTCCATCAGGTGACCTAATGGAGAAAAAAAAAATCTTGGGAGAACCCAGGCTCAGTCGGGGGCCAGTTCTCCTCTGGCATTTATGAGCTAGAGGCCAGATTGTAGTTTGAACTGTGGGATTATATGAATGCCTGGCTGAAGAGATGCGACTTTAATCTAGTTTTAAACTGGGAGAGCGAGTCTGAGCAACAAACAGTATCAGGAAGACTATTCCAGAGTTTTGGAGCCAAATGTGAAAATGCTCTCCCTCCTTTGGTGGTTCTGGATATCCTAGGTATGACCAAAAGCCTTGAATTTAGTGATCTTAAAGAGCGCGATGGATTATAGGGCGATAGAAGATCCGTTAAATAGACTGGAGCTAAGCCGTTTAGGGCTTTATAAGTCAGTAGCAATACCTTGTAATTAATACGGAACTTTATAGGTAACCAATGCAGTGATGATAAAATCGGTGTTATATGATCATATTTTCTTGATCTCGTAAGAACTCTAGCGGCGGCATTTTGGACTAACTGTAGCTTGTTTATTGAGGATGCAGGACAACCAGCTAATAAACCATTACAGTAATCTAGTCTCGAGGTCATGAATGCATGAACTAACTTTTCTGCATCAGAAACTGATAGCATATTACGTAGCTTAGCAATGTTTCTAAGGTGGAAAAATGCTGTTTTTGTAACATATGAAATATGATTTTCAAAAGACAGGTTGCAATCGAGTATAACACCCAGGTCTTTTACTGTAGAGGATAAAGTAACAGGACATCCTATGATGTTAAAGTTGTATTGTGCGAGGTTTTGTGGGCGGTTTTTTGAACCGATAAGTATTACCTCTGTCTTGTCTGGATTTAATAAAAGAAAATTACGCGTCATCCAATCTTTTATATCTTTAACACACTCTGTCAATTTGGAAAATTTAGCGTTTTCATCCGGCCGTGATGAAATATATATTTGAGTGTCATCAGCATAACAATGGAAACTAATTCCATGTTTCCTTATAATATTTCCAAGTGGCATCATATTGAAAATAACAGAGGGCCTAATACAGATCCCTGCGGCACTGCAAGTTCAGGGGGAAGCTCATTGATCATTATGTGGATGGGCCATATAGAGAACTTTGAAGAATTAAACACAGGGCTTCCATCTGAGTTGAAAATGTATGATAGGTTGTGAGAATCTGAGAGGATCTGATTTGGGCCAGACAAATGTCTGTGCTTCTCCCCATCATAGATGTCTGACAACATCTCATTACGACTCTTTTGCCTATCAAACCTATAATTCAAATGGGCACTCGCTTCTGTGCTTTCAAGCAGAGTCTGAATTTGTGGGGCAAGAGGAACATTGATAAAGAAGTTACCTCCATTCATAGAACCAGAATCAAAAGTGCTGCCACATGATCCACATTCATCAATGTGTTTGTCACTGATTTCCTGGACTGTTCCTATATTGAAGTAACATTTTTCGCAGTAGAACTGAAATTCTACTCCCTCACAACTGTTTTTAAACACTCTGTAAAAAAGATACTTGGATCGAGGTACAACCTCTTGCCCAAACAATTTATTTATCAACTGCAGTAAATCATGTCACTGGCAGCCAGTTATTTAATGCTTTGCTGCATGGCTCATAATCATGAGCATGGCCTCAGCTTGTGTGGTAGTTCCTATGGCAGTCAAAGCAGTGTCCATGTCAGGCTGTAGGCCAATCACTGACAGGGGATCAGGAGTGTTCTGCTTCGTGCTGCCTGTCATATGGTCTATCTCAGACTCTGACTCTGTTCCACTGCATGCCTTTAAAAAAGCAACATCTCTGTTAAAGGTATTGTTGTGTGTAGGTCTGCTCATACACATATGCACGTAGGTTCATAGTTATATTTTTTAAAGTACAGACCCTCCAAAATGATAAATTTATAATTCAAAACTTAAAGAAGTACATGTGTACCTGAGAGAGAGAAAAAAACAATTATCAGAAAAAGCTAAACTAGTACTCACATGTGTTTCTGAAGGTCTACTTGAGCCTGGTGCAATGTCTACCTCACTACTGTACTCATCTGTCATCAGTTCAGCTGTTTTCCATTGACCATTCTGACAATAATGTTATAGTTATGTTACAATCATGACATCCGTGTTACAATCATGAAATCTATGTTATTAAATCTATGTCATGACATCTGTTACAATTGTTACAATCATGACATCTATGTAACAATCATGAAACAGCTGTATTTTTATAAACTTTTGTTAACAAAGATGAATAAATACTGTAACAAATTAGATCAAAAGGTTTTTAATGTCAAGAGAAACATTTCAGTCAATTGTTTTGAAAACTTGTGACTATAGTGTACATTATAAATGTTTATTAGAACAAGCTAAACTAGTACTCACATGTGTTTCTGAAGGTCTGCTTGAGCCTGGTACAACGTCTACCTCACTACTGTACTCAACTGTCATCAGTTCAGATAATTTGCATATGGAGTTGAGTGTTGTTATCGTGGCTGCTTCACTTTCTGGACCATTCTGACAATAATGTTACAGTTATGTTACAATCATGACATTGCACTGACAGCAAGAGGGACAGTGAATAATTGTACTTCATCTGACTCTGTAGCTGCCTGTTTCCATGCTTCTTTTTTTTTTTGAATGTGTAACTTTATGGCCTTTTATAGCTTTCAATACATCAGGAAAACAGATCACAAAACTTTCACATACCACAAATGGTGTACTCAACATTGAATGGCTGCTCTGTATGCTCTCCGTATCACTCTCTCTGTTCTGTATGCTGTCTCTCTCACTCTCTCTGTTCTGTATGCTGTCTCTCTCACTCTCTCTGTTCTGTATGCTCTCCGTCTCACTCTCTCTGTTCTGTATGCTGTCTCTCTCACTCTCTCTGTTCTGTATGCTGTCTCTCTCACTCTCTCTGTTCTGTATGCTGTCTCTCTCACTCTCTCTGTTCTGTATGCTCTCCGTCTCACTCTCTCTGTTCTGTATGCTGTCTCTCTCACTCTCTCTGTTCTGTATGCTCTCCGTCTCACTCTCTCTGTTCTGTATGCTGTCTCTCTCACTCTCTCTGTTCTGTATGCTGTCTCTCTCACTCTCTCTGTTCTGTATGCTGTCTCTCTCACTCTCTCTGTTCTGTATGCTCTCCGTCTCACTCTCTCTGTTCTGTATGCTGTCTCTCTCACTCTCTCTGTTCTGTATGCTGTCTCTCTCACTCTCTCTGTTCTGTATGCTCTCCGTCTCACTCTCTCTGTTCTGTATGCTGTCTCTCTCACTCTCTCTGTTCTGTATGCTGTCTCTCTCACCCTCTGTTCTGTATGCTGTCTCTCTCACTCTCTCTGTTCTGAATGCTGTCTCTCTCACTCCCTGCCTCCGAGAGCATATCTATTAAAAATACCATAAGCAACAAGAAAAAAACAAGGTGAAGAAATCTCATATATCCAGTATGTAAATATATCACAAATAATGCATTTTATAATATTTAAATAACCTTTTAAAAATAGGTTCTACAAAAAAATTTAATGACCAAGAAATATGAAACTTATGACCACTATCTCTGTTTCACTGTTAATACTTTTATTTAACTGGTTTATGTTGTGTGAGGACTTTTATTTTGATATCCGATGAGAATTCTTCTCCTTTTCTCTGGGTTTTTATTTATTTATTTGTCTATTAAAAATCAAAAGTTATTCTTCAGTAAGTATGTCAGACTTTGCTGGATCACCTCCGTCCAATGTACTAAAATTTTTATTTACATTTTTTAATAATCAAATGTATTCAAATAATCGGGACAATCCTACTGGATAATAAGCGTGACTACGGTACCTGTTTCATTAGCTGTTTGGCTCTCTTCCTCGTCAACATCAACACCTGGCCTGTCATATCGACACAGTGTCTGGCGAGGTATCTTTGTCTTACTTTGAGGTTCCAGGTATAGCTTATATTTTTGCCTATTTCTACGCATATTTGTCTCAAAAAATAAATAATGATGAAAAAAGTGCTCGAGACGAGATGTTGATCACGTCAAAAGGGGGCGGAGCTTAGCTTGCGCGTGACGAAGTGCCAACTGAAATAACAGTATAATAATTTAAACTGATCTGCCCGTTCACTAACCACCCTTTTTACTTTTTCTGTCAGGTAAGTGTCATTAATACTTTTCATTCCTGTTATTTTCGATGCAATATTTACTTTTCTGTCCTGTCAGCTATTGAAGTAGACTAACGTTAAGCTAACATAGGTCCAGCGGGCCGATGGCGGCCCACTGACTGGCACCCGCGGGTACCCGAACCCGTGCAGGACTCTACCACAGACCTCTTCTGCAGGACACACTCCACTCCCACAGCAGCCAGTTCACGGCCCAGAAGAACCAGCAGAGGAGCAAACGGCTATAATACTCAAACGTGAGCATTTTAAAACTGTTTGACTATTAATTTTACATGCATGTTTTTAAAGTTCTTAGAAAGAATTGGACACATTCAAATGTAAGTTATAGGCGGTGATTGATAAAAAAAAAATCAGACAAATGTCAATGTCGATAAAAAAAAAACGAATATAGTTATCATTCTTGGTGTGAATGGGCCTTTACTCTGATATTACAGTAACACAAAAGGAGCCAGCGTCCTCTTCTGCAGGCCAGACTCCACTCCCACAGCAGCCAGTTCACGGTCCAGAAGAACCAGCAGAGGAGCAGAGCATAAGACACAGGGATGACAAGGTATTTCGTAGACTGTAAAACACAAACTCTACATATTCCTATCATTTTAATTAGGGATGTCCCGATACCACTTTTTGCAGAACGAGTCCGATACCGATACTTTGATTTTTGGTACTCGCCGATACCGATACCGTAACCGATCCCTGAATTTTCACTGCATTTGTAATTTATAAATGTATTAGTAGATAAACCAAAAGAATATAAATCATATTAGTTGGCTTAACTTGTCCATCAAATTAAAATGTTCAAATGTTTGTCAAAACCAGTGAAATATCAATTATTTAATCCAATCTTGATACTACAACAAAAACTACCATCTTAATTAATGTGAATTTAAAAGAAGTAAACAATCAGTGACAAAATAAGAACCAATAATCGAATTACAAATAGGACAAATAAATACAATAGAACAAAGAAAGGCTACAAATGAAATAAACTGTTTTTAGAGTTCTTCAGGTAGATCTAACAGGTACAGACATTTGAATAAAGTAATCAAATGTGAAAAAAGCATATTCATTACTGTATAAATTATATATAGATAGATATTTTAAATGAGCTAAAATGGTCTTATACATTTTTTTCAGGATCTAGAACATGGAGTCCTGATACCCACAGGAAAGTGGGACGTCGTGAGGAGATTAGAGGGGGACTCAAAATTCTGCAAGAGCTTGGCTGTAGTCATATGGGGTACCCCAGTCCTCAAACAGAGGAGCGTTACGGGGATGAAATGCAAGAGCTTGGCTGTAGTCATATGGGGTACCCCAGTCCTCAAACAGAGGAGCGTTACGGGGATGAAATGCAAGAGCTTGGCTGTAGTCATTTGGGGTACCCCAGTCCTCAAACAGAGGAGCGTTACGGGGATGAAATGCAAGAGCTTGGCTGTAGTCATATGGGGTACCCCAGTCCTCAAACAGAGGAGCGTTACGGGGATGAAATGTAAGAGCTTGGCTGTAGTCATATGGGGTACCCCAGTCCTCAAACAGAGGAGCGTTACGGGGATGAAATGTAAGAGCTTGGCTGTAGTCATATGGGGTACCCCAGTCCTCAAACAGAGGAGCGTTACGGGGATGAAATGTAACGCAATAAAAACGGCTGAGGCAAAACCACCTCTGAGTCCAGAAAAGATCTCAGCTATCAAAGGTAAAACTGTCAAATTTATCTATAATTAAATCTCAACACAAGACACTAGGGCTGTAATCTCCCAGTTGACTAGTCAATTAATTGGTACGTTCTTGATTTTTCTAACGTCATTTTTTGTCGATTTTTAGTAGAAATTTCTGGACTTCAGTCGACCAAGATTTTCTTTGGTTGATTACGGCCCTACAAGACACATTATAGACCTTGTGTAGCCCTGCCCCTTTTCAGCACTGCACTCTTTGTCTTTTGTCTTCCGGTCTGTATTTTCACACTGATCTTGCGCATTTATTAATGAATTATTGTCATTCCATTATCACATAATACACGAAACACCTTGTATTTACAAATTATTTGGTAAATCATTAGTCATGAACTGATCATGACTAATGATTTACCAAATAATTTGTAAATACAAAGTGTTTTTTACTTGAAGTAAAAAAATTTTTTATTTATTTGTGTGTGTGTGTGTGTGTGTGTGTGTGTGTGTGTGTGTGTGTGTGTGTGTGTGTGTGTGTGTTCTAAACAGAGTGTCTGTCTCAGAGGCTGGAGGAAAGGGGTCACACCTCAGACAGGGTGTCCGTGCGGTAGTAAAAATAATCTACCAAAATTAAGGCCCTTGAAAGGTAGTAAAAGGTAACAAACGCAATTTGACTTGGTAGTAAATTTTTCATCACCACCTCAATATATGAGTTTCCATTTTTTTGCTTAATATTTGTGTCTCCATATTTTAACTTCATCTAGCATAATTAAAAAATATATACGGTGCTAACAACAGGACCTGACGGGCTCGACATTAACACTTGTCCGCTTGTCCGGGACAAGTGGATTTTTTGAAGGGACATGTAAAAGAGAATTTTACTTGCCCGACCGGACAAGTAGCCTGATTAAACGTCAATAACAAAAAATAAATAAATAACTAGGGAATCACTAAAATGAGAGAATGATTCTGATTGTATTATATTTATTGTAAGTTGCGATCGATAGTGGATGAGTATTACTGACGGTGGTTGCGCTGTTGAGGCTCGCGCAGCCTCTCGAGGAGAAATCCAAACAAATGTAAACTCAGTTTAAACTCAGTTAACAACATAACGTTACTGCCAGTGCCAAAATTCAAAATGTGTTTTAATATTTTTAACATATGATACAGTTTAGCAACCTCACACGACGAGTGCTGTTTTCTTGAGTACCATCACGACTGAAAATGTGACATTGCTTTTGATACAACAGTTCAATAAACAGTTCAAATTAAGTTACTTACATTTTAGACACAATATTGACTGTTTTTGTTCTGTTTCAGCAGCAAAAATAGTTCCAAACAAATATCACAGCAGAACCGTAACGCATCTCACAGCAACACTTAACCGTGTTTCATTACTGAATGATTCAGCGTTTTGAACGAATTGGCTGAGTCAAAGATTCAATGTCCCATTCATAAACATGTCTCATTCTTCAATGAATCAGTTGTTTGAATGAATCGTTTGAATGAATGACTCAATGACTCGCTCATTAAGGCCACATCCACACGAAGCCAGAGCTTTCCCTATCCGATATTTTTTTTCCCCGTTCAAAAAATGTTTTACGTAAACACGGCGTCATCTCAAGAAATATCTGCGTACACACGAAACCACTGAAACCGACTCAAAACGATGTAGTATACATGCCAGACCAGTATGTGGCGCTGTAATTCTGCCACAGACATACACTAAAAACGGAGAAGAAGACTTGGAGCTCGCGCATAAACCTTGCGCGCTGTATACAACAATAATATTAGAATATTAGGCACAGTAGCTTCTTTTTTTTTTTTCTTTTTTAATCAAGAACTTTGTTGAACAATATGAAAAACCATAAATGTAGTTGCTGTGACTTAACGGTGTCTGACTAGTTGACACTTGGTGTGATGACATCATCGTATATGGCCAGCAGCCATATCACCCTGTAGCCCAAGACTGGTTGCCCACTGAAGCTAAGCAGGGCTGAGCCTGGTTAGTACCTGGATGGGAGACCTCCTGGGAAAAAACAGGTTGCTGCTGGAAGAGGTGCTAGTGAGGCCAGCAGGGGGTGCTCACCCTGTGGTCTGTGTGGGTCCTAACGCCCCAGTATAGTGATGGGGACACTATACTGCCAAAAAGAGCACCGTCCTTCGGATGAGACGTTAAACCGAGGTCCTGACTCTCTGTGGTCATTAAAAATCCCAGGATGTCCTTCGAAAAAGAGTAGGGGTGTAACCCCGGCATCCTGGCCAAATTTGCCCCTTGGCCTCTGTCCATCATGGCCTCCTAATCATCCCCATATACTGATTGGCTTCATCACTGTCTCCTCTCCACCAGTAAGCTGGTGTGTGGTGGGCGTTCTGGCGCAATATGGCTGCCGTCGCATCATCCAAGTGGATGCTGCACATTGGTGGTGGTTGAGGAGATTCCCCCCTTCTATGTGAAGCGCTTTGAGGTCTCAGAAAAAGCGCTATATAAATGTAACAAATTATCGTTTCACAAAATATACGGATTGGCCGTACACACGAAAACGCAAGGGCGGCGTTTTCAGATTTATCCACCTTGGGACCCGGTTTAAAAAAATAGCGGTCCGAAAACGCCGCATCCGTGTGGACGAAACGCCAATACGATAAAAAATGTATACGTATACAGCGAAACGTGTCTCCGTGTGGACGGGGCCTAAGACGGTCGCCTGCCGCCTCCTACTGGCGGTTTACTTTCATGTTTAAAAGTATCATTCTTTCCAACGTTTCTTATTTGTATATTCAAAAATATTTTAAACGATCTCATATTCATAACATTATTTAATGCAGTTGTACATTTTCAGTGTAAATTATTTAATTTGATCAGCCCTTCCTAGGGTGACAACAGCCCTATATTATCTTATTAGGCTATTCCAATTTAATCTATTGATAAAATTTAAATGAAGCATACATTGAATAAGATTGGGGGGGGGGGGGGGGGGGGGGGGGGGATGCCCTTTAAAGGTGCAGATATGACAATATGCAGATTTAAATATATCAGAGCTGATTTAACACAGATGAGGATATTTCTTCAGAATAAATTATATTTACAGCACACACACACCAAAAACATTCTGGACAAGCAACTTTTTTACTCGGACAAGTGAATGACAGATTTGAAAAGGCTTAATGTCGAGCCCTGAGTGAGTCGGAGTTGATAGCAATCAATGACAAAGTGCCAAGGTTATTATTCACCTTATTAGGGCTAAGGGAAATGGTTAAGATAACTCAAGGGCTAGGGTTAAGATAAGGACAACTGAAACTCAACTCGACACTACAAAAAAAAAACATAATTGACAATGACAATACTTAATGATAACAAATAAACATTAGTGTACCTAATATGTATGATGGGTGTGACAGTGTCACACTTATACCTTATAGTAAGTAGTAAGTGGTGCTTTACATACCCCTCCCACCCCCCCACACCCCCCAAAAAAGGGCTGCTGCTTGATGTCGTGATGGTAGTAAAAAATATTGTGGAGGTGGTAAAAAAGGTAGTAAAAGGTAGTAAATTCATCTCTATGATTCCGTCAGAGGAAATAAATAAGCGCCTCCTAAGTGTACGGAAATACCTGGCTGAGAAGTATAAATACCCATTTCTTAAGTAAGGGATAATGTATTGCGAGGCGGTTGTTATAGCGAATACAACCCTGTCTTGAATCAGCCTGAAGGGGTTGTATTGCAATGACCTATTATCCGACTGCGCGAGACTTTTGTGTGCATGTGCTTGTCAAATAATGTCAAACATTTTGTTAAAGATTATAACATCTTTGACAAAAAAACAACACAAGTTTGTGAGTGTGTGCATCTGTGAGTGTAGTGTAGAGAACAAGTTCTGACGTTCGAACAAATCCTGTTAAGTTTTCTGATTTGTATTGTTCATTATTTTTTTATTAATTATTTATTGTTCTGACAGCTCAGGTCCCTTTAAACAAAAAAAAAAAAAAAAATACATCTTTTTGTGCACTTTATTTAAAAAAAAGCCTATATTTGGCAGATGTAAAGCATACATATGTATGTTTTTTTGTGTTAGTCCACTTCTTTTATTTTATTTTATTTTATTTTATTTTATTTTATTTTATTTTATTTTATTTTATTTTATTTTATTTTATTTTATTTTATTTTATTTTATAACTTTAACAGCTCAGGGATGTTCAAGGAGCAACCTGTTGTTTGTGCACTTTCGGGAGATTTTTTGCACTGTAAGTTTGCACTGTCAGTTCTGTTTTTGAATAAAGGGTTGAAAATAAATACTTGTTTTATCCGATTCATCGATTAATAAAAAAAAAAAATCAACAGTTTAATTACTTATTAAAAGAATCGTTAGTTGCAGCCCTAGAAATGTTTTCTAATAATATCTTTGTAGATTTCTATGTTCATCATTTCATTGGGTAACTGTTGAGCAGCTTTTTTTGTTGAAAGCTTGACCACTTTCTTTGACACATCAGTTCCTACACTTCTTGAGTGCTCGAGTAGTGTTGTAAAATGGATGGTTCTGGTCCTCATGATTGGCTGAATTGCTTTTCTAAGCCACTGTAAAACTCTAAAACATAACAAACACCTGGGACCTCATTACATCATTAGCCCCTTTCACACATAGTCCTCACTGGTGAATTACTGTTAAGAGATCGTGTGTGAACAGGACTTTAAAAAAAAATACTGGTAAATCAGTTTAGCCAAATAGCCAATTTACCTATTTATGTATTTATCACACAATTGATTTCGGTGCATCCCTAGTTGAACTATCTGTTTTATAATTTAAAACCTACACCTGGAGAAGATTAAATAAAAGATGACTGTAATGCTGAACATTACATGACTAGTGGACAAAGTTTACAAAGATCTTGAATCTGCTCAAAGTACGCCCAAAGATGTTGGATGAATATATATAAATCATTTATGAATAATCTTATATACTGGTAATGTGGTTTAAGAGGTACATTGTCCTAATGAATTCTCCTTCTTTTTGCAGGTCTACTCAGTCAGCCCCAGTGAAGCCACACAATGTGTTAATGTAAAAAAACTGAATTAATACAAATGTAATATTAATATTTTGTGTCAGATGTTTATTTCCAGCTGGGTTGAGTAAAAAAGCAGGTCTTAATACTGTATATCATTTGTATTTCAGGTGCATGTTCTTTTTGCAAAACAAAACCTGAGCTGTAAGCTATTGAAAAGTTGGTGTGAAGTTTATATCAATTGTGTATAATAGTAGTTATAATTCAAATTCAAATTAATTTATTAAAAACTATAATTAATGTTCTAATTATTAACAGCTAAAAGCATTAAACCTACAAATCTTAACCAATACAAAACTGTAATGGAAACCATTAAATATGTGCAATTCAAGACCAATACAAATTTGTAATGAAACCATCAGAACCAATACAAAACTGTAATGGAAACCATTAAAATACAAATCATGACCAATACAAATTTGTAATGGACACCCTTAAAACCAATAAATCCTAATGGAATATGGCCCAAAACACACTATGTAATGGACTCCACTTGGTAATGGTTTTAATGGTTAACGGCTGATGGTTTGTAATGGTTTTGTAGTGGAAACCATTAGCAATTCTGTAATGGTTTCTATTGTTTTTTTCAGCAGGGTGGCCTCTCCGAAATTGCCTACTCTACCTTTAATCTATAGGTTAAGACTGTGTGTGTTAGTAGAAAATGTGTTGGAGCCGTCATATTTGGTATATGGTGCATCTATAAATGAACAGTAGTTTTAAATAGCTGCACTTACTGTTGTTGCAGACGAAATGATGATTATCACTACATGACAAATCATGAAATTGTCCATTTGACATTATTCCACAATCCCTGCCTTCAGGTTGTCCAGATCCCCAGTTCAGATAGAGCACAGGTTCACCTGAAGACCACTGCCATATATCAACACCAGTCTTCTTCAGCCCAATCCAGACATCCTGAACACGTCCACCATTCACACTCTTCTTCAGCTCGTTCACGTCGTTCATGTTGTCAACGGTGGCCAGATCTGTGTAATTCTCTCTGCAGAATCTCTGAGCTTCAGTCCAGGTCTTCAACACGTTTATAAAGTGATACTGACGCTGAACACATTCAGATACGGAGCAGAGAGCTGTGAAAGAGAGCGTTTGATTTAATGCTTTTCATAACAGGGTCAAACCTGATTAAACTATAAACCATAAACACACTCACCAATAAGAAGAAGAATCAAATATAGAGTTTGGTCCATTTCTGAGGAAGAAACACATAGAAAAACTCAGAAATCAAACATTCCCTGATTCATTTTAGAGTAAAAAAAAATACAATTTCATTTAGTATCTGAACAGCAGCATGAGTTCACTGTACATAATCATTGAGACAATATTAACATCTGAAAGTGTAATTGTGTTTGAAGACGTTAGAGGTCGTGTGTTTCTGTCCTGAGTCTGATGTTTCTGTCTGTAGATTTACACTACGCTATTATTATATCTGTAAGGACTGATTTTCCTGTTAAAATAAAACTCACCCTGCAATAAAGCCATAAAATGCACCCTGGACAGCAGATAGCAAAGACAGCGCACAGGACCTTGTCCTGCCCAAACTTATCTCCCTGTCTCCTTGTTTGACTTCAACTCATCCCCCCTCTCCCTCCTCAAGTCACTGAAAGTTCACTAAGAATGTCTATATAACAAATATGGTGTATCTTGTGAATATATTGTTTTTCCTTTTTATGTGTGGTATCATTTTAATTGTCTCAGTGCGATTGGTAAAATGGTCTTAATTTCATTGCAGTCATTGGTATAATGAGAAAGATTAAGAAGTAGGTGAATCTTGTTTCTCCTCTCTGGGTGATATCTCTTTACGATATCTCCTGAAACCAGGTGCTACCCCCTGGGGTAAATGGATTGGCCCAAACAACTCTAAACAATATTTGTATAACCCTTTTGTTCTGGTATTTAAGGCGAGGGGACAGAGCAGTCTTTGGGACTCTTTACCAGGAACCCCCATACAGTGCTGTTTCAGTGTTTTCCTGTTGGAGAGGCCTGACACACCACTGTGTGTCTTTGTCAGGAAAACATTACTTTTAGAGTCATCTTTGAGTAAATGATGTCATGTACAGTGCGTGCAGAATTATTAGGCACGTTGATTTTCTGATCATATTTTTTTTCCAGGCACATTTGACCAATTCCAAACCACATTAATCGTAATAACTACAATTCATTTTGTATTTAATCATTTATAAGTGATCTATAATTGTTCATGAAGGCTGGAAATGAAAAACGCCTTATATTCAGGTGTGCAGAATTATTAGGCAAGTTTTCTTTTACAGATAAAATAAGCTAAAAAAAGAGATTTAACTGATGCCCATGAGAAGAATGCAATGCTAATGCAAAACTAGAAATTGCAGTTAAGGCATGACCATTGGACAGTGAAATACTCATTAGGTCAGCAGGGTCAGACAAATACAGGAGGAGAAGAAAATATTCATCAAAGTTATAAAAAAAAAAATACATTGAAACTGTACGTGCAATGAGGATTCATACTTCCGAAAACCGAAAGAAGAAGAAGCAATGAGGCGCGCGCGTGAACATGCATGCAGCAGAGGAAGCGCGCGCGCTCTGTATTTTTCCACCCATCAAGCCGACCGCCAGAAAGCTCTTCACACCAGAAAGCGAAAACGTCATAAGCAGCTGTGTAAAGTAAGTAGCTATGACAAAATAATTAGCTATGATGGCAAAATAAGTGTAACATTATAAACGTTTACCTTATTTCAACCAACCCTGACTTTTTTTTTATTGTAAACGTACTAGCTAGACATTATGCGGCTAGCTACCACGTGTACACACCACACCGATGGACAGTTAGCTAGCTATCTGTGTGAAATTCCCAATATGTGGATATTAAAAAGCCATTAAGGTTTAACTGTTTGTGATTTTTTTTATTTTTTTTTATGTTACATCATAGATAGCCAGATTAATTAAGTTCAGCTTTGTTTAGGCTATTTCTAAACTTGCGCTTACCTCAGCTAGCTAGCTTGCCTAACTGACACAATTTTGCCGTACGGCAAGCACGAAACCCCATTGTTAGCTATATGGTGAAGTTCGAGATTGAGAATTAATATCCTTGGCAGTCCTTGAGAGAATCCAGGAATACACTATTTAAATTGTAGCAAGCATCATGATGTCTGCACGTAAATGTACCTCCTATAATTATTGGGAAGTTGATTAACCAATTTCTGTGTTTTGGGTTTCTTTGCAATCACTATTAAGCGTTTTGTTTATATATTTAAAAATCAAATCAATTTAAAAAATCTATAATGTCAACATACAATTATATTAATTGTATTATATTAAATGACATACTTAAGAAGTTGGAGAAAAAGAAAAGCAGAAGTTAATGCCATTGCTCAGTTGGATAGTGATGACAACCTTGATATTCATTCAGTACCAAGTGATATAAGTGATGGTGATGGACTTCAAGAACTTGTACAATATAACAAATCTGATTATGGATACACAGAGCATGTAGAATCCTCTGACTCTGAGCCTGAAATCCTGAGTTTACACCCAGACAAAATGCAATGCTGGACACAGGACACAATGCAATGCTGCTCCAGTTCTACCAGAAAGACTCGGGAGAATTAATACTGTGACAATTAACATTTATTTAAGACCTCAGTAAACAATCAAGTTCTTTGGCGTAGGCCCCGTCCGTAACTCACATTCCGAGGGTACGGAATCTGCATATCCTGCCTGAAGACGAAGGCAGGGGCGCAGCCCACCCCCTGCGAAGTAAGGAAGGGGGCCATCTGGTGGTGGTGGAAGGAGGAAGAGGACATCCTGGCGTCTTCATGATGGAGGGGAGAGCCCGTCTGGAGGTGTTGGGGAGGATGGAGGGGAGGACCCAGCATAGTGGTGTTGGGGGGGATGGAGGAAAGGTCCCGTCTTGGTGGTGGTTGGGGAGGATGGAGGTGGTTGAAGCGACAGCATCTGCGAACTCAGACATGTGTAAGTACCACCCTTTTATACTGGGCTATTAGGATATGATTGGATAGATGAGAAGGTAATAAGTGATGTGAACGATTGAGTCTTCCTGGCAGAACTTGCGCTAGGCTTCATTTACCTGCACCCCCAGAACTGGCTAACACCACCATTTAATTTAGACCACCAGAGAGTCCTGCATCTTCAGACAGAAATTTCATGTTTTTATTTATTCTACTTTACTTGCTCACAATGCAAATGGAATATAAAGTATTTTTAAGTCTGGGCTCAAAACAAAGTCTTTCAACCGTCCTGTTCCTTTTTCAGTTTCTGGATGTTCTCGTCCAACGCTTCACCGTTCACCCACAAGGTCTGAATCATCAGAAGCATTTAGTCCAGAGTCAGCCAGTAAGTCAGTAAACATTTTTTTACAACCCTCTACATACACCTTAGCAATAGAATCGCCATTGGCTAGTAAATTTTTTCATGTCCATGATCAGTTGCATTCTTCATAGCTGTCAATTCTCCTACCTCAATTATTGACATTATTGCAGGAGTAGCTGTCTTTAAAAACGATTTCAATGAGCTTCAATGTTTGTTTTTTTTTTTTTTTTTTTTTTTGGATCTAGAGGTTCTCACACACCTCAGCGTGGAGTTCGAAGGCCATCACAGTCCGGGAGCAGAAAAGGTCGGGCATCCTCATCCAGTGAGTCCATGATCAGTTGCATTCTTCATAGTTTTTAAAGACAGCTGCTCCTGCAATAATGTCAATAAGTGAGGTAGGAGAATTAACAAATATTTCAATGAGCTTCAACGCTGTTTTTTTTTGTGTTATTTTTCTTCAGGATCTAGGTGTTCTCTCACACCTCAGCGTGGAGTTCGAAGGCCATCAAAGTCCGAGACAGGCTTATTCCCCATGTCTCAAGCTAGTACGTCCATGGTCAATATTTATTATTGTATCATTCTTTAATAATCATAAAGTAAGATTTATAAAATACTTGACAAAAATAAATTAATGTATTTTCTTCTACAGAATACCAGAAGTCATTGCTTGGAAAGCTAGTTAAAATTTTTGATGAGATAAAAAGAGTCAGGAGGCACTATGAGCCCCTGAATTCTGCTGTCCATGTTGCTAGGCTAGAAACCTTAGAAGAGTTTGCTCAAGAAGAGGCACATCTCAAGGACCGCAACCTCTGGGAACAAAGGGTAAGATTTATACGGAAATTGGACTAAACTATGTCAATTAGACTAGACCTCCAAGTCTCCATAAAGTCTAAATGATCTATATTGTACAAAACTATTCTTTTCTAGTGCATCTGTTAACATGCACAGCTTTATAGAATGTGTAATTGAGGGACACGCAGTGCTAAAAAAATTTGAAGGCGTATTTTAATGCCTTTGTATTGGAGGTGTACTGTAATATTTTGCATGGACTCAACATGTATGGATGAGTCAACATGACCAGTTGCCATTTAAGCTCAATCTGGCAACAATCAGTATATTACCAACACCATGGGTTTATTCATAATGTATTGAGTGGCTTTTCATTTGTTATGTGCAGGTGTCCCAGCTCTCAAAGGTGGGAGGGAGGAACGATAAAGACTGCGTCCATAAAGGGATGGACAGGTATTAAACAACTGTCACATGCTCAGAATATAGAATGTAATTATGCAAAAATGCGGAAAGAGATGATTCATTAGGAATAATGCAAGCATAAAGGAATATTTGTAGAATGTAGGCGTGGACCTCACCCTATGATTTTGTGCATGTATTCTCAGGCTTTTCACCAACAGCCTAATGGCTTCTTTCAACATGAAGGGGTGGTGTAGCAGTGAGAAAAAAGCCTTCCAGGATACAATTTTTTACTGCATTTTTCATGTTTATATATATATATATATATATATATATATATATATATATATATATACTGTATATATAAACATGGAGGTGGAGGTCGCAAAGTGTGAACATTTGTAGTGTACATTTTCTGAGTTGTGTTTTGTGTTGACTCTTGGAATGTGCTTTTGGAATGTGAAATCTGTGTTTTATTGCACTATATATATATATTTTTTTTTTGCTGTTTTAAGTATAATAAAGCTATTCTCTCTTTAAAGCTTTGTTTCATTCATATGTTAATCTAAAATGTTATTTGGCGTGTTAATGTGTTGGGACTTGAGAATTGACAATTGTCAATAGGCATCGAGTAAACGTTGAAGATTGACCTGTTTTGGTCGACCTTTTGACCTTTTCAATGTTGAAAAGTCGGACAAATTTGACGTCTTTTCAATTTTCATTTTCAACCTTCAGTGGACCGTAATTAGACGTTGAAGATTTACGTCTATTCAACATCTAATAGACGACTTTTTGCTAGCTGGGAGGGAATTGTAATTGGCTGCTTTTTCTGCCAGTCTCTGTTGATGTGTCTTATTTATTTTTTATCGATCATTTGTTGGTAAAGGGGGTGAGAGACCTCGCCACATGATTTTTGCCAAAGAGCCAGGTGTGGCTCGCGAGCCATAGGTTCCCGACCACTGAACTACGACATAGACGGACTCGGCCCACCGTCTAAGAGTTCTCAGTTCCTCTCCATGGTCGCCCATATCATGTTCTTCTGTAAATGACAAAAAGGAGAAAGGAAAAATGGAATGTTACTAATTTATGTTATTTTCTTCTGTTTTACAGCTTCCTCTCCTTGACTCTGCAGGACCATCATCTGCGAACCAGCCGTTAAACGACTTCCTGGATTTCCCTCTGCCAACACAGCCGTCAAATTTCTGTGCAGTGCAGCATGAACAAAACGTGTAGTTACAGAGAATTGACAATCACACCATCCCGGTCTTTAGCTTTAGCAAGAGAGACCAGACGACAAGATACAAATCACATCTGGCATCTCGCTCGGGCTCCCCGACTAGGGATGGGAATTGAAAACCAGTTCCACTCGAGAACCGGTTCTAAGTTTTATGAACCATCGATATTGTATGCCCTCGACGTTAACGATTCCCCTTATCGATGCTCTTGCTCCGAGTCCCAGCCATAGTATATACAGACCGTGAACTCACAACTGTCCCTTTTGTCCTTATCGGGCACTATAGCACGGCGTCCTACGCATCTGTGCGTCATGACGTCAAAGCGATTTGAGCAGAGGAGGGAATCATGGAGAGGGAGTGATGATCTAAAGCTTGGCTTTATTTTACTAATAAATTTTATTTTATTTTACTAATATTTTTAACAGGGTTTTTCCTGCATTGAATTTTTTTTAGAGGCCGCCAAAGCGATTTTTTTTGTCCCGCCAAAGTCTTATTTGATCGGTGAGTAATGTAGATGAACTGCTGCGCTTGTGACAGGGCGCATGCTTAACTGAAAGAACGAGCAGAGAGAGAGACCCGGTCGCACGCGCTCTCTCTCTCTCTCTCTCTCTTCGGAGCCAGGCGAAAGTGTAAACAAGACTTCACCGTCTCCAAACTAAGCGCTTGCGTCTTGCTCTCTCTCCCGCGCACATATTAATCAAAATAAATCGACACGATGATAAAAGGTCGGAAGACCAAAGTTTCATGTGGAGCATTCTGAGATTACCGCTGGGTGTGAATTGTGCTAAAATACGTTGCCTTATCTTCTCTGAAAAGTGTTCCGCACATTCAGCTGACATAAAATCACACTTTAAATAAACGAAAAAAACTATCCAGTGATGTAATGTTTTCTGTGATGACACAAACCTTGTGGGATGTCCATGTCCTAACTGCTGGGATAATCACACAACGCGTAGCGTATGACACGTCCAATTCGCGAACTAATGACTCCTTTGAACCGATCGGAACCGATTAATTTTAATTAATGGTTAAAACAACTGATCTTTTCAACACTGAACTCACGAGACGTCTGAATCGGTGTATAACTAATCGGTAACACTTTACAATAAGGTTCCATTTATTACATAAATTACATAAAAAGTACAGTTTGCTGTACACACTTGTTTTACCACTTGTTGTTTTTGCCGAAAAAGCATATGAATACTTATTTCCACACAGTGCTATCAGGAATCGATAAGAGAATTGTTAAAGAATCGGATCGATAAGCAGAATCGGTAGTGGCATTGATATTGATCAAATCGGTAACGCTTTAGATTACAGCCCGGAAAGTACTACGTAAGTAAGATGAATTTACAGCGTAACATTCGGTGATTATAGTGTACCTATGCAATACTTGCATGTAAGTATAAGTGAACAATATGTAAAGTTTGGGTAATAAAGGGGTAACAACCAGGAGAATTCTAAAAAATATTTGTACTGTAAGTATTATAGAACTAAGGGGTACTTATTCTATTATGATACAACAATCTTACATTTGAGAGCAATTTAGCAAGAACATACATTGTGTACCTTTTTGTAATAATTGTGTACCAATACAAACTGTATAGGCTTTTTTTTATAGCAAAAGTGCTTTTTTTTATAGCAGAAGTGCAGATGTTTAAGTTTGTGCTTACATGTTTCAAGGCAAGTAAAACAAAAATTATTGCAATTGTTTTTAATACTGGGAAATATACTCTTGTTCCATGTAGTTTCAGGGTAAGTGGTGCTTGTTACCCTCTTGTTCCATGTAGTTACAGGGTAAGTGGTGCTTGTTACCCTCTTGTTCCATGTAGTTTCAGGGTAAGTGTGACGTAAGTGTGATTGCGGGCCGTAAATTAAGGTGTGCTTGTTACTCTCTTGTTCCATGTAGTTACAGGGTAAGTGTGACATTGCGGGCCGTAAATTAAGGTGTGCTTGTTACTCTCTTGTTCCATGTAGTTACAGGGTAAGTGGTGCTTGTTACCCTCTTGTTCCATGTAGTTTCAGGGTAAGTGGTGCTTGTTACCCTCTTGTTCCATGTAGTTTCAGGGTAAGTGGTGCTTGTTACCCTCTTGTTCCATGTAGTTTCAGGGTAAGTGGTGCTTGTTACCCTCTTGTTCCATGTAGTTTCAGGGTAAGTATGACATTGCGGGCCGTAAATTAAAGTGTGCTTGTTACCCTCTTGTTCCATGTAGTTTCAGGGTAAGTATGACATTGCGGGCTGTAAATTAAAGTGTGCTTGTTACCCTCTTGTTCCATGTAGTTACAGGGTAAGTGGTGCTTGTTACCCTCTTGTTCCATGTAGTTTCAGGGTAAGTGGTGCTTGTTACCCTCTTGTTCCATGTAGTTTCAGGGTAAGTGGTGCTTGTTACCCTCTTGTTCCATGTAGTTACAGGGTAAGTGGTGCTTGTTACCCTCTTGTTCCATGTAGTTTCAGGGTAAGTGGTGCTTGTTACCCTCTTGTTCCATGTAGTTTCAGGGTAAGTGGTGCTTGTTACCCTCTTGTTCCATGTAGTTACAGGGTAAGTGTGACATTGCGGGCCGTAAATGAAAGTGTGCTTGTTACCCTCTTGTTCCATGTAGTTACAGGGTAAGTACAATACAAATACATACACAATATTGTTTAGATAATATTATACACAATATTGTTTAGATTATCTAATAATTTAGATTGTGTAATACATACACAATCTAATATCACTGTAAACCTTTATAAATTGGTCCCAGATGTGATTGTTGTATCATAATAGTAGAATAAGTACCCCTTAGATCTATAATACTTCTCCTGGTTGTTACCCCTTTATTCCCCAAACTTAAGTACTTTATAGGTACACTATAATTACAGAAAGTTACACTGTAAAATCGCTTTAATTATGCAGTATTTTCCGGGCTGTAATCTAAAGCATTACCATAAAATCGTATCTATTCCCATCCCTATCCCCGACTAACGTCAAGTGTGTTCAAGACAAAATGCTCTAGGAGAGCCGACTTTGACACCTTGGCTGTGACAATCAAGGGCACATCCAATCAAGAACAGCTGTCAAGACTGTCCCTATCTCCAAAGACAGGCAGATGCTGGTTACAAGCTAAAGGAGACCCACGCGTATTACTACCAAATAATAGGGCAGCTGGGACTCACAGGCACTTGGTGTGACTTCTTTGTAATGTGCGCAGAAGACTACCACTTGCAGCGGATACATTTAGATGCAGAAAAGTGGGATGAGATGAAAGACAAATTAGATTAGTTTTTCTTTGATTACTTCCTTCCCAGTTGCAATCAGTGACTAAAAACAGGTAAAAAACATGGTTTAAACTTACCATAGGTAGAGTCACTCTGTTGTGATGTACTGTGAAATGTGTCCTCGGTGGAGTTTGAGGTGCTGGCTTCCTGTCACACATGATTCAGTAAACTATCAGTTTAACAATTGTTTAGTTGTCTTCATGAAATCATTAAAGTTTAACAAACCCTTCTAATAACTTAACTTTTGATACCCCCATGGAATAACACTTTATCACACTGTTGTTTTGTTGGGGTTCTGATCCTGTATATGTTTCTTACCAGAAACAAATACAATGCACTTTGTATAAAGCATGAGAGCATGCTGTGTTCTGTAATAAATCTCGCTGCCCAAAGTCTACACGGTAGTAAACAGGTATGACAGCACATAAGAGTGACTACTGTTAATGAACTGATTAAGTTTGCATCCCAACCTTTTCCTTGGAGATCTCCAGCAAGCCCTGTGATGTTCCCTCCTTAGAACTGACACCGGGAGAGCCGCGATCGGATTGGGGTACTCAGGGGTAGCCATCGATTAACAAAATGCTGAAATATATTTTAAAGTATGTCAGTGAGCGTCCGTCTTGCCCTTAATCATCTTATTTTACGTTCAAATATATGCATTATGAACAAAGAACCATCATTATTTCCAAGCAATGCTGTGCTGAGTTAGCTAGCTAGCTAACATTAGCGTGTTCTTACCTTGGAGCAAACGTAGGTGTTTTTGTTAATCCTGTCGACATTTAGTTATGAATGGGGCATCCCACACTGCTTGATCCACGCCAGTTACGGTTGCTAAGCCACGTGGCCTGTGGCGGTCTTCGGGCGTGGCTTAGCGAGGGTCAATAAACCGTTGACCCTCATGCACTGTTAGATTTCAGGTTACTGTATGGTCCGGATCAAATTGAGCCTAACTGGATTCAATACAATTTCCCAAAAATCACACTATATATACATATATAACATACATTTTTAATATCAATACTTTTCACACAATACAAAGAATAAACATCTGATTTATTAAAATGTTTTTAACCACGATTTTTAAGACTGCCCCTCACTTGCCATTCTACATTTATAACAATAATAACTTATTCTAAACCTAAAGTAATCTTGACTAACTACATATTATTTGAAAGCTTTCAGACTCTATTATTTATATTTGGAGACTAATTATCAAAAGAAATGACAGCAATAGATAAATACCAATAGATGGAGTTTTAAAGTTGAAAATGTTTTGTAAATATATATACTTTATATAAAATACAGCAATATGTATTTTATATTTTTAAAATGTTCATAAACTTAAACTTATGTCACTTTTTTTTTAAAACTTTACTTGTGCAACTTTGTTTTACTTCTATAATAATACTTCTTTAATAATGTATTAGTAAATGTTGAAATTAACATTAACAAAGATCAATAAATTATGTAGAAGTGCAGTTCATTATTAGTTCATTAAAGTGCAGTTCATTATAAAACTGTAGCTTTGGTCTCATTTTAACGAAGACCCTTGGCAGATTATTGCTGAAGTAAAAACATTTTAAAAAGTAAAACCAAAAAAAAGTTATTTAGGTTTAAATTTATGAAAATGATTTATGAATTTTTTTATATATTATACATTTTATATAACATTTTTTAAATGTTATATATACAATTTTTATATAAAAATACACATTGTATATAAAATTTGTATTTTATGAAACATGTTGAAATCTAAAACTGCTAGAAAATCAAAGCCATAAGTCTAAACAAGTTGTGTTCCAAATTTGAGGATAATATCTCAAAAAATTAGCTGTCAGTAGGATCTTGTTTGGGCGCAGTACCAAACTTTCCCCATTAAATGCAGCAAAACTCCACTGGTGCACACAGCGGATGGATTTGTAGTATAGTAGAGTTTTTCTCTCTCAAATATTACAAGCACACACACACACACACACACACACACACACACATTTTATTTATTTTTTATTACACACTTATCGCTGCATAATTTATACAATTGGCTCTATAAAATGCCGAAGCAGAAAACAGAAATAAAGCTAGTATTTGCTTTATAGGCCAAAACTGATTTTTTTTTTTTTTTTAAGCATACAAACTATTAGAGAGCTTTACAAGACTCTAGATGTACTGAGAGAGTTGGCAGATGGTTTGGAGATGGTCCACTTCTGGTGGTGAGGAGGTGTAGTAGGATTGGCTGGAGGAATCACATCTGTAGTTGGGCTTATTCTGGCTCCGTTCACTCTCGGAGCTTCTCTGATAGTAACAGGAGTGGGAATCGGTGTAGCTGTAGCTGGTGGAGTAACATCTGGTGTGAGCAACATAACAAACATGGTTAACCAGTAAACAAACCGCCAGAAGATCAAAATGATGATAACAGAGTTCCAAGAAAAAATTACCTCCACAATTTGCTGTATCCAAAACATCCAAATAGCAGTGGTAAATTTAGAAAAAGAGTTTTTCACAAGCAATGGGTCGTTTCCCAATGCACAAGCTGGAACGAGTGCTGGAGCTCGACTTGGACGAGGACTGGGAGGAATTCCAGAGCTTCTCCGTTTAATTGAAGTTGTAAATGTTGGGAAAGTTGCAGCTCAGGCTGCGAGAGTCGTCCGTGTGGCTGAAACGGCTACAGGAGTTTAATCTGCACTTTTTGTAGCTGTTGACATCTTCTTTGTTTTTCTCGATTCCAGAGAAATCCACAAACTCCGCCAAGATTACGCTTTAAGAGAGAGTGAACGAGAATCAGAATCCACCAGCAACCAAACCACTGGGTCGACTGAGAACACATCAGATAACAGCGACACAACAGATCTGCTGCCCACAGACACTCAACAAGCAGAAGAGCTGAAGTCTGAGACCATGACATTTGTCACAGAAATAAAGGAGACAACAGAGGAGCTTCAAGCAATCCTGGATACACTACGAGACGCAATGCACCCAAACTGAGAAACACTTCAAACAGTTTGTAATGTTCAGTATATTTCATCGTAGATATGTATTATAGTAGTAGCAAAGGTTAGGTAATGGTCCATATTCGGGTTTTCATAATGAAGTCACTAAATCAATATTGCTAGTTAGGACAATGCTCAAAGAAAATTTAGGAAGCAAAAAAAGGAGCATTTTCACTCCTAATTAATTATGTTAAGAATGTACATCGGGACGTGGCCTTTATTTACATGATGTTTTGAAAATGTAAGCAAAAAACTTTTCCTATCTTTGCGAGTAGCTGATAAATGTAATTTTTCTTTCTACTGTGTTTGTATAATGCACTTGTACTGAAATAAACACATACATGTGAACATTGATGTGTTGGTTTTGATTGAGGATTAACAGAGTGAAACCTGATTGGCCTTTCAAACCCATTGTAATGCGTCTTTAGGCTTCTTTAATGAGCAGGTCTGACGAGATGTTAGTGTTAGACAGACACTGGCGATCGCTGAATAAAAACTTAAATTCAGGTGTGGTCTTGGAATAATTATAACCAGAAAGAAATGTGCAACTTCAGCATATCAGAATGTGTAGAGAAAAAAAAACAACCAAGTACAAACTAATAACTAGTAATTTTTGTCCCAAAAAGACAATTTCATGCAAATTTTATGATCCACTTCACAGGACATTTACATTTATTAATTTTGCAGACTCTTTTACCCAAAGCGACTTAGAAATGAGGAATACAAGCGATTTATTGAGAAGAGGCAAATAAACACAAGAAGTGCTCAAGTAAAGCATTTGGATGTTGACTGGTGATCTGTTATATGTTAATGACATTAATTAGGCAGCATTTACAAAGAGGAGATCGTAAACCATTCAGCTGCGCATAATTTCAACTTTAATTTCAAGATTAATTTATTTAGCAATTTATAAATTTCACTTCTGGATGTTCATTCTTTGACTCACACATTTGCACATTTGAGAAATTATCGTAAGATCGAATGTAGGACGGTTTCTACACAACATTTTATAAATGAGGCCCAATGTCTGTTGATGTGAGCGAGTTTTTCATAAATTTCATCCAGTTTATTAGCAACAAAGCACATCAGTGTGAATCACACAATATCCGTCTTTGATCTCGACTCTGATCTGATCCATTACTAAAAGTGAGAACTGTCCATTGTGACTGCACTTATTTCAGTCCTCCCCTCAGTGCAGGGAACAAACAAGCCTAATGTAATGAACATTTCCAGTGTTCTTGATCTACTGTACACTTCACCTAGGTGACGCCTGGAATTAATTTAACCAACTATAAGTTTTTAATCAATATGTATAGTATGTGAATAAGGATCTCAAGCTGACTAGAAAGCTTTACCTATTACAATAGACAATGCTTTACAGTGAAGTATGTTAGAGCTACAGTACATATAGCAATTTATCTGCTCGATGACAACGCAGTGCTGAAGTGCCAACTAGTCTCTCCCTATGGAGGATCCCTTTACCACTCTACAGATAAAGCGTTGTCGGGAAACTCAATTCATGTATCTACCCCGAATTGATAAAATAAAATAAATTCTGTATCAAAAATTATAAGGAAACACCAGTACTTTGTTTAGACTTGGTTTGTAGGGAATTACAAACCTGCGTACATATATTCAAACGCACATAACTATAGAACCAATTCTTAATGCGCACGTGAACGCCATCAGCGTTTCTCACAGGTTCGTGTTTAAAGTCTGTGTAGAGAGAATTGTGTCGTCTTAGCGGCCCCTAATTTAATAACAAATGATCATTGTGACGGAAGCGAATCAATCATAACTAACCTTAGCTGGAAAATAACTTTACTAAAGAACCGATATAAAGCCAAAACAATCTCTGTTACCATAAATTATACGTTTATCTCTGTAAAGCTGCTTTGAAACAATCTACATTGTTAAAAGCGCTATATAAATGAAGATGACTTGACTTGACTTGCTCAATAAAATACCTTACTCGCCCGTTGAGTAATAAAAACACAATCTCTGCATCTTTTTCCACATTTCAAATCCTTCAGTTCTCGCATCTCGCAGATCATCTTCCGAAAATCCAAGCTTATGTTGATTCTTGTTTTATTACAAGCTCTGTCACAATCTTTTTTTGCCAGCAGACTCTCCTTTCTTCTGCATTTTTAAACGGGTGATTCCCTCAATAAGAACTTCTGTAGACGTATGACTGAAATAAAGTCAAACTTTAATCACATAAATATCTAATTAACGGAAGTTTTGGAATGTAGATTAAACCCATACATACACTGAGTAGTGTCCATTTAACACTGAGGGTTTTACTGTGTAGAATGTTGAGTTGTTAATAAAAATTAAGTATGTTTACCATCATTCAACATTTTCTATTATTAAAATTTAAGTTTTATAAATGTCACAACACAAAAATGCTGTTTGTAAATAAGTTTATTTGAGCTGCTGTTGTTGAACACTCCTTTGAATTACAGGTTGCAAGATACTTTATACTCAACTTTTAGTTTTTATTTAAGAATAATCCATATTTCATTTTTAAACAAGTAATTAGTAAACATATGACTAGTGCAAAACACAGGAGTGAGGAGAAGAAAGAAGCCTCACCACCAGAATAACAAGATCCCATGAAATCAACTGACGTGGCTTGTGTTTTGCTTTTATTTTAAACAGCCAATATACTTTGAGCCACATCCTCGAATCATGATCTTCTACTTTATATTTAACAGCAAGTATGTTTGACTGAACGGTCTGTAAAAATAATGAGACGTTTTTTTCAGAAGAGAATAAATGCAAATTTAAAATGTAAATGTTTCTAAAAGCCACAGATGAAAACTCATGTTGATGTCATGGGGTCTTTAAAACATATAGTGCACATTAATATTTTAAATACCCAAAGAACATTGCATTGATAGAGAAAAGACTCATATGATACTTTTAAATTACAGAAATAAATTTAATTGTACTGATATAAGCACATTATCTGATGATTAAAACAAAAAAAGTGTTTGCCAGTTAAAAAATCTTTTGCTTAAGAACAACACAAACATATCCTTCACTCCTAAGATCTGCTGCAGATGAAGTTGAGTTTGTGAGTCTCAGGACGGCTGATCCAGCGCTGATCTCCTCCAGACTGAACTGCTCCAGATCTCACTCCAGACTCACAGTCCTCGTCTCCTGTGCCGTTCCCTGGAGCCCAGTTCTGATAGCACACGGTCTCTCCGCTCACCCAGAACCAGAGGCCCACAGTGCAGGAGTGACGTAAACCCAACCACACCGCCTCAGTAGACGCACGTTTAACCACATTCATCACACGACGCTGCATCTCGTCTGAATGAACCGAGACCAGATCCGTATAATTCTGTCTGCAGTATCTCAGAGCTTCAGGCCACGTCAGAGTCTCTGTGATCAGAATCAGTTTATCTGGACACAAAACAAACCACAAGCAAAAACTAGAGAGAGACTGATCAAAAACAACATGCAGAACAAACACTGTGGAGGAATCTGTCATGTCAGACATGTAGCGTGAACTTTAAGATATCTGGAGGTGATGGATGGATTGTGTGTGTTTGTGAGGATCTGCTCACCTTCCTGACACACAAAAGGATATCGGTTGTTGCAAGAGATGTCTATCCACTGTCTCAGATCGGTGTGTTCGATCACTGTACAGTTTTCATTTCCTCCATCATTATTAGGTTCACCAGAAGCCCAGTATCTGAAAGAGGAGTTAGTCTGATCTGACCACTGCCATGAGTCTCTGACTCTGAACAGACCGATCCAGATCCATGATCCAGATGAATGATGATCACTAATGATCTTCTGAACCTGTTGACTCTCATTCTGGTTCCTCGCACTGACCACACTGTTAGCCCTTGCTGTATTTTCTAGGGTAAATAACTGTAAAATAGCCAGTTTTTTGCTGTATCATCTGGGAACAGTATTTTACTGTAATATGAGGTGCATCTTTAAGAATTTATGCAGCTCAAATAATAAATTACAGTAAATAACCCTATGTACCCATTACAGGTACCAACTGTAACATTAATCAGTAAATTACTGTCCTCCGAAACTACTCGAGTGCATTACGTCACATTATATCGTGAAGTGTAGACAGATTCAGGCAGAAACCAAGGATTTATGCATTAACACACACATGCACGAACTGACTGCCTTATCCTAAACGCGAAGGCGTTGCCCCTTTAAGGCAACCTGGCGGTCAAGTCATAGTTGTTTACGTTTCAGCGTGCATCGTTAATCATTTCAGTTGCTACGTTCTCAAGTTTTAAGCCCTAAAATGGAACCTTATACTAGTAAGTAACGTTAAACTGTTCAAATATAAGTGAGGTTTCTAGAATACTTTATGTGAAGTTAAATCGTTATTATTTGTTCTTGGACTCCCTTGGTTCCAGAAAGCTGTTGGCTGACTTTTTAGCCTCTCCTCACAACTTTCAGTTACATCCCTTGGTGTTGCACAATATTTAATTGATAAATAATCGACCAACCCAACTTGTTTATTTATTTAGTAATGTTTTATTTATTCATTTAATGGGTTAGTCAACATTTGCCATAATGTACAGATGCAAACTCTGCAATGTGCCTTTCCACCAACTAAGCGTTTTTTATGCACATATAAAAAGACACCAACATAGAGCAAATTTTCAATATGCCTGTGGAATGCAGAAGTGCCCTTGTACATTTAAGAAATTCTCCTCGTTTAGGTCTCATATGCACAGAAATCACAGGCAGTCACAAAAACAAGATAATGTTACACATAGGCATCCACAGGCGAACCTCCACTGTCAGGTCCTAGGGTGTGAATTTGTGGCTAGTAATTTTTCAGAGCTGTGCTTCCACTTGCGAATTCATATTAGAGATGGTAGAAAAGTTTGCTGTCCAGTTGAGGGCTGTTGGAAAAATTTTAGAGTGAGAACATCATTCACCACTCATATATCGCGGAAGCATAAGCAGCCAGGTCCAGTGCAGCAGTCTTGTCTCCACAAACTGGGTGAGACAGCAACACCAACAGATCTGTCTCTTGATGGTCAACTACCTCCTATAGATCTGTGTGAGGTACCATCTACATCATCTTTTCAAAGTCATGTAAATACTGATGAAGAGCCTTTTTTACATAACTTGGCTCTGTTTTACCTAAAGATGCAAGGCAAAATGTTGTTACCTGCCAGTACAATTCAATCAATTATCGAGGAATTTCAAGCAGTTCATGTTGATGGAATGCAGGCCATGCTTGTTAGACTAAAAGAAAAGCTGCTGTCATCATCAAATATACCATCATGTGACATAGACAAACTTATTGATGAACTAGTTACACAAGATCTTTTAACTTTGTACAATGAGGGTCAGTTAAAGTCTGACAAAACCAGAAAACACTTCTTCAAACAAAAGTTCAACTTTGTTGAGCCAAAACAGATATACCTGGGCACTGACACAGCTGGTAAAGAACGCTTTTGTCAGTATGTGCCAGTTAAAGAAACTCTTGCATCTCTGTTTAGGCAAACATCAATGAGGGAACAGTACAGCCAGTCAAAAATGCTTGATTCTGTTGACAAAGTGATGGAGGATATAAAGGATGGCACATGCAGCAAGCAAAATGCCATCTTTCATGAGCATCCATCATCAATATCAATTATGTTGTACCAGGATGCATTTGAAGTCGTAAATCCACTTGGCTCGGGTAAAAAGAAACATAAAATCCTGGCAGTGTACATGACCCTAGGTGAGATTCTGCCACAGTACCGTTCATTAGTTGACCCAATGCAGCTTGTTTTACTGTGTAGAGATGAGGACTTTAAACAGTTTGGTCAGCAGAAGGTCTTTTCCAGCCTTGTTGCTGATCTAAAATATTTAGAGGATTCTGGATTTCAGTCTGTTGATGGCACTATTCTTAAAGCAGGGCTAATTGCCATTTGTGGGGATAATCTTGGGTCTCATTGTATAGGTGGCTTTTCTGAAAATTTCAGTACCAACAAGTATTTCTGTCGGTACTGTCTAATTGACAGAGACACTTTTCGCCAACAACCTTTAAATCTTGGCCTAAAAAGAACAAACAGAAATTATGCGCATAGTGTTGATCAGCTCACAACTACTGATCAATGTATGGTAGATGGCATCAAATTCAATTCAGTTTTCAATTCCCTTAATTCTTTTCATGTGTGTGGTGGACTACCTCCATGCTTAGGACATGATTTATTTGAAGGTATTGTGGCTAATGACTTGGCAGTTTACATAAAACATTTGGTCACTGCAGAAAAGCACTTCACCTACAATGAGCTGAATAGAGCCATTACACAATTCAGGCATTTAGGAAGTGACTCTCACAATGCACCATGTGCTGTTAAAGCAGATGGACGACGACTTGGTGGTTCTGCTACACAGAATTGGTGTCTCTTGAGGCTCTTACCAATTTATGTAGGAAGTAAAATTGAAAACCCAATCGATAGTGATGTTTGGCAATTGTGCCTTAAACTGAAAGAAATGGTTGAGTTGATTTGTGCTCCAAAAATTAGTCATAATGAGATTGGCTACCTCAAGTTTTTAACACAAGAATATGTCTCTGCAAGAAGCTCCTTGTTTCCTTACGAGAGTCTGAAAGCAAAGCATCATTACTTGTTGCACTATGCAGACCTTTTACTACATTTTGGACCATTGATTCGCCTGTGGACCCTCAGGTTTGAAAGTAAACATTCATATTTTAAGAACTGTGCAAGAAAACTGCACAATTTTTTGCATCTTTGTAAAACCTTGGCAGAAAGGCACCAGATGTTGCAGTCCTATCTAGCTTGTGGCCAGTTATTTCCTCCTAAAATTCAATCTGTCAGTGAAACACATGTACACAATGCCCAGTTATATAATACAAAAATACAAACTGCAATAAGGGAAGCTAACTGTGTCACTCAAAGTACTTCAGAGGTATCAGGAGTTGTTTATAAAGGAACCAAATATACCAATGGCCTTGTTGTTGTTGTAGACAACAACAGCTGTGGGTATATCTTTGGAAAAATATCACTGATACTCATTAGTCCAACCGATGTCCACTTTGTTGTTGAATTGTATGAATCGGTGCTTTTGTCTGACCTTGGAGTTCACTCTCTGCAAAAATATGATCCGAAGTATGTGTGTGTTAATGCTGACAGTCTGTTGGATTACTATCCCCTTCCAGTGTATAAAGTGGCAGGCCTTTCTGTGGTGTCATTACATCACTCAGTGTGTTCTTTTTAACTTCAGACACAGAGCAGATACAACAAGAAATCAAAAGAGTTCTCCCAGAATTAGATGTCAACAAACTTCAAGATGTGGCCAATCATCTTTGTTTTGTGGTGGGTGTTCAGAAGACACAGGATCTTGCGCTAGTAGAGGTAACAGATCTTCAGGACTTCTTATTCCCTATACAGTGTCGAAAACTACTAATGGACTTCAAACAAAGAGGTAAGACAAAATATGCTGCTAAACCATGTTTTTGCTCATTATTTTCACCATTATGATCCATTACATTTTATGCTGTTTTTTTGTAGAACACTCATAAGAGAGAAATAATTTACATACAGCTGTTCCATGTATAGTTAAAAGTTATTATAAAAGTCCTTCAGAATTTTTTTAAAATGTAAAAAAAAAATGGTTTCACAGACTATCAGGCATGTTTGGCCTGTTTTAACTGAAATCAACTTGCACTGAAATACATTATCTTAAAATATGTCAGTGCCATTTTTTTGTCTTATTTTTTTCTAAGGCATGTTTATAAAATCTGTCTAAGCCCTGTCTGTGAAACCACGCCGTATACAACTTTTCACTTTGTTTCTCTGTATTTTTCAAAGCGTCTAGAGGCCAAGTGGATGAAACGCCAATTGAGATCACATTCACTCCAGTACCACCACACGACTCACTATCTGAACAGCCTTCCACTTCTTACACTCCTTCAAGTTCTGATTGGCTCAGTATATTCCAGATTCCTTGGGAACGCATGCCTGCAGCCCTTCTACAAGCAGCATCCAATAAGGAGAAGGCTCCACTTGGACCGAGGAGAGAGTTTGTAAGAAATGTTGTGGCAGCCATGAGAGAACTGTGCCCAAACCCAAACTTAGCTGACTGTGGGGAAGTAGCTAAACAAATTTTTTCTAAACATTCTTTAACATTCGGAGACTTTTCAGAGGAAGGGGAACAACTGGGAAAAGGCTATAGTTCACTTCAAAGACAGCTGAAAAACAGAGTAGAACATGTTAATAGAGACAATGTAGCACACAGAATACGTCAACCCAAACAGAACTGAACAGCTGCACAGTCAAAAAAGTTAGATGTAAAGTTGATAGTTATGGATGCATTAATTGGCAACCTACCTCCATGCCTGATGGAGAGACCACAGAATCTCTTGAAATGAAGAGAAATGTTCTATTAGAAAAGTTTCAGTATGGAGGCCCACATTCTACTGAATTGTCTGATGTGGACAACCTAATGCAAGAGACTTACATTTATCAGCGACAATTGATTAATTCATGTCCCCCTCCAGCCATTAGTGACATAGAAGTTGAGTGGCCATATTTATTCACTAAAAGAGGCTTATGCAATCATTTTGAAACTCTAACAGGGATTGACATAAGCAGTCGCCTCAGTGAATGCCTGATTGGCAAAAGCAATAGGATTGTCAACTACTTTCAAAAACAGACATTAAAATGGAATGCAGAGGTCCAGGCTCTCCTAAAAGAAATTGAAGCCACACCAGCAACTAATAACAAGACTGCCATATCAGCCATCCTACTGACAATGAAATACTTCAAAGAAAAAGAAAACTCTCTCTTCATTTTAGTAGATGTAAGTAATTATGACATTACATCACTAATAAAGTAACCCATTAAAACAATAAATGGAGTCCTGGTTTCACAGATATGGCTTAAAATTAATACTAGGACATTTAAGAATTTTTGATAAACATGCTTAGAAAACACTGGTGTGTATCTTGAGACAAAACAATTGCACTGACATATCTTAAAATATGTCAGTGCAAGTTGCTTTCCGTTAAGACAAAACTTTTTTAATGTAGCCTATCCAAAATAACTCAATTTCTTAATAAGATTAAACAAATAATTAAAACAGACCAGGAAAATAGATTACACTTACATTCGTATGTGGCACAAATAGGTTTCTAACAACATGGAGAGTAAAAAAAAAAATTTTTTTTTACATTTTGTGTATGACTATCCCTTTAATGACTCATTTTTATTTAAATAATTAAATAAAACTATTAAAATAACCTTTTAAATGGAAACATTGCTAAGTTTTTGCTAAGTAATCTTTTATTTATCTTGTTTTCAAGGAAACTTCCACTAAGATGTCAATAGAGACTGAGCAAACCCTACCAACCACACCAAGGCTCATCATGCTTGGTAAGCATAAAATATATAGTAAACAACCTATATGTTTCTTTGCAGTTTTTATGGTGACTTTTCATATTTCAGGTGATAAACTTCTAACTTCATCTAAGTGGATGGTCAGCATTGAGGGGAAAGTCACACATTGCATTGAAGAGGAGCTGGATATTGCTGCAGCACTCTCTGCACTTTTTGGTTGCTTTTATGTTTTTAATATTGAGTACCAGGAGTCAGCCAGTGCCACACTTGAGCTAATTCAACGGTAAGTGTTAAAATCATTATGTCCAATCATGGTCTTATTAAAGGAATGGCTAGTCCAAATACACATGGGAACAACTACTGTTTTTAAACTTTTTTTCCAATATGTATTTGTTGTTGTACTTGGTTCTTATAATACAGTTTTATTTTTATTTTTTTTACTAACTGATAAAATTCTAAAATGTATGTTGTCTGATTTGATGATTAGATTCTTTGTGAGAATAAATCCTGAGGGGACAAAGTGTGCTGCAAATTTTGGAACTAGCCGCAAAACTGGGTCTACAGTTAAAAGAAAGGTTCAAAATGTGAATCCACATGTCCATACATTTTTGCAGAGCCTTACCGAATTTGAATGGAAAACATCTAATTAAAGCTACAATATGCAAGAATTTTTGGCCTCTAGAGGGCGCTACATTCCAAACAACAACAACGGCGTAGCTTGATGACGATGTGAAGGAGCGTGGAATGATGGGAACTGTCGTTTTAAACTCCACCGTGGATGTAAATCAGTCAGACGGGAATCTAAAATCATGTTCATGGATGAGGCTAAGTTCTTTTTTTATAATGACATGCTTTTTGTGGCGAGGGGGGGGGGGGGGGTTCAGCGCGGTCTGTAATGGGAGAGAGAAGAGACGAGCAAGTAGGTCAAGTGCAAATGACGAACACCTGTGTCTTATTGCAGTGATCCGCGTGGAGAGACCGCTTATAAGCCGCGCGCTGGAACGAGAGAGAGACTGAAGAGAAAATTGGACGCAGAGAAAGAAAACCGGTGGATCCGAGCTCTCATTTTTGAACTGTTTTGTGCCGTCGCGGTTGCCACGGTGAATGCGCGTTGTGCACGACTTTTGTTTGTTTTGCTTTATTTTAATAAAGTACGAGTCCCAGTCACACCGACCCCTGTCTTCTTCCTTCCTGACTCTTGAACCTCATCACACTTTTATTTCATTAAAATGAATTAACCGCAAGAAAAGTAAGGTTTAATACTACATTGGTTATCATAGATGTTACTGTATGTCGAATTCATTGTTGTGATAACGCGGGGCAGTTTTACGTGTTCTAAACAATTGTTGTAAAAGTACATTCGAACATACCCACATCATTTGCCAAAATACTGATTAATATTTATGTATAACACATGCTATATTTATTTACATGGCCATAAACACCAGACGTGATAAACAATGTCAATAAACTAAACAGAAATCTAAAGCAATAATACTTCCCTTACATACCGAATGCTACATTAGGAAATATAAAATTAAGCATAACGTTACTTTGTCGACAGAACCAGCTGCAATCGGTAAAGAATAATTATGTTCCATAACGACTGCAAGAAACAAGCTACGTGTGTTGCTTGATAGACGCTACAACTACAACTTCCGCATTTGTCCAGGACTCCACGCAGTACGAGCGGAAACCGAGGGTAACGCGGATATGACGCCATTGACTGGCGACTCCCAGCTCCCCCCTGCTCTAACGCCCCGTTTCCTTGGTTAAAATCGCAATTTTCTCACGATTTAAAAATAGTTGGAAACATTTGGGATATTGTAAGTAATCAACTTAACAAAATATATAACACTGGCCTTGAGATTATGGGATATTTTAATGCAAAATTCTTGCATATTGTACCTTTAAGTAAGCATGGGCAGTATTTATTAAGACTTTCATTATAAAGATATAAACTGGTAATTTTTTTTTAAATTATTACAGGTTTGGAACAACATGTGGGTCAATGGTGACTGATTATTATATTTTTGATGGTGTATATTTTTATTGTTTTGCTTTTTTTTTTTTTTTTTTTGGTTATACTTTTATATTGTGGTGATATGATGTAATTATTTTGCCAGTTATGTAGGAAATATGCCAGATAAATTGATAGAATTCCCTAAAATGCACTGGCTTTGTTCATTTGTGTGTGTGTGTGTGTGTGTGTGTGTGTGTGTGTGTGTGTGTGTGTGTGTGTGTGTGTGTGTGTGTGTGTGTGTGTGTGTGTGCGTGTGTGCGTGTGTGTGTGTGTGTGTGTGTGTGTGAATGATAAAGGAAGAAAACATTATTTCTATTTGGTTATATTTTATTGTAAATATATATTTTTTTATTTGAATTTGTATTTAAAATATGCTTGATGAATTAAGTTACTAAAATACACTGGCATTATTGTTTATTTATTTAACTTTTTTTGTTATATTCTTAAGGAAATAAGAATGCTTGTATTTTGTTAATAATATTTACTGAGGTTGTAAGATGTTATTTAGCCAATTGGCCATGCACTGGCTGTGTTTTTTGTTGTCAGAGTGATTACAAATACAACTTAAGAAAATAAAAAGTAAGCCAAGAGTGGTTACTAAAAGAAGAGAAAAGTAAATTAATATCCGAGTTCAGAATTGCTAAGTTAAAACTTTTTTTTCCATAAATGATCCAAAAGTGTTTTCTTTTTGTTAATTTTCTCATGTTGTGAATACGAAAAATGTATGCTGTATTTCGAATGTTATGTTGCCTTTAAGAGAATAGGCTTGTTTGAGATGAGCAAAATCTGCGCAGAATCGCGAGATGCATGCCGGTTAGAAATGTGTCCGAGACCGCTTGCTCTGATGTCATGCTGACATATGTCAAAAAACTCTAGCGACCGCAAGGCGCACGTGTCGGATTCTGCAGTCGCGCGCATTATCATTTTCTTCTGTCAACTGTAGAATATCCTCAAACTTCTCCATATCCCTTTAGTTTTGAAGAGTACATTATTTTTGGGGGGGCTAGATAGAAGTATGAATCACTAGCATTTGTACGGAAGCATATTGCATTCACTTGAGAAAAAAAAAAAAATCTACTCTGTTTTTCTGAATTAACGAGTTAATTATCTCAGAATTACGAGATAATTTTTCATGGAAAAAAAGTTTTTGCTCTGTTTTTCCGAAATGATCTCAGAATTATGAGATCATTTTTCATAAAAAAAATATTTTTTTCTGTTTCTGAATTAACGAGTTAATTATCTCAGAATTATGAGATTAATTCATTAAGTCATTAATTCAGAAAAACAGAGCAAATATTTTTATTTCAAGAAAAAATTCTCATAATTCTGAGATAATTAAGTCATTAATTCAGAAAAACAGAGTAGATTTTTTTTTTCCTCAAGTGAATGCAATATGCTTCCGTAGATTTGAAACTCGTTACGAACTAAGAATACTAACCTGTCCGAAGCCGAGCCACCTCCAATAGTTGAGCCTGGAGCAATGAACACCGACATTCGTTTGGATGGGGTAGAAGTAGATGGGCCCTTCTCATAACTACGGAAAACAGAATAAACATACAGCTCAACTAATCACGACGTCATCTGGACTATCCAGTACTGTACCAGGCATAGGGGATAAACATTATGCGTCTTTTGACCAACTTGCACAAGGCAAAATATAGCTAAAAATTCCGTGCAATTTATTACGTTTGGTCGACCAACCTGAACCCACAAAGCATATTTTTTACTTTCTCTTTTGCAGAGATCACAATGAATGTTTGCGAACATTAGGTTGTTACAATATTTTCCAGCAGCACATGGAATAAAGGAACGTCTGCTTGGACTAATTTAGCTAGCTAACGTTTGCATAACGTTAGTTCTCATGTTGACCTACTTGCAGAAATAAATCATACTCCTAAATCAATGTTATTATTTTTTTTATTTAATAAAGTAGGATCAGCTAACAAGAACAAATAATGTCGATATCTAGCAAAATAACAATCTAGCAGCAGTACATAGCTAGAGCACTCATTGACTAACCTGATAAATGAGGTATTACATTACTGTACCTGTCCAATAGAAACGTGGCCAACTCTGCATCGCTCTTCAATCCAAATGAAAACTTCATCTGCCGCCATCTGACAAACGCCAGACCCAGATTTACTCTGGTTTTACTCCGGGCTTTATCCGATGCTCTCTTTGCATTGCTATATTTTCTTATCTTATTTTTTTGGCAAGCTCCGTCGGTAGTAGGGCTTGCGTCCGCCATTACTTTAACAAAATATTGGGCGTGTTTGTAACTCTCAGTGTACCTGCCCTCAAAGCCTGTCATTGGCTATCACCTCACACACATCCTTACAAATGTGTGCAGCGATTTACAAATGCACAGAAAGCGGTTCACAAATAAATGCCAGGCAGAGTTGTGTTTGTAAAATAAGAAAAATATTTGTAAATATTTCATTTATTTGCAAATCTCATTTTATTTATTTGTTTATTTTATATTTTTTTGTGAAACTCTTTACATTTATTTGTGGATCTTAATCTATTTATTTGTGAATTGGATACATTTTTGTGAATCTCTTTACATTTATTTGTGAATATTAATCTATTTATTTGGAATATTGCAACAATAATACCCCCATAAGTTTACTGCTGAGTGCTGACCTATCAGGAGAGAGACGCGAATGGGGAAATGACGTCAGCAGCGCGCGGAGAGAGAAATTAGTTGTTAGCACAGAGAAATCGACAGAGATAATTCTGAGAGAAAATAACAGTGATTGTGATTCAAAAACTAGACAAAACGTCTAGATATATATATTTATTTTATTTGAACTGAACTATATTTTGCTGTTACGAATGATTTTGAGTTAGTTAAGTGTTTTCATTGTGAACACGGCGATGACACGGACTGAACTCATTTGAACCGAATCTTGATTAAAACAAAACCTTCAGCGGATTCACCTCTTAGTTTTCCCCGGACAGAGGAAAAGACTGTGCAAGATGACAGAATGAACTGTCGAACTCTTTTCTCTTCTCACTCGACAGTCGTGTATTTTTCCCTTTCACCACGACAGTAGGCCTGAACTGTTGCATCTAACCATTCACTGGGGTATGGACGATTGTTTTTTTCTCTCTCTTGAATTCAGAAAAAAAAGTGATTAAAAGGAAATAAATAGGCTAACTTCTATAAGAAAGAGATTAAAAGGGGATAAATAACTAATAATTCTAACGAGGAAAAAACAGAAACCATTTTATTTAATTGTTTTATTTTTCCTGCATTTATTGGCAAATCTGTGGTTTCATTGTTATTCCATTGACCATCTTTCTTTTCTGCCATTTCTGTTCTTTACTGAATGAGAGACAATTTGTTAAAGGGGTGGTTGATTGTGATTTCACTTTTTTCATTTTAAATAGTGTGTAATGTTGCTGTTGGTGCATGAACATTATCTGCAAAGTTGCTGCGCTGAAAGTTCAACGTAAGCAGAGATATCGTCTTTTAAAAATCAGGAAGTTTAATGCCTACAAAAACGACTCGAATGGGACTACAACGAGATACTTCCCGGGTTTTATACGTAGCTAACCCATGCAAAAAAGGGGGCATGGCCATATTTCTGCGGCTTTGTCGAAGAGGAAGAGTTATAGTGGAGAGCTGTAGCCATGCCGTCGAAAGTGTGTTATTTTCACCCAGCTGCCAGGTATTCGGTGTTCGGGCTTCATACGGACGCTGTAGTTCGTCAACAATGGCTAAAATTTATGTTTGATTATGTTCCTGAAAATGTCAATCGTAATAGCTCTCTGTGCTGCGCATTTTACGGAAGACAGCTTCCAGAATCTCCACGAATTCAATGCCGGATTCAACAAGAAACTCTTACTAAAACATGAAGCAGTTCCAACTTTACAACCAGAGACAACAGTTGTTGGGCCACAACCTGTAAGTAAGACTTAATCATTTTAAATGTATTTGCATGTATAATTTCAGACGTAATGTTTTAGTTTTATCAAGGACGTAAACAAATGCCAGCGCTGGCTTTAGTAGCCACTTACACGTACAAACGCGTACAAACATTTTGAACCTGAATTTGTAATTATGTACTAATTTTGTAAATGTATTTTCCATGTATATTTTATGACGATCGATTTGATCAGGAACGTAAACCAATGCCAACGCTGTTTGTTTATAGCCAGTTAGTTCGATGCTATTTTGTGTGTATAAGACAAACGTGTATAAAGTTACAAAAAATTATAAAGCCTAATCGCAACAGCAAACTTCAGCTGCTGAAGTTAAAACAATAACTTTAAAAAACTGTATTACTCAGTCATTTATTCAGTTATATTAAATGTTTAATCAGGAGAAAACCGTATCTCAAAAGCTAACAAGCAGCAGTAGCATTTTCAAGTAACAGCATATCGGAATTCATATATAATAATAGTAGATTAGAATAGAATAATAATAATAATAAAAAATGTACCATTCAGAAACGTTTTGTAAGAGCCGTGTTTGCGGAGGTTGCTTGACTCTCTTCATTGCCGCTTTCTGGGTCTGATCTGGCTCAAACTGATACGGCAGTATTGACACCATTATTTACATTTGACCGGAGCACATGCAACTTTCGCCCGTAAAGGTAATGGGCGTGAAGTTTCCGGACAACATGCACTACGCAGTTTAGCCAATTACAACACACCGGCCCAACTAACCAATCTGAGCCCATTGCCTGTTTCCGAGGGAGTGGTTTCATAGAATCAGGAAGTCAACCAGTCGTTCAAATGACAGAGGAGAAAGCGGCTTACAATAAAGGTGAAATTTATGAAAAATAAGACTTAAAAAAAACAAAAAACCCCGAAGACATGTTATATTGCACCCCACAAACACAATCATGCAAAGAAAAAAAGCAGTAAACCACCCCTTTAATTCAAGTCATTCATATTTTTTTCCCTTTTATATAAATTTTGCAACATTATTCTAACTTATCTTTGTTGTCTGTCTGTTCACTTAATATCTCACTGCTGCTCCCTACGAATCTAGAGTACTGGTCCACGTATCCTCTTGTATGACTTACCTGGGTGCCCATTAGGCCGTGGTGTCCTGGTGACCTGAAGCAGGCGCTACATTTAATTTTGTGATATATTTCGTGTTATGTATTTGTTTATCCAAATGAATAAAATATATTTGTATGAACATTTTATATGCTTTCTCTGTTTTTTAAGAAAATAAGAATATTGCATCATACAGTAGTAATTCTGGTGTTACAAAAATATTATATACAGTAAATTTATATGCAGTATTATACTGAGTGGTTTTGTGTCATTACAGTAAATAACTGCCAACACTCCTGCCAGTTATTCACCGTAATGGTTCAGTTACAGTAATTAACTGGCAACACTGTTGCCAGTAAGTCACCGTAATGGTTCAGTTACAGTAATTAACTGGCAACACTGTTGCCAGTAAGTCACCGTAATGGTTCAATTACGGTAATTAACTGGCAACACTGTTGCCAGTTAGTCACTGTTAAAGATTCATTACAGAAACTAGCTGGCAACAGTGTTGCCAGTATTTTACTGTAAAAAAACCCGGTAAGGGCTAACAGTGCAGATCAATGTGATTCTGTCTGCAGTAACTCTGAGCGTCTCTCCAGTTCTTCGTCTGATTGACAAAGAAGAGTCCTGTGTTCGCTTTATGAAGAAAGAAAAACAGTTTCATAAATCAGTTTGTCCATTATTCATTATTCTTATGCTGCTTTATGTTTTGCACACACACACACACACACACACACACACACACACACACACACACACACACACACACACACACACACACACACACACACACACACACACAACAGGGGCAAGGCCAGAAATGTTCAAGTGGGCCTTTATAAAACAGGATAGGCAAAGCGTAGAGTATGAAAACTGCACGCCAAATTGCCAAAGAAAAAATATATATAATTACGGGTGTGAATCTGTTACACTGAAGCGCACTCACTCCTGAAATTGCTGTGATTTACAGTGATAACCGTAGCGACGGACGGGACAAAACATTTGTCAAAATAGTGCATTAAGTGCTGTAGTGTAAATGCAGACTAATAGATTGTAGGGATGGGGAAATGAAGCCTCATGAATCACTGAGGCGTTCCCCTGACCGTTCCGGGAAAAGATTCAAAGCTTCGAGAGTGTCGAGAACAGCGCCATCTGGTGCTAATTTAAAATAAAGCAGCCAGAAGCCTGTGTTAGATAGCCTGGCAAGCCAGACCTACATCAAGATGTTGGGTCTGGCAACTCACCATAGACACGCTCACTCCGAGGGGCGGGATAAACGGCTGTCTTTCAAATTCCCTCTGCACGCAATAGGACAGCGCTTCAACCAACCAGAGCGTTTTCCCAACAGCGGAGCTAGTTGATAGATTCAACTTTTGCCATATCTGGCCGGCAAAACTACGAACACATCTTCCTTTTTTCCCCTCTGGAGTCTGAGCGTTTTTTTGGGCCCTGGGGGTGTTCTGACATGCTCTGACATTTGTGCTTTTTTCAGTTGCTTATAAACATATTAATGGCAAAGGTGTAAATTCACTCTATATAGCACAAACAGGACTACAATAATATGTGAGCCACATGTATGTACATGTTTTCATTTTTGAGAGAATAATGTTTATGCGTGGTTATCGAAAAAACTAAAAATTAAAATTTTTGAAATAAGGCCACAAAACACATACTAAATATGTGGCAATAAGACTTTTGACTAATGGATGTCGTCGCCTATAGTTTTTTCTTCAAAATTATGTGAAAATAGTCTTGCTTTATCGTTCACATAAAACCATACATTGATTTAAATTGATGTAAAACAGGTTTTGCTTGGAAAGCCAATATGCGAGGGGGCGTGAACGAGGAGTGGTTTACACCTTAGAATACACCCACTCTGCATAATTAGCCATTCACTCAGGTGTGACACTGACTGAGCCACAATGCAAGGACAAAAGATATATTTAGAAGAAGACTTATATTGACCATTAAAGATTTCGCTTACATCTATCTTGTAAATATGTTTTGCTATTTTATTAAAACGGTTACAATTACAACAATAATTACAATTACAACAATATTTCAAGTGTACTCTTTCTTTGTAAAAAAAAATGATTATAGGCCCTACATTTTATCTATGTATTCATTAGTTTGAATATAACCAACATTGGAACAGCTAACATCTTAGTTGATGACTTTATTTTTGACAAAAATAGTATTTTATATATAGAAATGGCTAAACAAAAGCTTATTTGATGTGGCAGTATATTCTACAGTAAAAACTGTACCCAAATCTGGTCAACAAAATGTTGTCTTTCATATTTCGTCTGACTGTAACGTTGTTTTCATGAAATATTAGGGCATATTGTTAATTTGCAGTTTAATACGTTGCTTATACAAATAGCCTACATTTTATTTCAACATTCAGTCGATGTTTACTTATCTCAGTATAGCAATACAGTTTGCTAAAACATCATCATTCATTCACACACGCGATTTAAATTTAAACTGTCTTTCCCAGCTGTGGTAAACAGCGCGCATTCATGCCGTTTATTCATTCATAAACAGAAACCCACGTGAAGAAATTCACGTGAGAAGGAAAAAACTTACTTGTATTCCTCAGCTCGCTCCTCGATATACCCGCACTTCTGAGGGACATTTTCCATTAGTATTATTCCTCACAGCGCTGCAAGACGGTGTAAACAATGATCTAAATAAACTTGTGTGTTTTCTCGAGCTGATGGGGGCGTTCACAGGATTGCCTCAGCCATTTGCGTTTGAATAGCGCGCGCTCTCCGTGGGCGGGGCCGATTATAACGTAATGAGATGAGATGAGCTCGACTGGAATCGCTCTCTTTTAATACAGATTTCACAAGATGAGAATAATTGTTTTTTTATATAAATTACTTCATTTAAAAGAAGAGAATTCAAGCTTCATGCCTGTGTGTCTGTATGTCTGTTTGACTGAGTATTCGCTGAGTTATTGTTAATTTTCGGACGCGTTTCAGAATGGACTACACTGGCAGAGAGAAGGCAGAACTCGCTTCGTGTTTATTTTTCTTTATTTGGCAAAAAGCACAACACTTTGTTTTTATTGTGAGTATACACAAAAATAATACACATTTAACAGAATCGATTGATGTATGAAACTCCTATGGAAAATCAAAGTCAACAGAGTATTTATGAGTTTCTTTTACACTAATAAAAAAAAAGCGAGCTGGTATCGCCGGCGATACCGTAGACCTCAGGGGGTTAAGAATGACTTCAGTGCTGTTCTATGCTCTTTTCTCAAAGAAAAACTTAACTCCAAGTCCTCCAGAGTCGCGGACAAAGCCGATTCGAAAGATGTTCGCCAGCAGCCGCCATTCTTTGTTTTCAAGTGGCAAGTAACCGTCGCAACTCTGTCGTCATATGTTAAGCCCGCCCCGCCTACTCTATACACGACGTGATTGGCCTGACCCAATTTAGGTTTTTGCAGCTCGAAAGTCAATGGAGAGTTGCTAGACTGCCCTGGCTGCAAAATACATTTTGCTGCCGCTAGGGTGCGTCTAGATTTCTAGGCTATGTGTTAGAAGCTCTGGCAGATGAAGCAACCACAACACACTCCATAGTTTCAATGTTATGTGTACAAATAAAAGACTTACATGTTTGTGTTTTATTTGTTCATTAAATAAATTCATTTTTTCTCCTCACAAACCCATCAACCAGACTGAGCCAACAATGACTTGTTAAATAAGATCTGGGGTTCGAGCCTTCTGACACCCAAAGTGAAACGCGCACGTGATTGGACAGAAAGTGAGGCTTCATTTGTCGTCGATCACGTGACTCTAGTAAACCAATACACACCCCGATTCGGGGCTTCACTAGAAATTGTGTCGCATGTGTGGATACGCACATCGAAGCTTCAGAGTCATACGTAACGTGTGGGTGTGTGTGTGTGTGTGTGTGTGAGTGTGTGTGTCTACCTGTTCTGCCGTCCTGTGTTTAATTACAAATAAACCTTCGTTTTGGAAATATATCCTCGTCTCAGTCTGCCTTCCTGCAATCCACTGTGACAATTACATTATGTGGTTTGAGACATGAGGTAGTTTAACACAGTCTCTTGTCCAAGGTTATTATAGTTTTGCATTTTTTATTAGTTTTTATTTCGTTTTGACTTTTTGTTTTCAAATTCAGTTTAGTTTTAATTCGTTTTTAAAGTTTATTTTTTATTTTTTGAAAATGCTTAGTTTTAGTTTAGTTTTTTATTAGTTTTAGTGTTAGTTTTAGTCTTTTTTTTTTGTAATTTGGGTTATTTGTCAGGGGCAAGATTCAAAAAGGTCAGAAAAAAGTATTGTGTAATAATAACTCAACAAAAACATCATACAATTTGAGAAATATGTATTCAGCAATAACACCAGTACATAACATGTACATATGGGCACAAATATGTGAACAGTCTACTCAAGACTCCGCAGTAAGTGCAAAATGTGTAAGTGACGTGTGCCAGGAAAAACCCTAAATAGCCAACAGACTAAAGAAGACGTACATGAACAGCATGTATTCAACCCATTTTTGAGCCACACAAGACATTGCTGTCAGAGTGTCAGGGAGCTCAATCTGAGACATGTAACGACTGAGACAAATCAGACACAATTACTTGGTATTTGTACCAAAAAAATTATATTAGTATTACAAGAATCTTTCCTAGCTTCGCCTTCAGAAACCAATCCAGCTGCCATTGCAAATGAGCACGCTTAGAACAAAGATTCATAAATCAACCACAGAGGAATCTTCCCGCTTGGGAAATTCCACCCTTCTCATTGGTCAAGCAAACCCGGAGAGGTGGGGCCTTTCTCAGGCTTTATTAGAGACAAATCCACAGTGATCCTCCTCTCTCTTCTCTTCTGGCCTCTACTGCTGCTTCTGCTGATACTGTGGGGACCCCTCCCACTAGGGCCCAAGGGCCCAGCAGGCCGTGCGCACCGTCTGCCATGCTTTCACGCTCTAAAAAGGAGTCAGACTGCTATTTTCTTCAATCCAGAAAACTGCAATCACTGAACGGGCAATGATCAACTCCTGGCCTTCTCGATACGTTCGGGATGCCGTGCTGTCCAGCGTGGCTTCAGATGGCCTGGGCTGCAGGCTTCGACTCACAACAGCCATGTGCTCACTCAGGAGAGAGAGGACTCTCTCAACCACAACAGTGTCGAAACCACCATGCAAGTTCATCATATCTTCTCCATTCAGCAGAGAAGAAAACGACTGCAACTTGTACAGTGACTTTTGACACTCACGGGACCATCAACAAACTCAATTTTCAACCACTTTAAGAATTGTGTCCACGCACAGTCCATGCAAGTATCAGTTTAAATAGTCTTCTGTGATCTAATTTGGCTTCAGATAAAAAAATCAGTCAGAAAATATATTATTTTATAGGATTCTGCACGATGATAAAGTCTCGATTAGCATTACATTATAAATATAATCTATTATTATGAAAATACCTGACATAGCTTGAAGAACACAGGCAAATCAAATATCATTGCAATCATGTTTATTGTCTTCAAAACGTCTATATCTGCATGTTACAGCGATCTCTGTGTTAGCTGTGTGTGTGTCCGTGACTTCCTGGAATGTCACATGATTATGGCTCTTCTTCATATTCCATATATGGAGTATTATTGTGAATATAGCACCCTCAGGCTATTGGTATGGATTGAAAACACAATAGATCAGAGTATGAAAGCGCTCATAATGATTACATCGACGCATTTGGGTATAAATTCAGTAAATATTATTCCTGTCTATAGAAATATGATGTAAATCTATGAGAATCTATCAATATTTCTCCAAATCTGCACATTTTTGAGCTAAAGCCCTGAGGGACGTTGTTTTGTGAATCGCTGTCATGACGACAGCACAGAGTTTTTTTTTTCTGAATGGACCAGCTGACGGTCATAATTCATATTAAAGGTATCGACGCATTTTTTCATTTCATAACTCCTGACACAAATTAAGACATAACTGTCACTATAAGTAATTATGAGTTATTATTAATATTTCCCCTTTGAGCTCATTTGTTACAGACACGAACATGAAAAAAACAAAAAAAACTCTACAGCAGTGTTTCTCAACCCGGCTCCTGAAGGACCCCCAACACTACACGTTTTCTTTGTCTCCCTGATCAAACACACCTGATTCAACTCATCAGCTCATTATCACATGTGTTAATGAGCTGATTATTATCACATGGGTTAATGAGCTGATGATTATTATCACGTGGGTTAATGAGCTGCTGATTATCACATGGGTATGCGTCGCGACTGAACGCGTTGTTGTCTTTGGAGCTCTATCGATTTGATATATAATTCTTGATTTTTCTTTTTAAACTCACTTACAACGAACATTTTCTACTTTTCCTCACTGAGAAGCACTACTGCTCAAACCTCATAGTTACAACGCGGACTGTTGAGCAGATGCGTCTCAAGCCTTTTAGTGATCCGGATACTCTTATAGGTTACTCCAGTGGATCACGGCTGAACGCGTCTTCTCCACACTCACTTACAAACAAACATTTTTTCGCCTATCGTGCGTCTACTCTACACCCTTACCACTAAAAAGACGGATTATAGCAAAACTTCAGTCATAAATTAGTATTAATATTGATAGCATCACTGGTAGCTTCGTTGCTAACTCACTGTCCATCTGTTAAAATGGCGAATATATCATATGTAAGTAGTCTACCTTTTGGTGCAGGTGAGGACACATTTGAGCTGCACGCACTGCAGTCTGAGCTGGAAGCTGTTGAGAAACAGATCCACAACCTTTTATTGAGACAGGCCGAGCTGAGAGACCGGCGTTTAGCTCTTGAAACATCACACGCCGATGTAAACAAATCAGTGATTAACGTTACTAACCCGCTGACTCCGACCGCGTCTACTCCGTGCGTTCCTCAGCATCCGTCGCAATCAGCCATGGTCTCGTTCACTCCGGCTCCAACACGCCACCACGAAGCCTGGGTGGTTCCGCAGCGGAAGACGCGAGTCAGGTTCAGACCAAGACTTTCTCCGACCCTCCCGGTTTTCGAGTTATCCACACAAAACCGCTTCTCCCCTCTTCGCGAAACAGAACGCAATGCTATGATCATCTGCGATTCCATCGTTCGGCACGTACACGCTACGTTAGGTAAAAGTAAGGTGCACAGTCACTGCTTTCCTGGTGCTTGTGTTTCTGATATCGCTGCTCGCGTTCCCGAGATCCTGAACGGTGACGAGCGCGTCGGAACTGTGGTCCTGCACGCGCGAGTGAACGACATCAGGCTGCGCCAGACGGAGATTCTGAAGAAAGACTTCAGGAATCTAATCGATACGGTACGCAGCACATCGCCTGAAACAATGATCATTGTGTCAGGACCGCGATTCCCACATACCGACTAGGGCATGAAAAGTTCAGCAGATTATTTGTGCAAAATTAATGGTTAATGTCATGGTGCAATGAGCAGAAACTGCTCTTTGTAAATAATTGGAATCTGTTTTGGGAGCGTCCTAGGCTTTTCCGGGCTGATGGCTTACACCCAAGCAGATTCGGAGCGGATCTTCTGTCAGATAACATCTCCAAAATGTTAAATACCCTTTGACTAGTAACCAAAAGTCCAAATCATAGTCTCTGCTGCACCAATTTAACTGATATAAATGCTAGTGTAGAACATTGCATAGAAACCGTGTCTATTCCTCGTTTAGTGAGATCAAATAATAAATCTACTGCAGGATCTAGGAAAAATCTAATTGTTATTAAAACAGAAAATGTTGCTATTAGTAAACAAAAACCATTTCTAAAGCTAGGTCTTCTAAACATTAGATCACTCACACCTAAGGCAGTTATTGTAAATGAAATAGTCACAGATAATAGCTTCGATGTACTTTGCCTTACTGAAACCTGGCTTAAACCAAATGATTATTTCGGTCTAAATGAGTCTACTCCATCAGGATACTCCTATAAGCATGAGCCCCGTCTGATTGGTCGTGGCGGCGGTGTTGCAACAATCTATAGAGATATTCTCAGTGTTACTCAGAAAACGGGTTATAAGTTTATTTCGTTTGAAGTACTTGTACTAAATGTTACGCTCTTAGATGTTAGAAAAACATCCCTATTATCTCTAGCCTTGGCTACCGTATATAGACCGCCAGGGCCTTACGCTGATTTCCTAAAAGAGTTTGCAGATTTTCTCTCAGACCTATTAGTCAATGTCGATAAAGCATTAATTGTTGGAGATTTTAACATACACGTAGATAATCCAAATGATGCATTAGGGGCTGCGTTTACAGATTTATTCAATTCATTTGGGGTCAAAACGTCAAGCAAAACGTCACCGGACCAACACATCGTCTTAATCATACACTCGATTTAATTATATCACATGGAACCGATCCAACCGATACAGATATCATTCCACAAAGTGATGATGTCACTGATCATTACATGGTAACTTGCATATTACGTACTGCTGTAATATGTCATGCGGCGCCGCGTTATCAACCAGGCAGAACAATCCTCCCATCCACCATAGATAATTTCTCAAACTGCTTATCTAATCTGTCTCAGCTGCTGCCTGAACCCAAACAAACAGATGAACTAGAAGAACTAACTAGCACTATGAGCACCATTCTCTCTAGAACATTGGATGCGGTTGCACCTATTAAATTAAAAAAGGTCAGAGAGAAAATTAAAGCACCATGGTACAACAATACTACGCATGTTTTAAAGAGAGAAACCCGTATTTTAGAGCGTAAATGGAAACAAACTAATTTAGAGGTCTTTAGAATCGCGTGGAAAGACAGTATGTCACGTTATAAAAAGGCCCTAAAAGCGGCCAGGGCTGAGCACCTCCGCAAACTAATAGAAAACAACCTAAACAATCCAAGGTTTTTATTTAACATTGTGGCTAGACTAACAAATAAACAGACGTCACCCGAACAAAATATCCCGTTACAGTTCAGTAGTAATGATTTCATGAACTTTTTCACTGAGAAAATAGAAAGCATCAGAACCACAATTGTAAACGTTCAATCTTCAATTGCGCCTTATAATTCAGCTTCAATTATCACCCCGCAAGAACAATTACAGTGCTTTACAACTATAGAACAAAAAGAGTTAAATAAACTTATCACTTCATCTAAAACAACAACATGTTTATTAGATCATATACCAACTAAACTATTGAAAGAAGTGTTACCTGTAGTGGAAGAGCCTCTCCTCAATATTATTAACTCGTCTTTATCTTTAGGTCATGTTCCAAGAACATTTAAACTGGCAGTTATAAAACCTCTCATTAAGAAACCACAATTAGATCATAATAACCTAGCAAATTATAGACCCATTTCAAATCTTCCATTTATGTCTAAAATATTAGAAAAAGTGGTGTCCGCTCAACTGGGCTCTTTCTTGCAACAAAATGATATCTATGAAAGTTTCAGTCTGGATTCAGACCGCATCATAGCACTGAAACTGCGCTCGTTAAAATCACAAATTATTTACTTTTAGCTTCTGACCAAGGCTGTATCTCAATACTAGTTTTACTTGATCTTAGTGCTGCGTTCGATACTATAGATCACACATTACTCTTAGATCGACTACAAAATTATACTGGTGTTCAAGGACAAGCATTAAAGGGATACTCCACTTTTTTTGGAAATAGGCTCATTTTACAACTCCCCCAGAGTTAACCGGTTGAGTTTTACCGTTTTCGAATCCATTCAGCCGATCTCCTGGTCTGGGGGTCCCACTTTTAGCATAGCTTAGCATAATGAATTGAACCGGACAAGACCGTTAGCATCTCTCTCAAAAAAATTAACAAAGAGTTTCGATATTTTTCCTATTTAAAACTTGACTCTTCTGTAGTTACATCATGTACTAAGACCGACGGAAAATGAAAAGTTGCGATTTTCTAGGCTGAAATGGCTAGAAACTATACTCTCATTCCTGCGTAATAATCAAGAAACTTTGCTTTGCGGAGAGTTTAGTTCCTAGCCATATCAGCCTAGAAAATCGCAACTTTTCATTTTCCGTCGGTCTTAGTACACGATGTAACTACAGAAGAGTCAAGTTTTAAATAGAAAAAATATCTAAACTCTTTGGTCATTTTTTTGAGAGAGATGCTAATGGTCCTGTCCGATTCAATGATCTATGCTAAGCTATGCTAAAAGTGGTACCGCCAGACCCGGAGATCGGCTGAATGGATTCGAAAACGGTAAAACTCAACTGTTTAACTCTGGGGGAGCTGTAAAATGAGCCTATTTCCAAAAAAAGTGGAGTATCCCTTTAAGCTGGTTCAAATCATACCTATCTGACCGCTACCATTTTGTCTATTTAAATGGAGAAAAATCGATCATAACTCCAGTAAACTATGGAGTGCCGCGGGGATCTGTGTTAGGCCCTCTGTTATTCTCTATATATATGATGCCACTTGGAAATATTATAAGGAAACATGGAATTAGTTTCCATTGTTATGCTGATGATACTCAAATATATATTTCATCACGGCCGGATGAAAACGCTAAATTTTCCAAATTGACAGAGTGTGTTAAAGATATAAAAGATTGGATGACGCGTAATTTTCTTTTATTAAATCCAGACGAGACAGAGGTAATACTTATCGGTTCAAAAAACCGCCCACAAAACCTCGCACAATACAACTTTAACATCATAGGATGTCCTGTTACTTTATCCTCTACAGTAAAAGACCTGGGTGTTATACTCGATTGCAACCTGTCTTTTGAAAATCATATTTCATATGTTACAAAAACAGCCTTTTTCCACCTTAGAAACATTGCTAAGCTACGTAATATGCTATCAGTTTCTGATGCAGAAAAGTTAGTTCATGCATTCATGACCTCGAGACTGGATTACTGTAATGCTTTATTAGCTGGTTGTCCTGCATCCTCGATAAACAAGCTACAGTTAGACCAAAATGCCACCGCTAGAGTTCTTACGAGATCAAGAAAATATGATCATATAACACCGATTTTATCATCACTGCATTGGTTACCTATAAAGTTCCGTATTAATTACAAGGTATTGCTACTGACTTATAAAGCCCTAAACGGCTTAGCTCCAGTCTATTTAACGGATCTTCTATCGCCCTATAATCCATCGCGCTCTTTAAGATCACTAAATTCAAGGCTTTTGGTCATACCTAGGATATCCAGAACCACCAAAGGAGGGAGAGCATTCTCACATTTGGCTCCAAAACTCTGGAATAGTCTTCCTGAACCTGTTCGTTGCTCAGACTCGCTCTCCCAGTTTAAAACTAGATTAAAGTCGCATCTCTTCAGCCAGGCATTCATATAATCCCACAGTTCAAACTACAATCCGGCCTCTAGCTCATAAATGCCAGAGGAGAACTGGCCCCCGACTGAGCCTGGGTTCTCCCAAGGTTTTTTTTTTCTCCATTAAGGCACCTGATGGAGTTTTAGGACACCATTAGGTCACTTGATGGAGTTTTTCGGTTCCTTGCCACTGTTGCCTTTGGCTTGCTCAGTTGGGGATATTTTGGGGATATTTAATAAAATTTTATCAATCAATAAATTCCACTAGAAACAAACCTAGTTGTATTATTTTAATTTAATACTGTGAAGCTGCTTTGATACAATCTGTATTGTGAAAAGCGCTATACAAATATACTTGACTTGACTTGACTTGACATGGGTTAATGAGCTGATGATTATTATCACATGGGTTAATGAGCTGATGATTATTATCACATGGGTTAATGAGCTGATGATTATTACATGGGTTAATGAGCTGATGATTATTATCACATGGGTTAATGAGCTGAGGATTATCACATGGGTTAATGAGCTGATGATTATCACATGGGTTAATGAGCTGATGATTATTATCACATGGGTTAATGAGCTGATGATTATTATCACATGGGTTAATGAGCTGATGATTATCACATGGGTTAATGAGCTGATGATTATTATCACATGGGTTAATGAGCTGAGGATTATCACATGGGTTAATGAGCTGATGATTATCACATGGGTTAATGAGCTGATGATTATCACATGGGTTAATGAGCTGATGATTATTATCACATGGGTTAATGAGATTAAATTCCTTTACCTCGTACCAAAAATCTACACATCTATACAATTCCACACCCTATACTAAATGTACCCAATACAATACTCATCTGGACTGAAGCAGCAAACATTGTAAGAGCAAAAAAATGACAGAATCACAGCTTATAGTGTTTTGACATCGACAACCCAACTGCATTTTACCTCAAACTTGCGACTAGTTAACTTTCTAAAGAAGGCACAATCACTTCTCGGGTCGACATTAACACACTGACAAAATTGTATTCAGAATTTAAAATATTTTTCATACCACTTTTTAATGTGTGATTGTGTAAAGGTGTTCACGAGATACCAACCTTTCGCAAACTTGCTTTCAACGAACACTCATTCTCATAGACGCGGTGTGCACGGAGGGGAGGGGCTGTGTGTGTGTGAGTGTGTGTGTGTGTGTGTGTGTGTGTGTGTGACAGAGAGACGGGAGAGCAGGGAAAGGAAATGCAGCTGAACGCTGAACGTTATTTGCTCTTTGAAAGACATTGACAAAGACGAAGGACATTTACTGAAATAAATTATTTTATTTTAGTTAGTTTTGCCAAACACACATTACAGTTATCGTTAGTTATCGTTTTTTTTTTTGTAATGCCTCGTTTTTATTTTTATTTCAGTTAACGACAATGTTTTTCCCACCTAGTTTTCGTTTTTTCGTTCGTTTTCGTTTACGATTATAACCTTGCTTGTGATGCTTAGCCGACTCTGCTGTGTGTGTTCTTGTGTTTTGAAGGAGCCGTGGGTTTGGAGACGCTCTGAAGGGGAGTGGGATCTCATGCTTTTAAAGCTAGCTTTATATGGCTAGCCTCTCCGAAATTGCCTACCCTGCCCTTAATTTATAGGTTAAGACTGTGTGTGTTAGTAGAAAATGTCTTGGAGCCGTCATATTTGGTATATGGTGCATCTATAAATGAACGGTAGTTTTAAATAGCTGCACTTACTGTTGTTGCAGATGAAATTATGATTTTCACTACATGACAAATCATGGAATTGTCCATTTGACATCATTCCACACTCATCTCTGCCATCAGGTTGTCCAGGTCCCCAGTTCAGATAGAGCGCAGGTTCACCTGAAGACCACTGCCATTTATCAACTCCAGTCTTCTGCAGCCCAATCCAGACACGTCCACCATTCACACTCTTCTTCAGCTCGTTCATGTCGTTCATGTTGTCAACGGTGGCCAGATCTGTGTAATTCTCTCTGCAGAATCTCTGAGCTTCAGTCCAGGTCTTCAACACGTTTATAAAGTGATACTGACGCTGAACACATTCAGATACGGAGCAGAGAGCTGTGAAAGAGAGCGTTTGATTTAATGCTTTTCATAACAGGGTCAAACCTGATGAAACTATAAACCATAAACACACTCACCAATGAGAAGAAGAATCAAATATAGAGTTTGGTCCATTTCTGAGGAAGAAACACATTTAAAAACTCAGAAATCAAACATTCCCAGATTCATTTTGGAGTAAAATATGACAATTTCATTTAGTATCTGAACAGCAGCATGAGTTCACTGTACATAATCATTGAGACAATATTAACATCTGAAAGTGTAATTGTGTTTGAAGAATGAACATGTTCTTACTTTAGAGGTCGTGTGTTTCTGTCCTGAGTCTGATGTTTCTGTCTGCAGATTTACACTACGCTATTATTATATCTGCTCTCATCCCTCTTTCAGCTCATCACATCATTTATGTATTAATCTAAAACTAATTTTCATGTTTTACTTCCTCCTTATTTGTGTTTGTCCACCTCTGTATTTGCATATTGGCATCTTTGTCAGTATTAGTCTATATTTATATGAACCTTAATCAAAAAAATATATGAACATTTACAATTTATATTGTTATATTCACAACTAAACAGCAGCTTTAATGATATTGCTGGACTGCATAACTCATGTTTCATCCCTGATCATCTTGACATGTATCGGCCTGTCCACCAACACTTGCCATCTTTCCATTTCACCATTTGTCTACTTACATTACATTTTGTTCTTGTATTTGGCCCAAGTGATCGTGTGTGTGTAGAACTTTTGATTACCTGATTTGACACACTTATGGTGTTGTAAAAATGCAAGTGTTTACAGAGCTTTATTTAGATTTTCAAAGCTTTTCATTTTTAAATAAACCTCTAAGTGTCTGTACAGCAGTGCCTATAGGCATATACATATATGTAACACAGTTTACTGGTAATGATGGTGCTTTTAATTAAGTGATAAAAAGCAGTTGCAAATGTTGTACAAAATACACATACTCATCTTTGCACCAGTAGAATGTGCTCACTTATAGCCTGTAGCGTGCACATACTCTCTAGTGGCCAAGTGTGGGTATCTGGACAGACCCCATGTTTGAGTTTCTCTGTTCTTAGGCCACTTTTATCTGTTGCTGTTTGAACTGAACAGAGAAGGGTTGAGTTCATTAGTGAAGACTGGTGACACTGGTTACTGAGAGCCTTAAAGTTTGATTATTGAGAGAGTTTGACTAGTGTACGGAGCCCCCCTAGTCCCACTTTGGCAAAAAAAAAATATTATAACTATCTTGTGGCCTCAAGATAGTAACTCGTGGCCTCAAGATAATAACTCGTGGCCTCAAGATAGTAACTCGTGGCCTCAAGATACTAACTCGTGGCCTCAAGATAGTAACTCGTGGCCTCAAGATAGTATATCTCGTGGCCTCAAGATAGTAACTCGTGGCCTCAAGATACTAACTCGTGGCCACGAGAAAGTGAGTTTTTTCAAGGCGAACGTTCCTTTTAATGTTTCCATGGCGACGCGTCACGCGATACACCGCAGCCACAATAATACTGTATGACAGATGTGTCGCTTTTATTTCGCTTTTCCTTTTTTATTCAAAATATTCACAAACTTGCTTACCATGTCATCAACTAGCCTATCTGATATTCCGACTCTCACATACGTGTAAGTGAGTGTGTTTAGTCGTTTAAAAACCTTTATAAATAATCTTGATCTATAATAACATGATGGGCGCTGCATGTGTCCGTCGGATTTACAGCACGTGAATTCATCAGTTTCTCCCGAAATAAATGCAAGAAAGTGGCCGGTGAACTGAGAAGAATAGAGTAAACTTTATTGTTCCTTGTCTTGCACTATGTTTGTCTAATATTATGTAACAACAATGACTTTGTGTTGGGGAATTAATTAGCTCAAATTAGCGGTAATATTCATCAATGTGAATATGCATCTGTTGCTTCCATAAATTAATTTATTCAAATTAGGGAATAGGTCAAAATCTCGGCTTGTATCAGCGATTACACAATTACTTGTAATAATCACTGATAGAGACGGGTAGCATTTACTCAATTTGGGGGAATTTGAGGTAGAAGTTGAGTTTGTTCATTTACCATGCAGACTGGCCGTCCAGCGGACAGAATGTATACTTTATGAACGGAAATCGGGCGTCTTTAACACTGATAGATAACACTTTCTTGTGGCCACAAAGAAGATAATTATCTCCGTGTTTTAGACAATTTTAGGTTTCTTTTAAGAATAACCAATCGTAGAGCTTATAAGGTAAAATCTGCACTCATCAGGGACTCAGAATTTGAAACAAAACAGGCAAACTTAATTCAAATGATTTAACAAAGTTTATTTAAACAAGCTAGCGATTACACAATTATTTTAAATCACGCAGGAGTAAAAATGCATAAACAAAACAGGCAATATAACGATCGTAATACAGAAATACAACAAAATAAAAAGGTTTTAGAGAGAGATTTGGGAGAGAGAGAGAGAGAGAGAGAGAGAGAGAGAGAGAAACTCAGCGAGAGGAAACTAAGTTGAGATACGAATGATTTTAGGTGTGTGTGTGAGAATGGAGATGGTAGCGTTTGTAAGGTGGGTGTGTCGCTCCGTGAGCACGTGGTAGTGTGTTTATCTCGGCACACGTGGGTGAGAGTATGTGTGTGTGTGTGTGTGTGAACGTGTATATTTGTGTGTGTGAAAGAGAATTTAGAGAGAGGGATAGAAACAGTTTAGTCATTCACCACAAAACCCCAACGTTTCTCAGTAATATTTAGACAACTTAAAACAGCTTTTCCTTCAGATTGCAAATTTAAAAGATCTACGTTACTCTGTTTGAAAGATCGGCCTTCCTTGAGTGCTTTCGTCTGTGTTGGATAAAGACACCTGGATCACGTGGTCACAGCGTTCTGGTTGCTATGGCGACTTGGAGCGAGCGAAGACTCAGCAAAGATTATCTTTAGCCTTAAGTTGGTTTTGTGGGTTGGTTTCAGAAGACTATACTATAGTAGTTCTAAGAAAAGACTTGGAAATAAAAGGAAAATAAAAGCGAGCGGAGCTTCCTTGAGGGAAGGAGGCGTGTCGTCTTTTTCTCTCTCTGGCGGACTGCGATGAGAGGAAAGGGGCGCGCAATTTTAAAGGGCTAAACTCACGCCTCCCTCACGTACGTGGGCCAATCGTCTTTAACAACGTATGGGCCCACCTCCTGACGTTTTGAGGTCTATACGCCTCCTTTTCCGCGGGGTTTTGAACGATGAATTCGTCCATAACTTAATACCACTGGTATTTAATAAAACAATGCATTCTCTGATATTTTGTGTTAAAGATTCAGCATCGTTGTTGTTCGTGGAACACGGCAATACCGCGAATGACAGTTCTAATATCTGAAATCAAGGAGGTACATCATTTCTTGTAATTGTGGACACCACAGAGTGATTACAGGCCAACAAACTACATAGGCATAATATTTGGGACAGGGGATCAGACACACATCAAGAAAATACATTTAAAATATTTCATACAAGGATTTTGGTCCCACGTGGTGGGATCTGCGTGTGTTTCTGTGTGTGTGTGCGTGAGTGCGTCTTGAAAGTTCATACCCGTCCGCTGAACTCTTGTCCCCGTCACTGCGGGTGAGGCTTATGTGTGTGCGTGCGTTTGGCTCTTTGGATTGATGTATTAGGCACAGACCACATGTTTCGGGCATCTGGTCTCTACAACACTGTTTTATTGTTGTGAAGAGTTAATTAGTGTCTATGTGTAAATCAGTGTCCGAGGGACTCCCTAGGGGGGAGTGCTTTCGGGATCGCTCTCATTGGTCAGCGTGAGGCTCTCCCGGCCATAAACAGACGGTCTCTGTTGGTTTAGACGTAAGAGATCATGTAGAGTGAGAGATAGTCAATGATTTGCACCATTTTTCGGCGCCGTTTGGGCTGCACGTCTTGCGTAGAGCAATCTCAAAACAGCAGAGGTGTCGTAAATGAGAGTTCTTTGGAATGTGAGAATAGCTTGAGTCAGAGCGAGACAGGGGTTTTGTAGATTTAGACTGAATTAATTAATTTGATTTAATCACCATGCAACTGGTGATCTGCTCTCCGTTACATTCCCCCTTTTGATGAGTCGACCGGGCGTGTATGGGCCTAGTCGAGTCATCACGGTAACAACGGTCAGATGGCAGGTGCATGGATGGGCGGAGGCTGCACACGGGTGTTGCTTAGGACTGCAGCGTGAGCTCGATGAGGTCTTCAGCTTGCTCTGGTGGGGAGTCATCCTTCCGGAGGTTTCTCCTGAAGCCGACGGAGACTGCCTCTGTGAGCTTGGCTGTGGAGGTTCGAATTGCGTTGATCCTTCTGTACAGGATATAGGCCAAACCCAAAGCTAGGGCGTGTCCGAGGATGCTGGTAATGCACAGTGCGGTATCAGCGGCTGTCCATGTTTGTACCACAGGTGAAGTGTTCAGAATGGGTAGTCGGGACAATGCTTGAAGGGCTGAGTCCAGGGGAGCTATGTCGATAACTTGTGGCCCCCCCTTTTCAATCCAATCTTCCAGTTCGGGATCTAGAGTGAAATTGCGGTTCTTGAAGAACGACGGAATTTCTAGCTCGGCTTGGTACTCTTCACTTGGGAGGTGGTACAAGGCCAGGTCATCTAGGTGGAGGATGGCTCCTCGTGGGACTTGAATCCACATGCTTTGGTTGAGCAGGTTGACACGTGTAGCAGTGTCGTGTTGGTCATAGGTCAGTGTCGCTGACCGTACTGGAGTGTTCACGAGCCATCGGTTTCCTACGATCTCAGCTTGCGTCTCGGTGACCTGGTTGCGAGGTTTCGCATCGGCCGGACAACGTGCGTCGTTGGCTAGTTGTTGGAGGCCGCAGATTCCATCGGTGTTATCTCTGAGGAAAGGTTTGCTGGGACAGAGATAGTGAATGTCTTTCGTGCGGGTGCACATGTGTAGGTTAGGTGCTAGGTACAGTTGGGGGTCGCTGTCATGGTACGCTACCACGTCGGGAGTCCGTACTTTAAACTGAGTGTCCCGTTGCCAGAATCCGATGTTGACAATGTCTTTAAGACGGTAGATTCGGCTTGATTCGATGATTGGCAGATTGAGGAGGAAGCCAACCTCCCGCTGTGCCGGGTCAACGTACAGGGGAATGGCGCTACCTAAAGAGTAGGCGAGATGGGTTTGTATCGGATCCGTGGGTGCGGTGGTGGCGGAAGCCAGCACGGTTTGTACGAGACTCAGGGGTATTAGGTAAGGCGGGATCCTTCCCATGGCTAGGTTGTCCATGGAGGAGCTCACTTCTCTGAGCATGTCGGACATCAATGCGGTGACCAACTGAGTTTGGGCAAAGTCATTCTGGAAGACTGTGAACATCTGTCTCATTGAGTTCAAAGTTTGGTTCAACATGACGCTATGTGTGTTAAGGATGGTGACTGTACCTCTCAGTGTTTTGCCTATGGTGGTTAGGGATGCGCTTTGTGTGGTGAGTTGGTCTTTCAGCTGTGGGAGTTCCGTCTGGATTTCTGTCACATGTCTTCGTACCGTGGCGATGTTCACGGCATTGACGCTAGACATACCGATGTTGAACAGCGTGCCCACAGCTGCAGCGGCTCCGAGTAGGGCTCCGAGGAACCTTTTGGACCGTCTGTTGTGTCCACTCAGTTCGGCCTGGGTGAGAGTCACCTTTTCAAGTTGGTTCAGCATGTGGACGATGTCAGCTTCAGCATGGTCGAGGGCGGTTTCTGTCCATCTGGCACCCGCCCAACTGTAGTGGGTGGCGGACCTCGGGTAGTGCGCACGGTAGACGTTTCGGGGGTCGAGTCGCACGTACACTTTCTGTGTGTGTGTGCGGCAATTTGTGATAAGCAGTCCAGGCTGTTCTCTCAACACGATTCCCGAGGCTGGCCCCGGTGAGATGACATCGGGTGGTGGCTGGCCTCTGGTCGACTGAAAGCACATGATGGCAATCCACAGCAGCATCCTGTTACAGGCAAGAGAGAGAGAGGTGTGGATGAGAAGGGGAAAGAAAGAAGGCACAGATCAGCAAGGGTTGTCCCGGGGGATGGGACAGTCTTCTTTCCTGTAGGGACGGCGGTTGAGTTTAGTTCGTATTGGCCTCTTCTTGTCTGTCCCTACTACGGGCCACATATCTTTTAATTTGATTTCGGTGGACCCATTTGAGAACGGGTTCTCTTGGTCCCCGTTTAAGCTGGATCTGGTATGCTACAGGAGAGAGTTTGTTCACAATTTCATGTGGTCCAGTCCAGTGAGGCAGAAACTTTTTTGACAGTTGCTTGGGTGGCAAGGCGAAACTGTAGTACAGGACTTTGTCGCCCACACTGAGTTCTTGGTGCGATGCCTTTTTGTCGTAAAAGGCTTTCTGGCCTTCAGCGCTGGTCTTCAGGTGTTGCTGAGCGAAAGCGAAAGTTGTTTTCAAGTGTCTATGGAGCTCGTCCAGATATTGGGACGTGTTGTAGGCAGTGACGAGGTTGTTGTCTCCTGGTTGGTACAACAGGTGTAAGGGCAGAGTCATCTGCCTCCCAGTCATGAGTTCAAATGGAGCCACTCTGGTGGATTCCTGTGGTGTGGCTCGGATAGCCATCAGCACCAGGGGAAGTTTCACATCCCAGTCTTTCTGGTTAGCCGACACATATTTTCTCAACATGGCGACCACCGTTCGGTTAGACCTTTCTACCTGTCCGGATGAGATCGGATGGTGACTGATGTGAAGTTTGGCTTGTACCCCTAGAATTCTCCAGATCTTTTGCATGATCTCTGCGGTGAAATGGGTACCTCGATCTGAATTGACTCTCAGTGGCAACCCGAATCGGGAGAAGATGTGGTTCATCAGGAGATATGCCGTTGTTTGGGCGGTGTCGTTAGGTGCTGGCAAACACTCTACCCACTTGGTAAACTGACACACCACCGTGAGAAAGTATTTGTTACCTCTGCTCGATCTGGGCAGCGGTCCCACCCAATCAATTTGGAGATCTGACCAGGGAAATGTGATTCCTCTGCGTTGCAACGGGGCTCTGTGAGTCAGGTTTGTTGGGTGAAACTGGCAACAGACCAGGCATTCTCTCACATACTCTGCCACATCCTGCTGCATACCTGGCCAGTATGCCACTTGTCTAAGTGTCTCATACGTGGCTCTGGTACCGTGGTGCCCCGCGTAAGGTGCGTTGTGGGCGTGGTTTATCATCTCCCCCCTTTGACATCGGGGCACGACAAGTTTGGGCGAAGTGGTGTCATCGGTGACAAACCATAAAATGTCGTCCCGCACACGCAGCATGTGTCTGCTGTTGTGTAGGTGTCTGAGATCTGAGTTATCAGTGGTGTCAGACGGTGCGATTGGGTTGGGGGAGGGGTCTTTGAGGTGGAGAATCATAGTCTTTATGGCATTGTCTGAGGCTTGCATTTCTGCAAGGTCGTTGTTTGAAATTTGTGGGGTTAGTGACAGCATCTGCGAAGCAGGTGCAGTAGCAGGTGATGGTTTCTTGCTTCGGGTTAGCACTGCTACATCGGGGGTGGGTGAGGGTTTCGGGGAATTCCACGGTTCACCGTGTAGGGCGCCCGCTTTTGCGAGGGCGTCAGTGTGGTCATTGAAGTCTTTGTCTTGACCTGGGAGTTTGGAGTGTCCTTTTACCTTTTTCCAGTACACGGCGAGATCGTGTGTCGTTGTGATGTTATCACATTCCTGGAACAGGTGTTGGTGTTTTACAGGCTTGTTGTTAGCAGTTTTGAAACCATTCTGTTTCCAGGTCTGGAGATGGCATACAAAACTGAGTCTGGCATAGTTAGAGTCTGTGCAGATGAGAAGTTCTTTGATGTTGTTTGATGCTGCGATTTGCAGAGTTATGAGAATTGCTGCGATTTCTGCATACTGTGATGACTTGGGGCCTAGCTTGAAGTGTTGTGGTGGGCATGGGTGGTCGTTCACCCACAGTACCCCTGCACCTGCTTTTAGGATGCCCTCGCTGTTGTAGGAGCATCCGTCCACGTAGGCTGTGGGCATGCCTTCGCACGCATTCTTGTCAAAGTACCTGTGGCAGGTCAGTGGTGGTTCTTGGGGCTCAGGTGTGTTCAGCGTTGCGGCAGGAGAGTTGTCAGAGCAGTTTTGACAGGCCGCCAAGCCGTTACCTAGAGCGGATTTGTGGTTTTGTGCATATCTTGCCTCGACGTTTCGTCCTTGGAGAGCCATTAGCCATGTAGCAATGCGTGAATTAGTGACAACGCCGTCGCGGATTCGCTGGCTATTGAGGAACATGACGGGCTGGTGGCATGTTTCTATGATGACTTTTTGTGCACCAATGTAGTTGGAGAAGCGCTGAATTGCCCACACTGTACAGAGCAAAGCTTTTTCGCAGTCTGAGAATTTACATTCTGGAGGGAGAAGTGTCTTGCTGGCATATGCGACTACCTTCTTGTCTTGGTCATGTTGTTGGTATAGGCCAGCACTGAGACATTGGTTTGAAAACCCAGCTTCCAGGTGGAATTCTTTTTGTGGATCAGGGTAAGCAAGGCATGGAGCTGTGCATAAATGTCTTTTTAGTTCTACCATGGCGTGTTCTTGAGCATCTGACCAGACGAAAGGGCAGTCCTTTTTCAACATAGTTGTTAAAGGCCTGGCGATGTCTGAATAGTTTTCGATGAACTGTCGGGAGTAGTTGCAAACTCCTAGAAAGCTTCGAAGTTCTGAGACGTTAGTGGGGGGCTTGATGTTTTGGATGGCATGAATACGGTTTGATTGTGGTTCAATGCCATGGGGTCCAATGAGCAAGCCAACGTAATTGACCTTGCTTTTACACCACTGCCCCTTGTGGAGGGCTATTTTGGCGCCGGCAGCAGATAACTGGTTTAAAACATAGTCAATTTCTTTTAGGTGGTCTGCCACCGTCGTGCTTTTCATAAGCACATCGTCGACGTAAATCAGGTTACCTCTCATCCTGGCGTCTGGACATGCTTTGTTCAGAAATATGTTGAATTCAGCGGGTGAGTTTGCATATCCGAACGGACACCTGTTGAAGGTGTACTGTCGGTTGCCAAACGTGAATGCCAGCTTGTGTTGGTCGTCAGGGTGTACTGGAATGGTCCAGAATCCAGAGGCCACATCGAGTGTAGAGAAGATGGTGGCTCCTCTGATTTGTGGGATTTCCTGTTCCAGCTGAGTCATGGGCCATCGTGACAATGGCACCTGTTGATTTAATTTGCGATAGTCGATGGTCGGTCTCCACTTTCCATTAGGCTTGAGAACGGGCCATAGTGGCGCAGAGTATGTGCTGTTGCAGGCTCGAATGACATTTTTCTCAAGCATTGATTCGATGATTTCCCGCACCGGTTCGTGTGAGGCAATGGGAATCTTGTATTGCTTGACAAAGGTGGGCGGAGCCTCAGGGTGCGTGGGGATACGCACTGTGTGGAGGTCCGTCAGACCACAGTCTAAAGAGTCTTTCGCAAATGATTCTTTGAACTTGTATAGGACTTTTTTTAGTCTTTGGCGGTCTGCATCATCCTGAAGGGCATCAGCATCCTGTAGAATTTGTTGCACTTGCAATTCGAAACCTTGGTATGGTTCCTCTGTTGGTTTGTCATCAGTCGGGTTGGTTTCAACCGGCACGGCGGGTGCGTTAGCTTCACTGACGGGCTGGTGGGAGACTGTGTACACTGTGAGGTGTTGATCCTCTGTCAGCTCTGTTCTGCACACGCGGTGTTTGGCTACCGACATGACAGATGTGATGGCAATGAATTGGAAGGGTGCTGTGAACAATGTATTGTCAGTATGTCCCTCAGGTATCAGTGCAGGTGGAATAGGCCCTATTACGGGTAGTATCAGTTCAAAGTCATGAAAGTCATTACTGACTAGCCATCCCAGTCGGTAGGCTTTGGGGATTTTGATGTCAGCTGCTGTGCAGTTGTTGAACAGAATGTAGACTACCCGAGATGACACTTCAGTGAGGGGTGTGGCTTCGAGGGTGAGTCCGAGTTCTACACATTCAGGTGAAGGTTGGAAGAAAGCCAGTGTGTGGTTTAGGGTTTGGCCCTGTCGCAGGTTGAGGCGCACGGTGACGCCTTTCGTGTAAGCAGGTATGACTGTTCCTTGTTCGTTGATGAGGGTGCAGACTTCAGGGATGGTCTGACCTGACAGTAGATTGTCATGACTGAAGGGAACAGGTGGCAGTGAAATCAATGGAGCCCATACAACCTCATTAAACATGTCCACATGAGCCTTGAGGCGAATCAAGATGTCTGCTCCAATGTAGACGTCGTGAGCTGGGTCTTCCAGGATCAGGAAGTAATGGGTCAAGTGCCGGTGATTCCATGTCAAGTTCAAGGCACAGATCCCTTTGGCAGATGTCAATGAGGTTGGTTCTGGGTTCAAAGGGAAACGGGTGCGTTTACAGGTGTAGGGCAGGTCTGGAGTCTGTTCAAGAATTGCATTGAATAGTGACAAGCTTATAGCTGAGTTGTCTGCCCATAGTGCCAGGATAATGTCTGTTGCGGTTACGTCCTGCAGCTGCAGGGGAGTTTTTACCTGGGGGCAGTAATTATCGGAGTCCGGCGTTGTTCTGAACGTGCAGAGTAGCGAACTTGAACCCTGAACAGCTGTGGGGATTTCATCCTCATGTCTGGCTGAGGGAATTTCCACGATCCTTGTGGTTTGGCATTCTGGCTCAATGGATTTGTGCGGCTGGAGGGGGAGGGGTTCGCGCACCTGAGCCCAAATTTGTAGATGCTTGAAGTCCAACAAGGGTTCAAAACGGTCCAGCAGGTCTTGCCTATGAGAAATTGATAAGTGTTCACAGGGGAAATATACACAGGGTGGACTACGCTCATAGGACCGATTGCCAGGTGAATGGGAGCTAAGTTCTTTAGCTGGATGTCGTTCTGGCTGTATGACTGCACGTTCAGCTCACAAGTGTGGAATTTAAGAGTTCGGTTTTGTCTTTGCGCTTCACACTTGAGTTTTTGAAATAGTTGAGCAGAAATTAGCGTTAGGACAGAACCTGTGTCCACCAGGGCTTCGAGCTGCATTTCCTTTTCTAAGGTGATGGTTAAGTACAGTTTTCGTGCCACTCCTCTCTCAATGAGGTTGCCCAGGAGTTGTGGCATGGGCTCTTGTGTGTTGATTGACAAGCAGTGGGGGTAGGTCTGTAGTGTCTCGTTGTTGGTGCAGATTACTAGGACAGCGCTGTCTGGCATTTTGTTGTGAGAGCTGCTGCAGTCTTGTGCAGGAAGTGTTGTTGTCAGCTGGAGGGAGTGAGTTGAGCTGTCATTTGGTGATGCAGCAGCGAGTTCGATAGGCTTTGGTTTGACAGCAGTGTTTTGCGGGGCTGTCAGCTTGAGGGAGTGAGTGGAGCTGTCATTTTGTGATGTGACAGCGAGTTCGATAGTCTTTGGTTTGACAGCAGTGTTTTGCGGGGCTGTCAGTTTGAGGGAGTGAGTGGAGCTGTCATTTTGTGATGTGACAGCGAGTTCAGCAGTCTGAGGTTTAACACTAGTTTCAGGTGGGCTGTCAGCGTGAGGAGCATTGGTTTCAGGCCTGTGGGCTAGTCATGCGGTGTCTGGTTTATCTTTGTCTTCCTTGTGAGGTTTCTTTTGGACAAGATTTCTCAGTGCTCTTATGAGTTCTGCTTCTTCGGGCGTGGCTGCACTGTTTCTGTCGGGTGTGGGCTCCATTTTGACTTTACCGTTGTCATGTCGAGATGGGTCCCTTGGCCGTTGATCTGGGCTTGTGGTTCGGGGAGATCGGGGTCGGCCCCTTCTGGGGTTGCGGTCGGCTTCCCAGCTGCCTCCGCCTTTTTGGTTGTGGGGGAAGCGATGCCGGTCCCAGGATCCACCGAAACGATCATTTTGCGGCCTTGGGCGGACACCTCCCCGGTTTCGCTGTCCTCTGCCGGCTTGGAACGGTCGGGACTGTTTGTTGCCGGGTTCGTAGTTGGCAGGCTGTGCACCCTCCAGGGCAAGTTCTGGACCGGGCGCAGCGACGGCACACACTGTGGGGTATTTTACAGGTTTTTCAGACACAGTCTTTTGTTTTACGTACGCTTTGTGGGCCAGGTCACGTAACTGTTGAATTGACAGGGTCCGTGGACAGACTAGAACGCCCAGGTGCGCACTTTGACTTGGGTGGAGATTCCGCAGAAAAAGCGTTTTGAAACTCACGTCCTCTTCCATGTGTGCCTCATTCCTCGGTCCGAAGTAGGCGAGCCGCAGACGTTCGTAGTAGGCTTGCGGCGTTTCCAGACGAGCTTGTTTGAGGTCCATTGCCGCAATGATGCCTTGGTCCGAGTCTGGATCAGAGAATTCACGGATCAGGGCTTGTCGTAATTGTGGATAGTTCGTTTTAACGGATTCTGGCTGGCGATCCAGGAAACTTCTCACGATGCGCCCAGAAGTGGTCCGAAGGAGATATAACTTGTCCCAAGTCGTGACATTGTCCACAGTTTGCAAGTGAAATTCAATATCGGTTAAATAAGAGTGCACGTCGTTGCCACCTGCTGGATTTGGGTTGAATGTAGGGATGTTTCTTGCCAGCTTGTCCAGTTCTTTAGAGGCTGTGCGGTGACTGGTGGCTCGTCTTTCCGGGACGGGTCCAACAGGTGAGATAGTGTCAGGGCGTGGGCTTTCCTCTTCTTCTTTAGCTTTAATAGTTTGGCTGTGAAGTGCAGGTTCGCGGGTAAGGAGAGACGGGGTGGTGTGTGTCTCCCCCTCCCGCTTATCTTGTAGGTCGTACACATGTTTGAGTTCACAGTGGACCATGTCCAGCTCGCCCTTAAGCTCATGTCTTTGTTGGATGAGCTCGTCAATTTCAGCTCGGGCTTTCTGCAAAAATGTTTCACAAACTTTGACTCTAGCGTCTCTGTCCGTTAATTCTGTGCGTGCTCTTGCTAGCAGATCCTCTCCACGTAGCAGCTTGGAATTTAGGGCAGCCGTGGACTGTTTCTCCGCCTCCACTGTCCTGTCCGTGTCCAGACGCAGGTCCTCCAGGGCCTGCTGTAATCTTTCCACTTCCTGTTGTAGTCTTTCCACTTCCTGTTGTAGTCTTTCCACTTCCTGTTGTAGTTCCGGGTGTGTTTCCTCCTCAGTTCCCAGAAGTAGCTCGTCCAGTTGTTGTTGTGCCAGCTCCTTTTGTTTGCAGGCCTCCTTTAGCTGAGTCTTTAGTCCAGCGGTGTCCTTTTCCAGCTTGGCTTTGTCCTTTTCCAGCTGGGCTTTGTCCTTTTCCAGCTTGGCTTTGTCCTTTTCCAGCTTGGCTTTGTCCTCCTCCAGCAGACGTGCCTGGGACACCAGGTAGTGAGAGAGACTCCCGATGAGGCGACTCCATTCTTTTGAACTGTAGGCCTGCGTGGGGTCCTGGGACATGATCTGGTCCACGTTGTTGTCCAGTTCCTGTTGGGTCAGGAGTTTTGGGTCACCGAAGTCTTTGGATAGACATCCGGAAGTCATGGCGGACAGCCACGCTTCTAGGCTACTCCAGTGAGCCGCAGGGCTGGATGAGCGCGACATGTTGACTCACTGTAGGCGAGAGAAAACACAACACACACACACACACACAAGAAGGGCCAATGCAATCGTGTCGTGAAGCTAATAAACTATAGGACGGTATGCCGTCTATAGAACTTTGGGCTAACTGACTTTAGACAGTTAGGCGGGTCAGCATAGGACCCGGAATAGAGACTGTTCAGTTGTCCCTCTATTACTTAGCTTTTTGGGGTCTCGTTGGTGCACTGAAAAACAAGTTACCACAGAACATGCAAGGCACGAGTAGGCGAGGATTTAAAGGGGAGGAAGAAACAGAAATTGAACACAAAAACAAAAACAAAAATATCAGTGATTTGATCTGAGCTGTAATTTGGACACTAATAGCACAAAGGATGTGCCTTGGGGGAGATATTTAAGATTATGTGGCTTATAGTGGGAGGCAGAGTTTTCTTTTTTTTTTCAAATGATTTAGTCTTACCTGAAATGGACGGAGGTCGCCCCGGCCGGCCCTCCCCGAGCGCGGTCAACCTTCCTGGCGCCCCGAACACCTGGCCGCCGTGACCTTGGATTCTCCGTTACTCTGCTCACGGACACGACCCCTCAAACAGGGTGACTTTTAACACAATCCTAGTAGTTCCGGAGATATCAACCAACCACACGCAATGCAAAGGTGAGTGCGTCACAGAACGATGGCAGGGTCTGCCTAGTGTTTGCGCAGCGGTCCCAACAATTGACTCTTGCGTCGGTTTTTATGGCTGACACTCCGAAGCACCGGATTGCTGAGGTCACGCACTGCGTGCCGCCGCCCGTGGCAGAGGTAAGAGAAACTCAAGGGTCACCGCACGGTCAGTGTCGGAAACGTCAGTCGGGAGACTCACCCACAGAGGTCAAACCGGGACTTTCCTAGTCCACTGCAAGTGCTGAGATTCTTGCCTTTAAGAGCCACAACATGGAGTGAAACAAGGGACTTTAAAGTGAATTAAGATTTCTTGCTTACACCAAATGGGTTATGTGGTAAAACAATAATAACAAAATAAAACTTCGTAGAGGAGAGAAAAAAATTAAAACAAAGCGGAAAAAACCTTGAAGCGGAAAAACCGAATTAAAGGGGTGTATGGTCTTGTCAGTTAAAGGTGAAACAGAAGAAGGTTAGCGGTTTCTCGATGTAGGTGGAAACAGGAGAAGCGGTGCGGTAGACCACTGTAGTGGTTTAATAGAGCCTCTAGGGGGCGCTCTTCCTCTCGTCGGTTCGCCTTAACTGTTGGACACACTTAAACTTTTAATTCAAAATTGGCTTAAAATCAAATCCAAATAATCCTGGGGTACCTTAACAGAGAATTCGAATGGTTATTTATAACAATCAAGCAACACTTAAGTTATTTTGTAATGATTACAAACTAATCATTCGAAATCAGCATCTATGGAATGAAATTCAACAGAGTAAATTTGTAGAAAGCTGACTTGGACAGGGAGTTTCCACTAGGGGGCTCTGTCTTTCTCAGGGGTATGATGATTGGGAATAACAAAAAAAAAAAAAAAAAAAATCTTTTTTTTTTTTTTTAGAAATGGAAGGATTTCAACAACAAAATAAAATAATCACTATAACATTGAAGTTGTTATTAAATGATTATTTAAAAATGGGAATAAACCCAAAAAGAATCATCAATGTAGATTTAGAAGTGGAAAACACAGCAGGGTATAGTGACCCTGAGGAGAAGAGGGATAGTTGACCTGGAGGGGTGTGGCCACGTGGGGCACTGTCCTCTTCCGGGTGAACTATCAGTGCTTTTGGATTGAGACACCCTATAATTTCCGGTTTCCTTTCTGGGAATTTAAATTCACAATAAACTGTCTCAGTCCAAAATACAAGGGTTGTTTTAAATGAACTTAGCGAGCTGTAAATACAAATATGTATTTAAACAGCGTCTTAGATACTTACGACCGCGAATTTATTTATTTATTTTTTATCACCAAAAATCAAGGCGGAAGGAAATGGCCGACGGGTGTTTACCCCGTCTTCGACCACGCGGTGGCAGTGTTGCGCTTACGCGGAGCAAAGACACGAGGTGGTAAATTTAAAACATGAGAACAATACACGCCTGTAAGATTGACTTCAGCAATCGCAATTTCACGCGTGCAGGCCTTTTACAAACACAAAAATCACACTGCAAATAAATTCTTTAAAAAGGTCACGCAGACCTTTTGCAAACACAAAAATCACACTGCAAATAAATTCTTGAGAGATCACGGCGGATCTTTTGTTTCGGTTCTGTGCAGAACTATAACGTGGGTTTCTTGCTGGTTTAGCAAAGCCAGTGGTTTAACCCGTAAGTGTCGTTGCTAGCGACATACAATAGAATATATTCTTTCTGACCGGAGTAGCTTACTTTGCTCTCGGGGTTTACAGAAATACCGGTAACAATGCCTGATGGACTCCTTTGTTCCAACACAGGTATTAAAACAGAATTACATGTACGGTCAAGCAAAAGAGATGTTTATTTTCCTCTAATTTTGGACTCGCAACACTACTGTAAACTTAACTGCAGTTTTTCTCCACGACCAGACTTAACTGGTGGGTTATGGCTTTTTGCCCTTTGATCAGTTTTTCGAGTCGACTTATTCAGTAATTCAATACTTGTTCGGTAACGTTACAAGATTCAAACGCGCACAAAAACGTTAAACTTTCAAAAATCACACATGAATATCAAATTGCACAATTTGTATCAAAACTGAGTATGAGAGTGCCCGCATTCAAAAAACCAATATTTATGTAACAACAATGACTTTGTGTTGGGGAATTAATTAGCTCAAATTAGCGGTAATATTCATCAATGTGAATATGCATCTGTTGCTTCCATAAATTAATTTATTCAAATTAGGGAATAGGTCAAAATCTCGGCTTGTATCAGCGATTACACAATTACTTGTAATAATCACTGATAGAGACGGGTAGCATTTACTCAATTTGGGGGAATTTGAGGTAGAAGTTGAGTTTGTTCATTTACCATGCAGACTGGCCGTCCAGCGGACAGAATGTATACTTTATGAACGGAAATCGGGCGTCTTTAACACTGATAGATAACACTTTCTTGTGGCCACAAAGAAGATAATTATCTCCGTGTTTTAGACAATTTTAGGTTTCTTTTAAGAATAACCAATCGTAGAGCTTATAAGGTAAAATCTGCACTCATCAGGGACTCAGAATTTGAAACAAAACAGGCAAACTTAATTCAAATGATTTAACAAAGTTTATTTAAACAAGCTAGCGATTACACAATTATTTTAAATCACGCAGGAGTAAAAATGCATAAACAAAACAGGCAATATAACGATCGTAATACAGAAATACAACAAAATAAAAAGGTTTTAGAGAGAGATTTGGGAGAGAGAGAGAGAGAGAGAGAGAAACTCAGCGAGAGGAAACTAAGTTGAGATACGAATGATTTTAGGTGTGTGTGTGAGAATGGAGATGGTAGCGTTTGTAAGGTGGGTGTGTCGCTCCGTGAGCACGTGGTAGTGTGTTTATCTCGGCACACGTGGGTGAGAGTATGTGTGTGTGTGTGTGTGTGAACGTGTATGTTTGTGTGTGTGAAAGAGAATTTAGAGAGAGGGATAGAAACAGTTTAGTCATTCACCACAAAACCCCAACGTTTCTCAGTAATATTTAGACAACTTAAAACAGCTTTTCCTTCAGATTGCAAATTTAAAAGATCTACGTTACTCTGTTTGAAAGATCGGCCTTCCTTGAGTGCTTTCGTCTGTGTTGGATAAAGACACCTGGATCACGTGGTCACAGCGTTCTGGTTGCTATGGCGACTTGGAGCGAGCGAAGACTCAGCAAAGATTATCTTTAGCCTTAAGTTGGTTTTGTGGGTTGGTTTCAGAAGACTATACTATAGTAGTTCTAAGAAAAGACTTGGAAATAAAAGGAAAATAAAAGCGAGCGGAGCTTCCTTGAGGGAAGGAGGCGTGTCGTCTTTTTCTCTCTCTGGCGGACTGCGATGAGAGGAAAGGGGCGCGCAATTTTAAAGGGCTAAACTCACGCCTCCCTCACGTACGTGGGCCAATCGTCTTTAACAACGTATGGGCCCACCTCCTGACGTTTTGAGGTCTATACGCCTCCTTTCCGCGGGGTTTTGAACGATGAATTCGTCCATAACTTAATACCACTGGTATTTAATAAAACAATCCATTCTCTGATATTTTGTGTTAAAGATTCAGCATCGTTGTTGTTCGTGGAACACGGCAATACCGCGAATGACAGTTCTAATATCTGAAATCAAGGAGGTACATCATTTCTTGTAATTGTGGACACCACAGAGTGATTACAGGCCAACAAACTACATAGGCATAATATTTGGGACAGGGGATCAGACACACATCAAGAAAATACATTTAAAATATTTCATACAAGGATTTTGGTCCCACGTGGTGGGATCTGCGTGTGTTTCTGTGTGTGTGTGCGTGAGTGCGTCTTGAAAGTTCATACCCGTCCGCTGAACTCTTGTCCCCGTCACTGCGGGTGAGGCTTATGTGTGTGCGTGCGTTTGGCTCTTTGGATTGATGTATTAGGCACAGACCACATGTTTCGGGCATCTGGTCTCTACAACACTGTTTTATTGTTGTGAAGAGTTAATTAGTGTCTATGTGTAAATCAGTGTCCGAGGGACTCCCTAGGGGGGAGTGCTTTCGGGATCGCTCTCATTGGTCAGCGTGAGGCTCTCCCGGCCATAAACAGACGGTCTCTGTTGGTTTAGACGTAAGAGATCATGTAGAGTGAGAGATAGTCAATGATTTGCACCATTTTTCGGCGCCGTTTGGGCTGCACGTCTTGCGTAGAGCAATCTCAAAACAGCAGAGGTGTCGTAAATGAGAGTTCTTTGGAATGTGAGAATAGCTTGAGTCAGAGCGAGACAGGGGTTTTGTAGATTTAGACTGAATTAATTAATTTGATTTAATCACCATGCAACTGGTGATCTGCTCTCCGTTACAATGAATAACACATGTCGGCAAATTATCTTTGAATAGATTGTTATTGCTGCTTCCACAGACATCAGTGTGTTTAACAAACTCCAAATGTATTGTTTTACTCGTGCTTATGTGTATTTAAATATCTGAAACCAAAAATAAACATTATGAAGTTGAAAAACTGCTTAGTTGTGATGACAGCGCTGAACGCGTCCGACTCTGGCTCGTTTAAAAACCTTTATAAATAATCTTGATCTATAATAACATGAGATGGGCGCTGCAATGTTGTCCTGTCAGTCGGATTTACAGCACGTAAATTCATCAGTTTCTCCCGAAATAAATGCAAGAAAGTGGCCGGTGAACTGAGAAGAATAGAGTAAACTTTATTGTTCCTTGTCTTGCACTATGTTTGTCTAATATGAATAACACATGTCGGCAAATTATATTTGAATAGATTGTTATTGCTGCTTCCACAGACATCAGTGTGTTTTACAAACTCCAAATGTATTGTTTTACTCGTGCTTTTAAATATCTGAAACCAAAAATAAACATTATGAAGTTGAAAAAACTGCTTAGTTGTGATGACAGCGCTGAACGCGTCCGACTCTGGCTCAGCGCCAGCCAATGCGCGAAAGCACAGTTTGGATCTGGCAGCACTGAACATTCTAAATGTGGCGCCGTACTCTCAGGGGCTAGTTGATGACATGGTAAGCAAGTTTGTGAATATTTTGAATAAAAAAGGAAAAGCGAAATAAAAGCGACACATCTGTCATACAGTATTATTGTGGCTGCGGTGTATCGCGTGACGCGTCGCCATGGAAACATTAAAAGGAACGTTCGCCTTGAAAAAACTCACTTTCTCGTGGCCACGAGTTAGTATCTTGAGGCCACGAGTTACTATCTTGAGGCCACGAGATATACTATCTTGAGGCCACGAGATATACTATCTTGAGGCCACGAGTTACTATCTTGAGGCCACGAGTTATTATCGTGAGGCCACGAGTTACTATCTTGAGGCCACGAGTTACTATCTTGAGGCCACAAGATAGTTATAATAATTTTTTTTTGCCAAAGTGGGACTAGGGGGGCTCCGTACTAGTGAGAGAGTTTGGGGCATTAAAAAAGACAAAATGAAGAGGAAGGGAAGACAATTATTTTTCTTTGGGAAAAAAATAGAAACGTTTTTCCTCATATATTAGGCTTCTTTTTTTCCTCTTCTGAAAGCTGAGACCCGTCACATTCACAACAGAGACGAGATAAAGACATGAAAGCTTTCATTGCCCTTTAGTCCATCTCTAATGTTAGTAAAGGTTGTTGAACTCTCATTATCCCACTGAAATAATATCATCATCATCTTCTGCTGTTTCAGAATAAACGTCTTTATTTCCTCCGTCTAAATACTTGTTACGTGCACATACTCTCTAGTGGCCAAGACGGCAGGTGTGGGTGTTTGGACAGACCCTATGTTTGAATAAATTAGTCTTTATTTCCTCCGTCTAAATACTTGATTGTGATTGGCTGGAATGTGTTCATTAAAACATTGTTACATTTTTAAGAATTAGTCTTATTTAGAAAATTCTTCTTTAGTTTCGTGTCATACTCCTGCTGTTCTGTGTTAGTCTATAGAACATGAACACATTTGCATGTAAACACATCCTCATCACTCATTTGTTTAGGTCCACATTTAGACTTTCAGGGTGGACAATCTTTACATCTCTGACGTGAAACAGAAGCAGAAACAGTGTGTTATTGTACATGTTATTGACACATTCCATGGTCTCATTCTTTCTTATTCATCTGTTAGTTTTATTAAAGGGATATTTCACCACTGGAAAGATGAATGTGTATTTAAACCGGGTCATTTATGTAGTAGAAATGTGAAATTATTTTAGAAGTTGGAGCCTTCTAGACTGAGAAAAGCCAGAAAATGTATTTTTGGCTCATGTGGATGAAATCCAACAACTCCCAGAATCTTCAAAATCCCCTTCTGCCATATCATCTTCAAAACTACCTTTCGCCATCGTGTTTAGCCTACTACTCAGCTTTCTCCACAGAGCAAGAGCCTGTTAACTTAGCTTAAATAAAAAAGATGGCTGACACTATTTGTTCATTCTGTGAGTGAGATCGCTCCCCCTATGGGCGGATTGAAGACATGCGGAAAGAGCTTGTGCTTTGCTTTTATTTTAAACAGCCAATATTACAGTGGCCGAGAGAGCTCAACACGCTGCAACTGAAGAAAACACATGCAAATAGAAAAAACACCCGCAAATTAAGAAAACATCTTCATTAGTTTCACAACACATGTGTGCTCCAAATACTCACAACACAACCAAATACAGAAACGCGCTGCAAAAGTTCACAACACAAACAAATACAGAAACGCGCTGCAAATAGGACAGAACACAACGGAAATGTTTCCGGGGAACCCAATAAGTGACGGACGGCTGGGACGTGCTTATTGCTCGTGAGCTTTACCTATGCCCTACTCTCTTAAAAGGGCAGACGGCAGAGCCCTTGAATTGGGCACTTTGGAGGGAGCGGGGCACTTGTGTGCCATTATGTTGATGAAGGGAGCAACGAAAGACAACGTAATATTTTCCTCATTATTTTCACCTGGGATGTTCCCATGACAACGCAGCGCGTGTCCATCAGCTGAATAGCTGTTCTTACCAGAAATATATTGCTGTTAACATAACTGTTGCAAATAAATATACATTTTATACAACAAAGTTTTTAAAATATGCGTTATATCTGTGTGTGAGTGTCTCAACTTTAAAACTTGCCGTCTCATATTTGGACCCTAGCTGCATTCTAACATTTCTTATGAAACTTATTTTAACATAACATGACAAAATGTGTTCAATGTAACTGATGTATAGATTAATGTCTTTCCCTCATGGTCTTTTTCTCTATCTTTATGTATTTATTTATTTTAGTCTTCAGCTCATTGTTCTTTTTAGTATTCTTATGACATTGAACATATTGTAAATACATTTTTTATATTGTATACAAAGTTGTATGCCATAAACGTGTCATCTCTGTATGTTTTGCCAAAAAATTAAATAATAATAAAAGTAGACAGCTGTAAGCACGTCCCAGTCGGGTCCGTCACTTATTGGGTTCCCCGGAAACATTTCCGTTGTGTTCTGTCCTATTTGCAGCGCGTTTCTGTATTTGTTTGTGTTGTGAACTTTTGCAGCGCGTTTCTGTATTTGGTTGTGTTGTGAGTATTTGGAGCACACATGTGTTGTGAAACTGATGAAGATGTTTTCTTAATTTGCAGGTGTTTTTCTATTTGCATGTGTTTTCTTCAGTTGCAGCGCGTTGAGCTCTCTCGGCCACCGTACAATATACTTTGAGCCACATCCTCGAATCATGATCTTCTACTTTCTATTTAACAGTAAGTATATTTGACTGAACGGTCTGTAAATATAATGACGTTTTTTCAGAAGATAACTAATATATAAATGTTTCTAAAAGCCACAGATGAAAACTCATGTTGATGTCATGGGGTCTTTAAAACATATAGTGCACATTAGTATTTTAAATACCCAAAGAACATTACATTGATAGAGAAAAGACTCATATCATACTTTTAAAATTACAGAAATTAATTTCATTGTACTGATATAGGCACATTATCTGATGATTAAAACAAAAAAAGTGTTTGCCAGTTAAAAAATCTTTTGCTTAAGAACAACACAAACATATCCTTCACTCCTAAGATCTGCTGCAGATGAAGTTGAGTTTGTGAGTCTCAGGACGGCTGATCCAGCGCTGATCTCCTCCAGACAGAACTGCTCCAGATCTCACTCCAGACTCACAGTCCTCGTCTCCTGTGCCGTTCCCTGGAGCCCAGTTCTGATAGCACACGGTCTCTCCGCTCACCCAGAACCAGAGGCCCACAGTGCAGGAGTGACGTAAACCCAACCACACCGCCTCAGTAGACGCACGTTTAACCACATTCATCACACGACGCTGCATCTCGTCTGAATGAACCGAGACCAGATCCGTATAATTCTGTCTGCAGTGTCTCAGAGCTTCAGGCCACGTCAGAGTCTCTGTGATCAGAATCAGTTTATCTGGACACAAAACAAACCACAAGCAAAAACTAGAGAGAGACTGATCAAAAGCAACATGCAGAACAAACACTGTGGAGGAATCTGTCATGTCAGACATGTAGCGTGAACTTTAAGATATCTGGAGGTGATGGATGGATTGTGTGTGTTTGTGAGGATCTGCTCACCTTCATGACACACAAAAGGATATCGGTTGTTGCAAGAGATGTCTATCC